>NC_026150.1:9682385-9705015 GCF_000512975.1 Sesamum indicum
CTCTTAATTTTTTTTGAAAGCAGCAACACGGGCTTTTAATATAAGAGACCATAAGCTTCTTTTTTCAAAAAATTAGGATATTACATTGTTCTTTTTTCTATTTTTTTAGTAAGAGGACTTTCTACGTATTAGTAATTTTTATAGGGGGTAAAATGCAATTAGCGTAGTAAAAATAGTTGCGGAAAATCTCAAAGCTGAATCCGTACAAGAATAGCACAATCCCTATTCTTGATGGGGTTTATTGCAAAAAGCTAGTGTTTACCTGTCCCCGACATTTCTCCAAAATTCAAGCCGTTGTAAAAGTAGTTTATTTATCAATTATGTCTTCGTACAGCGATTAAGGGTAAGATTTCATAAAGTATAAATAAATTTGAGGTGATGAGTTCGAATCTCATCGAACGTGTGCGTATTTATTTTACTATATATGGGTTATTATAATTTATTTTTTTATTATTAAGTCAAAAATAAGAAAAAGTACTTTATTTGTAAAGCTTTTGGCATACAAAGCAAACCAATTTTAAGTCAAACTCCCCAAGTTGTAAGAGATATGGAGATGGAGATGGTGGTGTCAGCATGGGACCATTTTTTTTCATCCCATCATTTTCAACTTTGAATAAAATACTTTTAAAAAAATAAACTGAAATTTCTAAATTAAAATTTAGGTATATTACAATGAGTTCTCCTCAAGTTTGGCATAATTTCAAGTACTTTCTCATTGTTCGAATAATTACCAATACTGTCCTCGTATCTGATAAATTATGTTATTATTTAATGAAAATTTGAAATTGTCAACTTTACTTTATTTTTATTCGAAAAAATATAAAAAAAAAAAACAGACAAGCTGGATGAAACTTTTTTAAAAAATCATCCACTTCCTTCATGAAAAAAGCTTTCAAAAAATTTTAAAGAATAAGTAAAATTGCAATTCATAGTACACAAAGTATTTTAATCAGTTCACCATAAAAATAAATAAAAAAAACTAAATAGATTAGATTATTTGCTGGACAGACATAAAAATTTAAAATATTAATAATTTTACAAATAATAAAAAATATATATTTGTGATTGTGCTTAAATATAAAAATAAAAAAAACTCGTTATAATTTACCATTAAAACTTTATAAAATTGAAAATTTGAAAAGTGGGTGGGATTGAGAATCTTGCGAATCAATCATGAGAGTGTCAGTGAATGCAAAGAAGTACATCCTGCTATTATGTCTGTACCATAACTCTCACCTTATTGCCTGTGGAACTATGCAATATGTTTCTTCACCATTACATCTTCAAATTCAAATCCAATCCAATATATTGTAGTTGCAACATATTTTTGTACGTAAAAAAGGCAAAAATAGTATTGTTTTTATGATTATTTACCAAGACATTTGAATATACCAACACTAGAAAAATTCTAACATTTAACTAAGGTTAGTTGTCATAGTTAATAACAAATAACCGTATCAAATAGTTATTGACCAAAACCACACAACGATTGTTGGTTGTGATTTTTGCAAAGGTAGTTAAAACTTTTGTTATTGCTAAAAACCATGACAAATGTTTTGACCATAGTTTTTAGTCATGGCAAATAATTTTTTCATAGTGGAAAAATTAGTTTTTTGCATCAATTTTATTTAACGTAGTTAAATAATACTTACAAGAGTGTGTCGCGTAAAATATTTTACCTCTTTTCAATTTAATTTATCCCGACTCATAACCACGCAATATAAATCAACTAATTTAACAATATTTAAATTGTTTTGTTTTCAGATTGATTCATGATACTGATGAGCGTTCCGCATCGGCATCAAACGATGATCTTGTGCAGTTGAAATCCTTTTTTAAGGACTAAAATGTTAGCCACAT
Source organism: Sesamum indicum (assembly GCF_000512975.1). Classification (NCBI taxonomy): domain Eukaryota; kingdom Viridiplantae; phylum Streptophyta; class Magnoliopsida; order Lamiales; family Pedaliaceae; genus Sesamum; species Sesamum indicum. Next base: position 9,684,246 of record NC_026150.1, read on the forward strand.
TGAACAACCTCAAGCAATATAACACAAGAGCTTGTACGCTCATATGTGCATTTTCAAGACAAAATCGCACAACTTCAATAACAATAGTACCTCACACTATGACACAGATTGTTCCGCACGCTACATAATTCAAATTCTCAAATTTTCTAAAACTCAACAAAAATGTTGACACAAGTCCTCGAGGAGTTAGCCAATATTTCATACACAAGACTATTTTATGAGAGATTTTCCATATTCAAATATTGAGTGTGTGCTCTTTTAAAAAACAAATACAAAAATGTCCAGGGACAAGTAGTAGAGTGTTATGTTTAAATGGAGAAAATGACAAAAGGCAAGAGGACCTTAGGATTCTTTCTACTTAATCTGTTTATTAGCTAAGTTTCAACTCACAAAATCCACAACTTTCTCCACACTTCCTTCTGTCTTTTTTCTTACCATTCAATTCTCTTGTTTTTCCTTGCTTGCTTTCGTCCAGCTAAAAAAATTAAAAGAAAAAAACAAATTATTTTCTATATTTATAATAAATATAAATTATGATAAATCAATTCTATTAATCGCACTCATACAAATGAATATAAAAACTTATGTTATTGACTATGATCAATTAATATTTGACACAATTTAGTTATTATCAAAGTATTTGTCGTTATTCTTAGCTGTGACAAAGCATTATCGAACGCGTGACGATCACTTTTCATTATTTCTGCAGATGAGATTAAAACATTATACAATAACAAATGTTTTTACCAAAGTTAAAATTATGGTTAATATTAAATAACAATGGTTAAAACTTAAAAAAAATAAATTGTATTTGTTTTGTTTGACTGTAATAAAAATTATTTTAATTTATCATGATTTTTACGCCTAAGTATTTACAATGATGGAAATAATCTATTCTTTTATAGTACATGAAAATAAATTATACGATCACGTTGTATGAGCCCTATATAATATATAAATAATTGTAATTTTGTGAAAATAAGTCTATATCATACATCATGGATACGAAGAAAAGTTGTTCACCAAACTTAATTGTAAGAAATACAAAACACTTATCATTGTCAAAGATTCGTATTTCGCACCACAACAGCTATTTAAATAGAAATATATATATATATAAGTGGTAGTTACATATTTATATTAATATTTCAATCAATTGATTAATATATCGAGTTCATAAATACGTTACTATAACAAAGAATAATAAAATAAAATATATTAAACTCACATAAAATAAGACAAATACCCATTATATCTGATAGGACTAAAATTCATTATTTCAAACTTATTCATATTAACTACCAAAATACGATGTGTCGTTTATTGCACCGCAACCACCACCGAATAATACAAACTATAATTATTTCATTTTTAAGGAATACTATAAATAAATTAATTAAATCATAGATAAGGATGGAGTGAGTGAATTATAAATTAATTAAGTAATTAATAAGTAAATCATAAATTTAATATGAATGAATTAATTAATTCATATTGTCTATGGTGGTTGTCGTGGGTGAGGAAAAAATATGCCATAAAGTTTATATAAAAATAATATATATATATATATATATAATTATAGTGATATGTTTCTAAAATCTTCCCACCATTCACGACATGATTGAAGAGTTTGAAAAGTAGGATTAGAAAATTGGGAAGAGCCAAGTTGAAAAGTGCATACTCTTCATCGTCTACTCTAAAAAGTGGCAAATCAATATACTCCACTTAATTAAGTTGTTTGAATTAAAGGACTTCTTGTCTTGTCCGAATGGCTTGACGGTAGAGTTTTAAATAGTTATAACTTTTTTTTATAAGGGAAGAGTTACGGGGGATTTATTTATTATTTCGATCGGACAACCTAACTTCTCACTTTCATTGCAAGAGGGTACCATTCATCTCGGAATTTCATCATTTCGGCCATTGTTGGGACGTTTCTTTAAATTTTTATGTTTTTGAATTTACTTTGTTAATTTATATATTTTTTGTGTCGTTCCGCAGACTTCATAATTTTAATAGATGATTGCTAGGATGTTAAGGTATTTTTAGGTCAAATTACATGAGACTATATTCGGATGGAAGAATTTGTATTCGAAGGAATGATTTTAAAAAAAAATATTAGAAATGACTCCATGTCAAAAAAAATTTAAATGTATCAGCATTCGACAAAACATAAATGAAAATGAGATCAGAAGAATTTAAAATCCTTCATAACAAGCAATTATGCAAACAAAATAAATTTTGAGCATTTTAGCTTTCAATAATTTATAGTGTTCAAAAAAAAGCTTTTAGAAAAAAATAAAAAAGAAATTTGAGTATTTTATTTCTTTTTGAATAACCCCACAACTTAATTACTTTTCTACAAACACTTTTTCTATCTATTTTCACACTTTGCTAAAATCATTTAGACCCAATTCCTAAGTAGTTACTTTGATCGATAGAATACATTTCGATTAAAATGTTCTAAAATATATTTATTTCTTCCAATAAAAATCGTTCCTAAATAAAAATAATTCCATCATGCAAAAGCCCGTGGAATTACACCTTAGTAGTGTGTATTTTGGAGGCAAATGAAATTCAAAGTAAAAGAAAAAACAGATTACAGAAAGCAATTCAATAAAAGCTTCACAAAAAGTATTACTTTATGTGAAAAGCAGATCCAATTAGTAGTAATAATCATCATACAAAAGCTAATGGAAAAAAGTAAAAATCTTAAAAGAGAAATACATAATCCAAATTATGTGTTCAGAAAAGAAAAAAAGAGAACAAAAAAATAATCCAAATTAAATACTTGAAAATAAAGTGTATAAGGATACTAAAAACATGCAATTTCTTAGATATTCTATGTCAGTTCTGGTATTTTGTTAAATCATTCATACCGTATATACACTCTCGTACGTATACACACATGTTTATACAGTATGTATAAATACATATATTTATGAAGTTTCAACTCCGCAAATTAATTAATTTAAAGTATCATGATTAAAATACCCTTCAGGATATATTATCATTTTTTTTGTATAATTTCAATTTAAAACTAAGGAGTTTTTTTTATTTAATTAAATAGATGTAAAGTTTTTATATTACACCGACACTCCCAAAAGCAAAATATAATTATTCAAACACCTTATGTTTTTTGCAAAAGTATAAATACACTCCTCAAAGAAGTGTTGATGTAATCTTTACTATCGGAGTTGGTGTAAGTTTTTGCTCTTAAAAAAGTATGGATGTGAATTACAATTATAATATTAAAGAATTTCAATCTAATTTAATAAGCATTTAAATTATATATATACATGGAACGTACTTTGACCACTAGTTAGCGTATATCTATACTATTATAAAGCAAAGGGGTCTTATAGATACAAAAGGGTAGTTCTCATACCACTTCCACCAAATTTTTTGAAATACCAAAAATATCCTTCCATTGATAGAACCTATTTAACTTCCTAACTCATACTGAATTAACTATTTAATCATATCCCTTAAGAAAATTAATTCTATGCAATTACTGCATTCACAAATTATTGTTTATTTTTATTATTAATTAAATTAAAAATTACATATTAATATTCATTTTGCATATAAATATAATTTCGTTACGATAATATATAGTACAAAATTTCAATTTTTAATTTATTGACAATTAATGCATGGAAAAAGTTATCAATAACTTTTGCATGTGAGGTTGTAAAGTAAAGATAAATTTTAATATACAGGAATAAATTAATTATGAATTTTAATAAAATAAAAATATTAATAACACTGTCAAATATGTCATCATGACAACACCATTGGCATTAACCCTTCTTAGTCTGTAGGGCTTTATGCTCTTTTGGTGTGTAAAGGTTTCACTCACATCATCCTTTGTCCACCATCGTACATTAAGACTATGATTGTTACTGCAAAAGTCAGGGAGAAAAGCCATTTCTCTGTATCCACTTTTCTCATAAAAGCGCATTTTCCAGTTGTGGGCTCTTTCAATATTAATGGAGTACTGCTATTTCCCTCATTCCACAGCCACATTGCCAACCCATTCATTCAAATGATGTAGAAACGTTACAGCAACCGGTTTATCGGACTTTTGAACTGGAAACCAAATTGTATAGTTTTACAACAGTACAAGACAGTGCAGGCTTCTCACAAGAAAACAACATGGGGGAATTCTCCGGATAAGTTGTTCCCTGATAGTGGAGTTTACGGACAATAATGTACAATAATACATCTATCTGGAGTTTTCTGAAATTCCCAACTATACTTCCAAATTAATGTACAAGCTGCTTAGGTAAGTACGGAGCAAATCAAGAATCACATACTCGCATGTGAAGTGCAACATGGCTTTAGAAGCTAGAATAGCTTGCTCGTTCTCCATGACAGCTAGCAGCATGAGATGCACTAGGTGTTCACGGCTGATAGATAGATAGGCATTGCTGAGATGCTGGTTTTGGGAATTACCAGAATCTGGACCATCTGGAACCAGAGGTGGTCCGCTTCCATTTCTGGGGCTGCCACAGTCTGTTCTATCATCTTGTGCATCATCAGTTCCTCCTTGTTCATCATTTTGGTTGCTTGAACTCCCGCCAGCATCATTCTTTGGGACGCCAGGGACCATGTCTTGCCGGGCATCAACACCAACTCGTCTTAGGTGTAGCTGTCGCATGAGAGATGTGGAAATGTGAATTGGGTAGTACAAGTTAGATAATGATTTACAATTGCTATAGCGATTACGATAGTTAATATACAAGTTCAGATAACCATGAAACAGAAGTTGAAAAGATGAAATACCACCAATGCCATAGGTCTACCTGAAGATGAAGATTTACTTCATCGGGTCGTGAAAGAAAAGGAAAATCGCCGCCAGACTTGAGATATGCTTGTCTGGCACCAGGGTATCTTTCAGTTACTTGATCTTTAAGTTGTTGGGGAATTGCACAGAAATCATTGGTCTTCAAGAAAAGGATAATTGCACCAAGAAAAACAATTATTAGCAAGAATACTAAGTTTTTTATATGGGAGTACTTGACGTCATACCAACAACTATGTAAACAATAAGACGAAGCTGTAAAGATATGAAACATACAATTCAATGAAAATCAATTCAGCAATATCACCATAAAGTGTCCTTTCGCAGAACATTAACGAGGTGCAAAAAATCTGTTTTCTAATTATATCCGAGGCCTTCATTTTCAAGGGCTTGGGTTACATAGCATGATCTAATTTTAGACTAGTTGGTTCAGAAAATGGTGGAAATAGCGAGGCGAACTTAGTACGAAAATATCAAAATCTTTCTATATGAAGAGCTCCATCTTCCCTTTTAAAGAAAATCTTAGTAAAGGTAAAAACAAAAAGTGTAAAAACCTCTCCTCCACCTGCATCATGGATAAAATTAAAGCAAGCTAGAAACTAACTATTTAGCCTTCATGTTCCTATTCTAATAAAAAGGACCTGAGAAGCTCTTGTGACGCAATCCAATATTATCAAATAAATACATGTTTATATAGGCAAATGTGCCCGTTGATATTCAACGTTCTCTGGGTTGTGTTTTCCAGAACCAAAGCCTAGGAAAGAGTTCTCCTAGGCATTTTATTCATTCAAATAGAGGACACAAGAGAAGCCTCGAAAAGACCGCTGAAGAATCTCTACCGCAATATATGAGAGACAACTAAAGAGTTGCCTCCAGGCCCTCCACTAACATTTTCCTGTCTAGTCAGTGTTAAGGATCAAGGAAGATAACTAAATCATTAACGTCACCCTGGTGTCCAAATTTGGCCAGAGGTTTAAACATAATTTTCTGTAACAGATACTCTCCTTGTTGCCATTATAGTCTAAAGTTGTAAAGTTAAGCCACTGAGAAGTCCTACTTAAGAAACATATTGTTGAGGCAGCAGCTTAAGAAGTCCTACTTAAGAAACATAAAGTTAAGCCCAATGTAAAATGTTTTCATTAATAAAAGTTTTAGTAATAAAACAAGAAAAATTACCAATAGTCCAACCAGATCACCAATAACGGTTAGGTAGACTTACATCCATTATGGTAATTAAAGAATCTGAAAGCAGAAGAGGTCCAACCGATGCTGCATCAACAGTTAAACTCAACCTGGAGGCCAAGTCGTCTCTTGAAAGTGTCTCAACCTGCAGGAAAGTCAATATTTACATCTTCAGAAAAACAGTGCTCAATTCCAATATGCCTTTCATGATAATTAAATTAAAAACTTTATGAAATTTGCCATAATTTAATTGATAGTAAAAGAAACAGGAAAAGGAAAATCAAGCAATATCACTTTAGGTACAACAGAACTGAACTTCTGTGAAGGAAGCTGTAGCTATGACATGCCCGAAAACATGAAAAATATCTTATTTTCCCGTCGCTCCTCAAAGGTCCTTATTCCCTGACCTCTTGTATGGTATGCACAGTAACAACAATTTTATTGAGGTATTGAAGGTGAATGAATCGCTCTACCATGGGTATCCATCTTCTTGTGGCCAGACACGTTCCTCATGACCTCTACTGGGAAGAAAAGTTAAATAAGTGTAACCCCCCCCAAAGTTAAATAAGTGTACCCCCCCCCCCCACCCGATTGTTTAGCATAATGTATATCAGATCCTATACTGCTCGACTGTGGAAGCTTTACACCAGCAAGATCCCTCTTCTAAGAAGCATATGAAATGGGGACTCAATTTTGATTGACATGGTTCAGAAGTGGTCAAGTTCCTATGATATGGAAGGAAATCCAAGTATGAGACTCATGAAGCTGCACGTCTTCAGAGAAATTTGAGAAAACCAGACACCAAAAAGTTTGAGGAAATCAGATATCAGGAAAGGAAATATTTTGCATGAAAGGCCAAGGCCAGGATACAAAATGATAGTGATTTAGGTGTCAGTTGCAAAGGCTTCTCATATTAGTGGAAATTACTTATAGAATAAGTACAGAGCTATCTGGCTCAAGGACAACTAATAACATAACTTTTTGTTTCGTAAAATATGCTTAATCCCATTAAAGGGGAAAATTATATTTCTCATAATGGTCTCACAATGTACCTTGGCAATCATGCCGGGAGGGTGTGAAAGAGACCTGAGTATAACTCTTTTGTAACAATTTATCCCATTCAGATCAAGGAGTAGAAGTTAGCTTTATAATTTTGCTCCAGCCTGCAAGTTCTCAACAGTGTTCACACAAGCAAGAGTCTCTTGAGTCCTTATTGTTCATTGTGTAATCTAGTTGGCACAAGCTTGGATTTGAAAACTGTGACACAAAGCATAGATTCAAGGATGGGGATATGACATGCTCAAATGGAGGAGATTGTAACTCCTCATCCCACATTGGTTGTATAGAGGATTTGATGACTGGTTTTCTGAGGCCTGGGTTAGCCCTACTTGATAAAGAGTTTAAGCACTTTGATGATGTGCATGAAGGACTGCAGACAGAGTTCTAAAGAAGCCTCTTTTTTGTCTTCACCATTCCAAAGAAGAAAGGTCCTGTGGGAGTTAAGATTACACGCTGATAAAACTTTAAAGATCTAGACGTAAATCATAATAGAAAACAATGGTATCACAGGGGCATTAGTAAGGTTTTATTGACTGATTGTGTAAATCAATAGCCCAAACCATCTCAAAGGGAGGGCTTTCACATTTTTTCATATAGAAAACAATGGTATCACGGGGGCATTAGTATGGTTTTATTGACTGTGTAATAGCAAGACATCGAAATTAACTATTTTAGTCTGCTTGTTTTCTCAATTCTTTACATCAGTGCTTCAATTAATTGAACCATCACTGATATTGCTACTTTGTTGTATTTCTTATGACCAGCACGCAATGCATGACTTGATAAAATATGTAATCGCTAACAAATGACCATGTATAATGGACAGCAACTTCTGCCATTTGAGAATTAAATAATTCAATTAAAAATAACACGTTCAAACTATCTCAACTTTGATTAATTCTTCTTCAGAGGTAGAAATGTTATATACTATGAATAACTTGAGTAGCAAATCAAGGTCCAGTACAAGTAAAAGCATATTAGGTCCATTGAGGATCCAATTGCTTCAAATAAAATTAATTTAACGAATTCTTCTTCACGGATCTAAGTAGTATAAGATTGTCCAGCACAATACCAAACTTGAGGGTAACAACAGATTGCTTCATGAGTGGTTGAAACTTGAAATCAATTCATGGTAACAGCCAGATATTTCTTTTTATTACTTTAATCCTCATTACTTGACAAATACAAATAATAATTACTTTAAACAGAGAAAACAAAAATAGATTCGAGAAGCACATAGAATATCCCCCGAACAAGACAATACAAAGACAATATTATAAGGAATTAGATTCATTATTGGTTTCTTCAACAAAACTTGTGACTTGTACCTCAATCAGATGCATTAAAATTCAAGAAAATGTGAACAGCTAAAACAATCATAATCATATTCGAGCAAAAGATCGTGTAAGAAAACAAATTGAAATACAAAAGAGATGGAAATTTTTATGCTTAGGCATACTTCAAATATGCTTTATCCTGGAAATGATTGAATATGAGAAGCAAGGACAACGTGAAAGAACATTTCAAAAGGCAGTACAAATAAAATGAAACGTTAGAATACCCAACCAACAAACCACACACACATGCATACATAAGAGACTTCCAGGCCATCTTATTCTTATCTTATATGCAATCCCTGGATAGACCAGTCTTTTCAAAGGAAATTAATCTATATTGCAAAACTAGAGGCCATGACTGCAAGTGAAAAAGAGTTCAGACAAGTTGATAAAGAACTTTACCTGAGCAACGACAAAGTCAACAGAATCAGCGATGAAAGGTTCATGAGGGCCATCACGAATTCCAGTTAACACATATCGCTTCAGTAGAAAGGAAGGTGTCCAGCCTACGCTGTCAAAGATTGAGCTAAAAAATCAGCAACTTACCATAAAACAGATAAAATATACATGTATGCATCCATGGACAACGAGCATTTCTGAAGAACTGTGTCGAGATACTTTCCACTGATGCATAACAAGGAGAAACTTCTTAGGAAGAAGTTGAGGCATCATAATCATTTTAAGCAGCATGCACGACTAAGAATGCAGCCATGAAATAGCACTTGCACTAGGTTGAATATGCAAATACAAACCTATTAAATACTACTTATTTTATATAAGTGAAAATGAACATAGAAAGGTGAAACTTTAACTTATACGGATATGGAAGAATTTGAACCTCATTGTTTTGCCTATTACTGCCATTGGATCATACGCATCAAACTTTGACACTTAAAAGTCAGAATGACTAGCATTATCTTCCCTATATCTGAGAATTCTAACATATAACCATAAGTTTTCTAAGACCCAGTTATTTACACCTTCATTTGGAGGTAAGCTGCTGTCCCTTAGGAACACCCCAATAGTTTGGGGCTCAACATTTCATTGTGGAGATGTTGGGTTCAAAACTCATTGGCAGCGTGTGTGAGTGGGTGCGTGTGTGGTTAGAAAAAGAAAAGGGTGCAAAGTTTGTGAAACCACAATGGGTAAGTCACTGCTATAAACCACACAGGTAAGATTTGGTTAAGTACCGCAAGATCAAACTTGGGTAGTTCTATTTTCATATCAGCGAGTTACCTATAATTTTCTAAATGTCTGGCTCAAGTTTCTGGTAGGATAAATCTCACCCAAAACCTGAAAGGTGATAGAGTAATTAAAATCCCAACAGTTATGAAATATATTTGTTGTTGACTTACATTGTTTTCTATTTATATCTATCCAAGCTCAGTTGCTCATAGATATCTTTGGTTGTTGCCTTCCTAGCTCATCAAACCATCCAGAACCCAATCAGATGCATACAGTACACACTCATATCCTGATTCCAACCCCTGAAACTCCCTATATGCCATCACGACATCGTCCTAGACATTCATTAGGCTATTTGACTGCTCCGTCCCCTGCCATAGTGAGTTCACCATCCTCCCCACTTCCTCTTTCCCCTTCCGGATTCGGAGGCTTATTTCATTTATTTAACAAATCTTTACTTGTTTGAAGGTTATTGTTCAACTCACTGCTCCCAACTATTTAGTCAATATCTTTCATTAACATTGCCAACAAACCATCAAAGAAGCTATCCCATAACAAATGGCCTTCTGGGGTTGGGGGTAGTTATTAACAGAACTCTGTGCGAATAAGATGTAAAACCTAGTGATCTTTTGTTGGAGTAGAAGTAAAGCTATGTTGTGCACATCACAGGTGACCAGAAAGCATACATCTTTTTTATATTCTCTTATGCACACAAGGTTGTTTATGAGACGATTACTATTCAAGTTACGTCAAATTTTATGTGAGCTACACTGCATCTAAAGTATGAAACTGAAAAACTGAAAGAAAAAATGGAAAATAGGCATCGCAGTAACCTAATACCCCATCAAGTAATGAACCTATTAGGTGTTTCTAGTTGTGTGGTTGGCCCAAGTAGCATTATTTAACACTTGATAATTTTAGACTAACCGACACCAAACCACCAGAACCTACAACAATACGACCCACACTGACAATATTGCTAAGAAAATATAAGAAATATAGCATTTCACAAGTTCACAACAATATGTAACTGGTTGATGATGTGCTTGTTACAATCCAGTTTCTTACTGCCCAAAATTTAGGATAAGAAGGTAGTATCGGCAACCTCAATATATTCACTCCCAAGGAAATTTCAATTTTATGTTCGTGAATTCCAGAACCTTAAGTGATGTCCAGGCTGGAAGTTTCCACAACATTTTGACTTTTCAAAGGTGAAGATTACTTTCAGGTGGAGGAAGATGTCAAATGATCATTAAGCAAATATGGTATAACTTCAGAGAACAAAGTAATTTTGCATCTGATCCAGCTTGAGTCAAGGAAGAAATCATTAGAACATACAAGGGGGCCCATGGCATGGCTGCAGCAAAACTATTGGTCTCCAAGAATGTGTTTGAGAGTACCAATGATTTAACTCGTCGTGGACGATGCTGAGCAAAAAGTTGAGCTAGGAAGCCCCCAAGAGAAGTACCATACAGATGAATCTGCATATTATGGACAAAAAACCACTTTATGTTATGATTGAGTAATAGCAGTGGGTAAATGTATTCAAAAACTATAACAAAATCGTGTATCAGAACAAAACTATGTCATATTTTGGAATCTTTTTGACATCAGCAAGCACAAATGAAAATGAGGTAATAGATGGCAGAGAAAACTCAGGTAAAAGCAGAATTTTCTTCAATGTGCCATGCATCTGATGCATGAAGAAATGAGAAAATATAAGAAAAGGGAGCTTAGTTTCCATGGATGGTTATTATACCAAAACTAGCCTCTACTTTTCTGTTATTCATCATTCAGTATTTTAAACCTGGTCTTTTTGTGTGTCTGATGGATTCATAAAATTCTTGTGCATGAGTTAAAAGAATAATCTTAAACTTCTCCATATTCTCCATCCACTATAAAGTTTATTATGTAAGAATATAAAAGTAGCATTTCCTTCTCCATTTCAAACTCCCACAACACCAGCAACTCCATTTCAAACTCGCACAACACTAGCAACTCCATTTCAAACTCCCACGTAAATCATCTCCAGGTAAACTAACTTATATCATTCGAGCACAGGCTTTTTTCATTCTTCTGTGTTATTATTTCAATTTTGATGGTAGAATTCTGAGCTCTCATAGATGTTATTTGTTTCATGTTCTGTCTAATCTTTTAGATAGCAAACAGCTTCTACTTTAAATATTTTCATCTAAGGAAAAGGGCTAATCGAATCATGAGCAAGACCATGAAAACAAATAACATGTCAACAAACTCAATCTAAAGAACAAACAAAATTCCAAATATAAGATAGTAGGGATGCAAAGGGGAAATGAGGATATGAAATTCAAGGATACAAATTATAACTTTTGAACCGGACCCTGTAGACGGATCTGTAATGGGTGTTTGAAATGGAGAGGAAGTGCATGTTATGTGATTTATTAGACAATAAAAACCAAATATGCTGATGGAGAAGTAGAAAGTTCAGTCGTGTAGAATTATTTCTGTCTCCTTCTCAATTACAGGCCAGGCATGTTCATGGACATAGCATGATGAGATGTTAAAGATCAAATAATGAAAATTTGGGCTAGTGTAGTTTGGTAATTGATTATGCTCTGGTCTCTCACCTTCTACTCTACAATAAAAAATTTCATTATGACAAATCCAGCTAAAAATGGAAGAACCAACAATCCTACTACAGATTTCAGTTAATGGAAAACAAGATCAATCAATGTCTTATGCAGCTATGGGAACACCATCAGTGGAGTCTTCATCTTTTAATAGAGAAGAAGTTACACAAGTTCAAGCCAATTCTGTCAGGAGGAAATAAAATGGAAATGAATCAGAAGCTTAATGAAGATTCTGGCAGCTTTGATGAGCATCAGAATCTGCAACCATGCATAGGGTGCTTTATAACACTAGAACACTAAATGAAATATGATAGAATAGAATTCCTTTCAGCCACAGAACTGCTACAATACATGACAGCATGAAGTTCAATGGTCAAGACCAAATCTTACATGATGAACATCAATAGCATCCAAAAATTTCTCAAATGCTTGAATCCACTCCTGGTGATTCCATACACGTGGGATATCAACGGAAATCACACGATAACCCTGAAAAATATTGTGAGAAATTAATGGCCTAATCAGCTGAAAGAGCTGTTTATTTTAACAGCAAAAAACCACATGAGGATGAAAGAAAGCAAACATGTGGTACTGTTACCAAGTAATGTCTTTTGTCATGTGAATAAAGAAAAGATTATTATAAAATACAAACCAATCACTCTACCCAAAAGATAAGCTAGAGAACTTGTATCAGGAATGTGTATATATCCTGAAGTATCTCTGCATTATAATGTGTTGTTAAACCACACATAACTTGCTCTTTAGCTCAGTACTCTAGTGGAATCATGCAAAGGGACCTATTTAGCCAATGTTTTTCAACCACACACCTTGGAAAATTTACTTATGATATGAACTCACACCTGAATCATGAGAAGCATTAGCCTTATTCAGATAAAGTCAAGGAGACATAACTATCTTCTTGCTTCTCCTCTAGATACTTTTATAAATACTCCTTGACCATATATTAATATCAGATATTCTCCTACAATGTCACCTTCTAAATTAAATTATATGAGGACCACAAGAGTGGCAAGCATGTAAGATTAACACTTCGATATCAGAAGTAGTACTCCAACTGCCTTTTATCTAAAGAATGCGCAAGACTAATGAAGACTTGTATGCATAATTTTTTAGGGGGGCATTCTAGAATTCCCATCCAGATTTATGATTTAAGCATATTTCAAGTCAGGAATGTCATTTAGGGCCAAAGAAAAGTTTGAGAGGAAGAGGTCTAACAAATTTAATAATTATAAGATTTACTAAAAGATCGGCTTTATATCCTGAGAGTCATTATACATACCCACAACTTGGAGTTCACAAAGAGAAGTCCAACGAGAGAAAGACATTCATACAAAATCTTCATACAATTTTAGCATGTCACATGCAATGGTATTTGGATACAAGGGGGCTTTCAAGGAATCAATCATACTGCCCATGCGCCTTTATTACATATTTACATGAAAGGACAAAGTGTTCAGACGTAACTTTACAACCTCAAGCAAGTTATCAAACATATTATTGTCAGTCAAAACCGTTGCTAGTACTTTCGTAGGATTAATGTCCCTTCTAAAATGATGATCCGAACTTTAAAGATACATTGTGGATGGGCAGCAGATTCCCGAAGCCTCATGTGTGAAGATTTCATTAAGAAGAGAATTCGCTTTAGAATGCTTTCAAAAGTTGTGCATGATGTCCACTCAACCATAAAATCTATGTATTTGCAATTGACATCGTTTTACCATTTTTTTTCATATGTCAAAGATTCTGGAAAGTAAATATCATCTAATTTGAATGTTCTGACATTGATGGTGCAAGCAAAAGCTGAAGTTAATTAACATGGTATGGGCTGATTAAATTACTCATCAATTTAGATATTGCTGTCTCATGCAACAGACCAGCGAGCCCACCTGTGCAGTTAAATATTGTCCATCTATCTATATAAGACGTCGTTGATGAAGGGCCTGAACTAAAGATACTGAGATCAATTCAGTTACTTTGTTTACCTACTTGCATGGAGTATTCAGTGCCAGACTGCTAACACTTGGAAGATAGCTAAGCCATGTGTCTGGTCTTTACTGATATAAAAGCAAATACGTAATTTTGGTTTTATTCTGTAGCTAACTTATTGATATATTTGAATGCCTTCTTAAAGTCAATATTACTTTACCAGAGGTACATAAATAAAATAAGTTTTAGAATGGTACATCTTAAACTTAAAGATCGTAAGTCCAACATCCACCCTCACCCAACACCCAAAATCTAGATTGAGTGAAAGGATAATGGTAAATAACAGTCAAGGGCACAAAAGATTCAGTAATCTACAAACTATTAACCTTACTACCTTCATAGATAGCGACATTATCTGCTTGTAGTATACATCTGCAGTTCCAGCTGTACCAGGAAGACATATTAGTGGGGGAACAACTTTCGGGCCAAAATCATAATATCGCCACTGCTTTGATCCAATCTACAATAGATGTTGGGAAAGATTACATAATTTTAGGATTGTAAAAGGTTACAAAAGTAAATAGAAATACTCAAGTTTGCTTTTCTGGAAAAATGGTAAAGACAGGAAAGATAGAAACAGCATGGCATAGAACTTTCACATAAACCCTTATATAAACATAATTCCTGGGAATATCATATCTGTTAAACCATTTACATCTCAAAACCTGATTGAGAATCAAGATAGACTCCTTAGATCCCCAGAGCACCAGGTATCTCATATAAGTTTAACCCTTCATTTGATCAGTTTGTACAGATTTAACTCTCTCTGCTTCTCATCTTCGGTAGCCTTAATATTTCATCATCTCCCATAGTCAAGTACTTTCTATCTCAACAGCAGTTGTTCCCACTTACTAGCTAGCAGGATTAAGCATCAGAATCCGCTTCCTCATTAGTTGCCTAAACAAATACATGCTTACAATTAAACATACTACCAACATTTATAAGTGCATCTACAAACTAGATCATACTTTAGAAATATTACACATCACAAACTCCTGTGGCTATTTAGAAGAAAAAAATCACCCCTGCCTAAATATGAGCTTTTCATAGTTGTGGACGTTCTCTTGAACCCTTACTACCTAATTTAAAAGTTATTAACGCAAATCACCCCAGATGTGAGTGAGGGTCCCTAACATTACTTCAGGACATTGCAGAATCTCAGTCTTCTGAGTAAATGCAGGCCCCCATTATGTACAATTTGAAGTTCAAATCATCTGAAATTTTTCGAGGAACCCAATTGAAATAAAAGGATATCATAGTCAAAAACATCTCAGCTCAAGAACATAAGCACAGACTACATAGAACCAAACTGTTGACAAAACCGAAAACCAGTAACCGTTGAATCATGAGCCAAATTAGGCAACAAAAGAAAGAAAACTAAACCCGAGATCGCCAATAAACGAACATATCAAAATCAAGGTGGCGAATATCTACATGTAAAAGAATTGACAATCAAAAACCCAACCCAGGACATGCCCAGGACACATACGTGCTACAGAGCCAAACCCATTATTCAAAGACTCCAAACAGAAAGCCAATAATAATTTTAAAAAAAACAAAATCAGAAATTTGATCAAAAGAGAGGCGGAAAAAGAAAAAAAACAAAAGGCAAAGCTTACAGGAATCTTGTGAAGAGGGACCTGAGACTTGAAATAGACGTAATCACCGGGCGCCGAAAAGACGCCTTTCATTGCTGATTTTAAGGTTTTCCTGCTATAAACACATAGGCATTATGTATATTTCTTGAGCATAATCATCACAGCATTAACATGGTAGCTCTGAATTCGCCGGCTATTGGAATTTCCTGAATTTGACAGCAGTTTTCAGAAATTTGAGAAGGTAATAATTGCAGTGAGCTGTTGATCTGTGGGATTTGACGAAGGAGATGAATGAAAGGGCGGAACCACGTTGCGGTGGGGACCTCTCTCGTGTTTAACAGTCAAGCCATGTCAAATAAAATTAATTTCGATTCTTTTTTCTTTTTTTTTTATTTTTGCTTCTCTTTTCTGTTGTTTATTTCTTTTTTAATTTAACATTCTCTAAAAAATTATATAAATTTGTTTAAAATATTGTATAAGTTCGTTCATCTTACAAGATATTTTAAAAATTTAAAAACACATTGCACCCCTAAACTATACATAAAATGCATTTACACCTCTGAATTATAAAACGTAACAAAAAATAGCCCCTCATGATATACACTAATTTTTATTGATGAAAATGCCCTTATTATTTACACCTCTAAAATATTTCTATTATAATCATTCTCCTAAATATAATCTAAATTACTATAATTTTTTTATTTAAAATAAACACTACCCAAAATTTATTATTTTTATACTAAGTATAGAATGTGTATAAACTCCATAAATTAAAAACTCTTATATATTTTTCACATAACTGGTAAAAATTTAAAATATTATATCTACCATATATGTACTGCAAAATATACAAATTTATAATATAATTAATATAATATTCTACATTGTTTTAAGTAATGATATGATATATTTTTATTATTTGGACATGTATTTGAATAAAAATTTGTAAGTTATATAACATATTTTTTTCTATAATATTATATGCATTATGTATTGACACATATTTATATGTACTTTTTAAGATAATTTATTTATTTCGTAAAATATATTTGCATATATTGAGCTTTGTTCCATAATTTATTAAAAAAATATAAATATTATTTTTAAAATAAAATGTGAGACTAAAATTTTAAATCACTAAAAATAGTTTGTGGGAGACCTTTTAATGTAAGTGGGAAGAGCATTTTTGTTCCATCAATGCCAAATTATTTTATCAGGGGTATTTTTATTATCTTTCATATTTTATAGGTATAAAATAAGATAAAATGCATAGTTCAGAGGTACAAAATGTATTTAATCCTATTTTAAAAATAAATTTTTAAAGTATTTGAATAAAATAAAATATTGTGGTGTTTAATATAATAAGCTCTCTATATTGGTAAATGATTAAATATAACATGATACCATTGAGATTAAATAAGTAGTTATTTCTTAACATATTCTCTATCTTTTTTTTTAAAATACTTTCATAAATATTACACATTAGTTTAACTCTGAATATAAAACTTAATAGACAATTTTTTCTATAATGAAAATTTTGACCAATTTTACCTACACTTTTAGGTAAATTACACTTTTGGTCCCTATAATTAATGCCAAAATTAATTTTTGGTCCCTGAACATAATTTTGGTCCCTAATATAAATTGTTATATTTCTTGTCCAATCGTTCGAAATGGGGTTAAAATTAACGGGGTCCGATAGCACGACCATGTATGTTGGCATTTCAATACGCCCCCCCTCCCCCCCCCAGGAAGTTAGTGCCACTCATAGCGATCGTCGGAAATAGAAAATAAATAATAAAAAATATTCACCGTGATGAGGAGAGTCGAATAATGGTTAGAGATCGATGGGAAGGGGTTCATTGACAGTGGAAAAGCCGAGGGAATCGAGGGGAGGGAACAGAAGGCAAAATGCAGGGATGTTGGTGAAAGGACGAGAAACTAGGGTTTTTAAAGCTTTTAGCAGTGAAAAAGGAAAGAATGCCGGTGGAATTTGAGGGTACGTGCTGATGGGATGTGTAGATCCGGTGAAGCCGAACACGGTGGCAAGGCGCGTTGTTGGAAACTCAATCAAAAATTTTTTGGAAGGACGCCGGAGGCGGGAGCAGTGTCGCCAAAACTGCCAACATGACAATGAAGAACATGGTTTGGTCATGTCTCCTACTCCGTTAATTTTATCCTGATTTTAACAGTTGGACCAGAATCGTAGTAATCTGTCAAGATTGTGGACCAAAATTGTTCCTCAAAATGTTTAGTGACCAAAATTCAATTTTAGCCCCAAGTATAGGGACCAAAATTATAATTTATATATAATGCCTATGTGTTTATATTTATATATAATGCCTATGTGTTCATAATGGCCATATATATATACATATTATATTTATCCATTTATAAATACAAAAATATATATGAGAATATTAAATGAGAGACAAAATAAAAAATTTATGTAATTTTTTTTACTTACGTCAGTATTTTCTGTCTAAACCTTAATAGAAAGAGGTTAGATGTAAAGAATTTTTAGATGGGTGTAAGTATAATTTTAATTTTTTTTTTTTTTGAAAAAAATATTATTTAACATTTTTAGAAAAATCTAAATGTAACTAGCCCATTTATAATATCAAAACTTGACTAGTTAAGCCAACCAACTCCTAAGTCATTTTCTTCTTCACTTTACTTTGTAACAACAAAAATTATCTTCTTTTCATTATTTTTTTTAATTATTAAATTTTAATTTTTTTACATAAATATTGTGTACCACAATTTTATCCAATCGGGTATCTTTCTCTACTCTATAATTGATTAGTTTTATTTGAAATTAGGTTCGCATAACTCGAAACCATTTGGGACGTGTTCGAACCAAAACAACCCAATTCGAACGTCCACCCCTAGCCGCATGTCAGAATGAGGTCATGTGCTCATTTCAGCCTCTTGTCTAAAAAACTGAAGATACTACGCACCTTCAGCATTAGTTGCAGATGAGAAGTTTGTACAATTTATAATCTCCAAAGCCTCTTCTTTCTAACGAGACATCATCCAAAGAACAAACTGTAAGATTCACAATAGACTTTCGACCTACATTTACGTTCTCCACCCATCCAAAAATCTGATGCTATATTTAGGTTGGTGGATTTGAAATTATGGATCTCAAGTCTTCAAAAATAAATCTTTTGGGACTTATCTGGGCAATTTCAAATTTAAGTAATTTGAAATCTTTCGATTCTATTTTCAAATAATATATTTTAAATTTTTATGATACAGCGTCAATTAAAATCATGTCTCTGAATTCTTTCGCCAAATCCAAATTCATCAGTCTAAATATAACCTGAATTAATTTTCAACCCATGTTATTAAATGGCTATTGACCCTAGTATGGTATAAAATTCTAAGTGTGGGCTTGACTTGTTCTCACCACATCAAATTTCACCAGGCATTCAATGTACCAAGTTGAATGGGCCTACACTTATTCCTATATATTCAAATTCAAATAAAACAAAAACTATTTAATACGATTAAGTAGCTTTATTTTGTACCTATCGGAATTAAATGAATTTATATAATATATTTAAAAGGAAATAGAAGGATAAATATTAAATAAACCAAAGCCAAAATACCAGTCATAACTAAATAAATGATTTTCTTGCATAATTATCTATACGTTGTTATTATGAGAGAGGGTTTTTTTTGTCGTTATTTGATTTTTTAATATTTAATTTCATTTTCAAATGTATTCGGCTCTCCCACTTTTATACACCTCCGTAAGCTAAAAAAGTTTAACTTCTTTCAATGTTCAAAATACTTTATTAAAAAAGAAAAAAATATTGTAGAAAATTACATAAAGTACAACAAACTCGAATGTATATTCCAAGTTACTTTTTATAATGGTAATGCGTTAATTTTTAAAAATAATATTTATTAAGTTTACATGCCTCGAGTG
The DNA here is from genome assembly GCF_000512975.1 of Sesamum indicum. Taxonomy (NCBI): domain Eukaryota; kingdom Viridiplantae; phylum Streptophyta; class Magnoliopsida; order Lamiales; family Pedaliaceae; genus Sesamum; species Sesamum indicum. The sequence continues at coordinate 9,703,967 of NC_026150.1, forward strand.
TACTCTATTGATGGTACAATGAGAAAAGAAGAAGCCCGGAAGAAATATTTGTTATGGTAGGTGCTCTGTGGATTATTTACTTAACACACCCTTAGATTTTTTTATACTTTTTCAAACTTTAAAAAATTAAAGGGCGAAACAGTAATTTCCACCTTACCGTTTAGGAGATATGAACAAAAGATGTAATTGTATTTAAATTCCATTTGTTTCCTATTATTTTGTTTCTATTTTCAACTTATTCAATTATGTTTTTATTTTTTTTTTCATTAACTTTTATATCAAAAAATGAGGTTGTGTTTGGATTCAATATATCAGTATTGATTTTATTTTGATTGAAAATAATATTTTAGTGTAAGAAAAATAATTAACCGGTCTTCAAGTTTAAAATTATGCTGCATTATTATTTAATTTATGAATGAATTTTAATTATATCTAAATTAGTGAAACACCATATCAAATATTTACATTATGGGTCCTACTTCGACCATATATACTTCTTTGTTCGAATTTAGTAGTTATAAGCACTTAAATAAAAATAAATTATCAATTGGTTTAACTTATTTTACTTTATTATAAAATAATTAATTTTTGAAGAAATGATTTTAATGTTTGGATTTATGATTTCATAATTAACTATACAAATATAGATTGTAACTAAATTTCAAAACTGAATCATTTGATGGACATAATATAATTTTAATTTTTATCGAAACATTGTTCGGATCGAATATAATTTCAAAAGTAATGGCTGATAGAGGAACCAAACAATATAAATAATTATATTATATAAAAATACAAATTTGAACCGCTGAATTGCAGAGCGGCTTAATGGGGTCCACGTGCTGTTTGAAAAATTATATATTATATTTTTTTCATTTTATTCACAATCACAATTATATTCACATCTGAAAACCCAAATGTAAACAACGTAATAAACCTAATCAATCACATCCCACATTCATTTGCACACTTATCCGTCTACAGTTCATCCCATACACAAAAGTAAACAAGCCTCGGCTCATACCATACACAAAAGCAAACGACTCCAG
>NC_026150.1:9705025-9710161 GCF_000512975.1 Sesamum indicum
TTGATCAAAATAATCAGTTGTCGTAACTTCCCTGTTAACATGCTAAGATTTCTCTGGAAAGAGCTTTTCATCCTAATACAGGATTGATAATATCTAACAGCTTTGTTAACGATGCGTCCACGACTCAAAGATGACAAGAAGGTTACCAGATACGTTGTCTGCATGACAAACAACTACAATCCTTCTACTACGTATGTAAAACGAAGGCTGGGCAGGAAACAAGCAAAAGGGCCAGTTGGTTTCTCTTCGAGATGACAAAAGAACAATGTGGAGAGTATGGCTAGAACTCTAAACAATTGGTATCAAAGAGGGACACAAGAGTTAGATCGAACTAATGCTAAGAATGCACTATGAAATCCTAGCAAAATGCAGCAGTGTCTGTCGATCTAGAAACTTTACTGTTGATATGTGCAAAATGGCGAAAGGCCAGTCTAACTTCAAGCAGTTAAGGTAAAATTCAACATCATGCTAATGGAAGAGAACCGTTCACCGCTAGCGCTCTTTTATTAACTTCTCAGAGAGTGAGGAAATGTTCACAAAGGAGCACATATCTGCACTATCAGCTAATGTACAATCTTTGCCTACAAAGAGAATAGCTAAAGCAAACAATGTGGTAAATCAATTAAGAGAACTTATTTACTTGGTCCATAAACATATCGAGCATCAAGCAAATGCAGGACAGAACTCATTATCGCAATTAGACAAGGCAATACGGCATACGGACATAAACTGAAATGGGCAATTGATAATGAAAGCCAAGATATGTAAACCACCCCCAAAATCGAAACAAAATCGTAATGATCATTGAGGAATTCACCATGCGCTCTTCTTCTTCGCACCATAGTAACTAAGATACCACTTCACAAACTTCTTCAAACCCATCTCCAAATCAGTGGTGGGCTTGTAACCGAGCTCCTTCCTCGCTAAGCTTATGTTAGCGTGTGTGAACAAGACGTCCCCATTTCTTGGCATTGGCAAGAACTTCTTCTTCGCCTTAATTTTCAACAACTTCTCTAGTATGCTCACAAGCTTCCCAACAGGCACAGGGCTTGTATTCCCCAGATTATATATCCTCAATTGCGCTGCTCCTTTCTTCTTTCCCCCGCTCCCCGTACTCTTTTTAGCAGTATCTAAAGCCGCTAAACAACCCTTAACCACATCATCAATGTATGTAAAGTCTCTAGCAACAGTAGCATGATCAGCCCCTTCAAAAATCTTGATCTCTTTACCTCTCAATATATCCTTAGTGAAGAAGTAATAGGCCATGTCAGGTCTTCCCCACGGGCCATACACAGTGAAAAATCGCAGCCCGGTGATGGAAAGCCCGTAGATATGATTGTAAGTGTGTGCTATTTCTTCACCAGCCTTTTTAGTGGCTGCATACAAGCTAGCAGGCTGATCAGTTCTATCCTTTTCTGAGAATGGCACCTTCGAATTGAGCCCGTAAACAGAGCTCGATGAGGCCCACACTATACTTGGCTGAGGGTTGGCGTTCTTGCATGCTTCAAGTAAGCTAACAAAGCCATTTACATTACTATGGATGTAAGAATTTGGATTCTGCATTGCGTAGCGAACTCCAGCCTGGGCTGCTAAGTGCATCACATGTGTAAAATGCACAATCTCAAACAGCTTACCCAACAAAGCAGCATCATTTATATCGCCTTCGATGATATACACGCCTCGCCGCTCAAGGAGGCTTTTTCGGGCTTTTTTCAGCCCGGTCTCGTAGTAATTGTTGAAATTATCGAGGCCCACTACGCCGTCTCCTCTGTTTTTCAGGGCCATGGCGACATGGGTTCCGACGAACCCTGCAGCCCCCGTTACCAGAACCGTGACCCCTGACTTCGACTGGGGCCGTGCGGAGTTCCTGGCCTTGACCTCCCAATTCGGGCCTGGACGGGCCCGCGCCGAATATGCGGTATTCTGCAGGCTGCGGCGTTTCCCGGCGTTGGAGGCGGCCGGAGGGGAGCAAAAGAAGAAAAGAAGCAGGAAAAAGAGGAAGAGAAAAGACCAAAAAGTGAGTCTCGGGTGAAAACGCAGGCGGTGGACGGCATACGGCGACGACTTGAACTTTCCGGTGGAGGAGGGGATGATGGGGTCTAAGTGTGAGAGTATGGGCTTCAGTTGGGTCATCGGAACTCCGATCAGAGAACTCAAGTTTAAAGAAATTGAAGCGGAAATCGCAAGAACTCAAAGCCTGAAACGATTCTGCGAAATTCCCACTTTTTGTCGCAGAGAAAAGCAAAATTTGCAGTGTTTGCTTTCTTCTTACCTTTACGGGGAGGATTGAATTTGTGGGAATTCCGGGGGAAAGAGAAAGCAAAAGCGGGCTTTGGATTTATAGAACAACGGTGGGGGTGTGCTGGCGCCTGGTCGGAACCCAAAAAGTGACAATACTTTATTACCAAAAGTCCTCTCAATTGTTTCAAAACATTGTTAACATTTGGTAAAATTGCCTTTTCTTTTTCTTTTTTGTTACCGCGTTCTAATCTAAATAGTTGATTCATAATTTTTTTATTATAATTTATACTAATAAAAATTCAATATGAAGCAATCATTAGCATAAAATATTCTTCAAATCACGTAATTTTTGTACTTTATAATTATTTTCTTTTCATATTTTTTTGCACACAATTTGCAGTGTAAAGAAATTTAATTCCCAACATTATTTCGTCATGTTGATAAGAAGTCTAAAGAGATCGAGCTTTGTTTGGTTTTATTTTAAGGAATTTTTTTGTTATCTTTTAAGTATAGACGAGAAGATAGCGATAGGTGTCGGCTCGTTTTAAATTTTTAATATATTTAATTTTATATTTGGTATTAGAGTAAAATAAATAAATATAAATTAAAACAAGCTGAAGAATGAATTTTATAAAAACATAATGAATATTTAAATTATTTTTTATTAACTTAGGAATAGAGAAAATTTGAAAACAACCAAAGCCTTAGGTCTAAGCAAAATTAATGTGATTGGATAGATATGCACGCATGCAATTGTAATGATTTGTTGTGATATTTATTGCTTGTTTATATTCGTTAATTAATACTCTTTTTTCTTTTACTAATTTCAAGAAAGAATTAATATTTGATTCTGAAAACAAGCTATCAAGTATGAATTTCTAAACCTACTATATGAGGGAGAATTTTTGTTTATTAAATCGACTGTGAAAATATCAAATGATATGTATATCGCGTCACACTAGCGATATAATTTGAAAAATAAACTACAACTAGTATTTATCATACTTGTTATAATTATAAATATTCATTTGTTATTTTAAAAAATATAAATATTTTAATATTAAATAAAATTATATAATTCTTGGATAGAGATTTGAAATTGTCAATTTTGCCCTATTGTAATTCTTTTCTAAAAAATAAAAAAAATTATAAAAAAAGCGTAAGAGTGGATAGAAAAAAATTATCCACTTAGTCTATAAAAAATTTAAAAATTTTAAAATATTAAGTAAAATTATAATTTATAGTTCACAAAGATATCTTGGTCAATCCATAACATTTTTTATGACGATGTGTCACTACAAGAAAATTTTGATTTATAGTTCACACAGATAGCTTGGTCAATCCATAACATTTTTTATGACGATGTGTCACTACAAGAAAAATGACTTTATGTTACAAGGCAAAATTCATAATGAGTCGTAGAAAAAACTTTCTCATTACGAAACTTTTTTACTGTGGACTTTGATGATAAAAAATACGAGCAGAGTGGGGCACAAAATCGGTACGTCGGATGACGAAGATGGCCCCATACGAGATGACCGATGGGACTTTTTCTTTGTAAAATTCATGAAACAACAGCTAAAGAGTTCAAAAGCAAAAAGAGAGCACAACACAAGGATCTAGGCAATTATTTAGTTTTAGGATTCTGGAGAGGGGAAGCAATCTTAGGAATGTCCGCGTCCGACCAATCCATATTGCAAGGAGGGAATGGAGTAAGGGCGCTACTACTCTATTCCCGACTAGCACTATTCTGACTGTAAGGAAGAATAGAGTAAGTTGGTCTACTATGTATCCTCCTTGGACTAGGAGCTATGTGTTAGGAGCTAGATCCGACCTGGGACTTCTGAGTTCTTTCTTTATGTAGCTATTGAGTTCCTTCACAAACAATACTTTGCTACAGATTAAATTCGTAGCAAAAAAATATTTGTTAGTTTAGCGGTTCATAGCTGAATTCAAATTTGTTTTAAAATATATATAAAATTTTATTTTATTTTGAATTTGAAGTTTTTCCCTTGTTGGCGCTTAATTGTGGCAGTTCTAATGACAGACGACATTAGCAATCAAATTAATTATTATGGAATTAATTCTTTATAATCTTCTCCTAAAATAATTGGTACAAGAAAGGGAAATTTGCTGGTGCAATTACTGACTAAATGATTCATCTCTCCAGTAAATCATGTTTTGGTTTAAATTTAAAATTGTAATGCATTAATTAATTAGATTCAAATAGACATTTAATTGCTTTTAAGATTATTATTAATAATAATTACAGAAAATAGATTCTATTTTTGGAATATCATAGTCAATATTTATGGAATAAATTCTTTTGCCTTCATAACTGTTGACTGCATTTTGTTTTATTTTTCTAAAATAAGAAATATTTATATATCTCACTTTTCAATTATTTTTATTTTCTAAAAATATTATTAGAAATTCGTAATAATTATTATGCATACCATTTGGATTTTGAATGTGATACCACACACTAGAAAAAATATAATTTTCGTTATGGTTAATTATCATAATTAAAAATAAAAATTATGATAAATATTAATTAATCACGATTACACAGTGGCTATTAATTGTTGTTTTTGCAAACAAGATCGAAAGTCACTAATCACAGTTAAAAATTGTGTCAAATATTTTGACCGTAGATAAAATTAAGATAAAATTGATTAACTATAGTCAAAATTTAAATTTTCATCTTAATTTTATATAATCATGATATATAATATTAATTTACGATAATTTTTAAAATAATTCAATCAAAATTTGACTCGATTCAACTTGACTTAGAAACCATACTATATGACCAAGTCTATCAGGACCTAACCTAGTATTTATTGGGTAGGTCTAAGTGGCACATTACCAATTTTTGTACCTATAGACTTTAAT
>NC_026150.1:9710189-9734380 GCF_000512975.1 Sesamum indicum
TAATATAGTAAATTTTTTTATTTGAATATGATATTAACTGTTTTATAAGTAATTTAAATATGATATTAATTTTTTTATTTAAATGATATTAATAAAGTGGTCACCAATTAAATTCGTTAAGTAATAATTATTTTTATTTGAATATAATATTAATTTTCATATCTTATTAAATATAAAATTTATTATTAATAATAATTAATAATACACACGTAATAACAAGGAAAGTCTTACTATAAGTCATCGAGGTCACAATCAATAGTAATAATATTACAATAATCAAACAGCCTTGTTACAATATTCTTGTACCGGATCATTTGGCTTTGTTCGTAAAATCAAGGTCATGTGTCCATTTCAAACCCCTCATATGAGAGGCAGATGATGATGCCGCCACGTGGCCCCACCTTCGTTGTAGATATGGAGCTTCAGTTCTTAAGCCCCTAGTTTTTCTCCTAAACTAGGCATCTTTTAAAAAATAAAATCACGAAACTCATATGAAGCTACAGCAAATAATAAAATACACTGACCATGTTGCATGTTGCATTATTTGGCGTTATCTATTTGAACGAGGTCAAATGTCTATCCCGAGCCCCTCCTTTGGAGGCTAATAATACTGGCACGTGTCCTACATCTATTTCAAATGGTAAATTCCTCTTCTCGGTTAAACGTCTTTACATCACACGCGATATCAAGTATTTAATACTTTATAGATAATGACAAAAGTCGCATTTAATTTACTAATTTTCTTTTGTTGTATTAGATAAGGATACATTAAAAGTAAAAAAAATCAACCATGTAGTTCATTTGGCATATTTAATTTTTTTCTTTAGGAATTTCGTTTTCTCAATTTGATAAATTCCTTAGAAGATTAGTTGAAATAGTTTCATCTAAATTTCTCTTTTAAGAAATTGCTGATAAAAATTTCAACATATTTATATTTTTAGCTCAATTACAAGTCCGCTTATCAGTTGCTTCACTTGTTTGGTACGAGAAACTTCAATTACTTAAAATTATTTGAAATTAGCCGTCTTAATATGTCATTCTTTATCGATACGATAAATTCACAATTTAAAATATATTTTAAATAAGAATAAAATATATAAACAACAAATCATATTTCAAAAAATAAGAAATAAAATAAATAAAAGAAAACCAACTTAAGGTATTATCATTACAACAAAATAATTAATGTAGTGCTGTTAAAATAATTAATATGGAATCACTGGCATTATTATAATTCATTTTTAAAATTATCTAATTTTCTTTTTCAAGAAATTACTGATAAAATTGGATTAAAAAGATTAAATTTTTAATAAACTGATACTAAATTGCTGATATAATGTACTAAATGATATAATGTACCAAGTTTTGTTGAAAAAATAAATAAATTGAATCTCAAGAGTACACAATTTGCGGTTTGATTTTTGGATGTCTTTTAGCTATGATCAAAACATCTGCCATGAATTTGGCCACAAATAATGTTTTCGGTCCCACTTGCAGAAATGAAAAATTAATAGTACATTCAAACTCACAGTATATCGATATTTATTATAAAAATAAATTATATATCCATACTTATCGGACTCATTCACATATTTTTAACTGTGAAATCTTAATTTTACAACTCGAACAAGGCCTCGTCGGCCACATTTAATTTATTGGACTACATTAATACCGATTTTTAACGTATTATCATAAATGTAGAGTAAGTAAATGAGTAGATATCGATTACACAAAATTGTTTGGTACAACTACTAGAATTAAATTTTAACAAATGTCATCAATGAGAAGTGTACAAGAGAGACTCAAGTCAAATTAACTTTATTGTAGATTTTTTCCCTAAAATTTCTTAACAGGGATAATTATATTATTCTCTTATGAGGTTTGGTGCAATTATACGTAAATTTATGTGATTTTAAAAAGTATATTAGTACCTTTATAATTGGCTTTCGTCTAGTAAATATGGGATAAATTGCAATCTACTTATCTATATTATGGAAAATAGGCAAACAACCTCCTTATGAAAAAAATAAAATAATAATTTATCCCACTGTATTTTTTAAAAAATAATAATTTACCCCCTGTGTTTACAGAGGGATATATTGCTATTTATTTTTTATAGAGGGTAATTTGCTATTTATTTATATTGCTATTCACCCAACAAATATGTCCCCCAAGAATCAAAATTTATTAAATTTATTAATGTTAACAAACAAACTGAATGAAAATTGATATTTATCCTCGATCGGCATGTTAAATATTTTTTTTTCCGACTAAACTACTATTATAATGATGAAGATATACCCCCTTACGTGCATTAACATATGAAGAAGTATAAGCGTAATTCGGTTATAAAATAATTTATTTAGCCTACAATAAATCAGTAAAAGTTAATCGGGCGTAAATTTGAATTTTTATCCGGTTTTTTTTTGTTAATATTAGTAAATTCAGTTAATTTTAATTAATATAGGGACCTATCTGATAGACGGAAGCAAGCTTTAAAAGTACTAAATCTAATTTTTTAAACTACAAAAAATATATGTATAATAAATATCAAATTTTAAGAGAGAATAGCATAATTATCCTTTTTATTCCCAAGACTGCTAGGTCCACTAAGACAAATCTAGCCCACGGATCCACTATCCAACTCAACCCGGTCCCTTAAAATCCCTAACCCTAACCCTCACTCTCATTCAGCAAACTCTCTCTCTCTTTTTATCAAAGTCTCCAACTCCAAACTTCAAAATATAGTCAGACAAACAACCCATATCTTTTTCAAATATCATACTGATTCTTATAAGTTTTCTTTAATTATTTATTTATTTATTTATTATTATTATTATTTGTTGTTTTGAGAAGTAAGAAAAAGGAAAAGAAATTAATAATTAGAAGCCCATAATTGCTAAGAGAAAAATAAAAATATAAACAATGACCATTTTGTCTTCTTGTTGGGTAATTTTGGTATTTTTATAATATTATCATAAATTAGTGGGATGTTAGTAAGCATAAGATAAAATCACAACATATTAATCTAATAATTAATTCAACAAAGTAAATATAATATTTTTATATAATTTTATCACTGCATCCCATCACACAAAGTAAATAGGGTTTTGGTGACAAGAATTTTGCCACAATAATAAAGTTCTTGATTTTAGTAGTTACTACTATTTTGTATAAATTGTTATTCGCAAAATTAAGTGATAAAATACGTGTATAAAATTGTCCGTAAATACGATTAACAACATGTCTATAGTGACGATCTGCTAACAACAAATAATTGTTACTGCTATATTGTGTTGTTACTATACATATATTATTTATTACATATAAAAAAGATAACTTTATACGCAGTTATTGTCATTAATAATATATAGTAATAAGATAAAAATTATTATTACTTAATATATTTTCTTAGTGACGATTTTAAAATTGTTATTTAATATTTTTTAATTAATATCACATTTTCTTATAGTGATTTAAATTATATTTTGTTAAACAATAATGACTTACAAATCCCTTCGTTTAATATTCTTAGAACTTGTACTCAAATTCAAGTCCACCAATACAAATGTAATCCAAAGTTTCTTGTATTTAGGGTTCATATGGCTGACCTCTTTTTCTTTCTTCAAGTCTGTTAGGTTGATGGGCCTTCTCAATAAAGCCCATGAGGGATCAAGTAGTACTTTTTTTTTTTTTTATTTGAGTAATGATCAAGTAGTATTATTAGGGAATAATTACACTATCTTTTTTTTTTAGATTTGATGTAATTATATAGTGCCTTTTGATAATTTAAAAAATATATTTATTTGTAAGTTAAAATTCATGAATTTGTTGAAATCAGTAAAAAGAAATCGAATAAAAATCAATATTTACTCTTAATTGATTTATTACTGACTTATCGCAGGTCAAAAAAATCTTTTTTTTAACTAAACTCTCTTTATAAGAGGGAGGATGTAGCTTCTTATATGTATCAATGCATAAAAGATAAGAGTTGGCATAACCACATCACATGTATTAGTGCGTAAAGATATATAAGAATAGTTTAGTCAAAAAATATTTGTTTAATCTAAAACAATTCTGTAAGTTAATTGGATATAAATATGAATTTTCATTCAAATTTTTTTGCTGATGACAATAAATTCTGAATTTTATTAACAGATGAATCTATTTATTAGAGCGAAACAAATATCAGGTATAATTACATAGTCCTCTTTTGAAATTTGATGTAATCACATGTAGACCACTTCTGATTTGATTTAGTTACACAACCTCTAATTTGATGTAATTACACATCAGATGTATAATTTCTCAAACTACATAAAATTTACGTGTAATTGCACCAAATCTCAAAGGAAAAGTGTATAATTATCCCTATTATCAATGGGATTCAAGAAATTCTAAGGAAAAAAAAATGGGATTTTTGAAATAAAAATATTTTTGAACTCCTGTTAACCCCCTCCAGGAGCTAATAAGTTTCTAAAATTTATTTTTGGATCTTATAAATTTATTTTTTTTGAAAAAAATATATCTTCAAAGATATGTTAAACAACTTATAAAGCTCACCCAACACCCTCTTTGAATTTTTATTTGAAATTCTATTAACATATGCACATCGTGTATGTAAAGATTATGAGATCACATATTTTGTATAATAAAGAAAAGGGTAAAATGCACTTTACCTGTGAACTATTGTTGATGTAATATTTACCATTCTAAACTAATAAATATAACACTTACCCCCTACAATTAAAATTTTGGACATATTGCCCTAATATTATATATATATATTTATTTAGTTCAAAGAATTTCTTTTTGTAACAATTTTGTATTTTAAATTTAATTTTCTTAACTGAAAAAAATATCGTTTAATTATAATAAAGTTATAATTAGTGAGCTAAATAGTTCGAACTTTATTATATTTTACAAGCTCAAAGTTACCTAATGAATTAGTACGATAAATACACAAATAATTTTTATGAAAAAGATTTTATTAATTTAATAATAATATTAAGTTACGAACTATTTATTCTTTTAAATCGAAAAAATATGATAAAATATATTTATTTAGTTTTTCAAGAAATATTTAATTTTTGGTTAAGCATATATATATATTTGTCAAATAAAAAATGAAAAAAAATATATGAGAATGAATTTTCAAATTCTATTAATATAAAAATATTTAATAAATTTTATCTGAAATTATCGATTGAAATATAACCTAATAAAATTTAAAATATTAAATTGGATCGTTGAATGTCATGTTCAGACATTGTAAGGCAACGGGTCAGAATTTTCGAGTTCATCTATTATGCATGAATATGAACATGAACATGAACCAAACAAGTAACCGAGCTAGTCATATTTTCTTGCAACTCAGTTCTTTTTTTCTTTCTTTTATTTGATTCGACCAACTATTATTAATTGAAATAATTTAATTATAATTATTTTTATTAAATATCAAAACATAACAAAGATAATTATAATAATAATTCCCTGATCAATAAATAAAATCCTAAATAACATCTACTATTGTGTCACTCGAAGAATTATAACATTTAACTGTGGCTAATTGTCATGGTTAATAACAAATAGCCGTAATAAATAGTTATTGGCCATCGCTATACAACCGTTGTTGGCCGTGATTTTTACAAGGATGGCGCTAAAACATTTACTACGACTCCGTAGCAAATATTTTTTTCGTGGTGGAAAAACTAGTTTTGTACATCAATTTTATGGAGATTGAATTAAGGATTAAATATATTTTACATTCCTAAGCTATGCCAAATATCAACCCCCTCGAACATTTTGGATCAATTTTACCCTTTCGTTTATCTATATAGTAAGTATTCCGCACGGACCATTTATTCTCAAAATTTCTAATTCTAAGCGACTTCATGTGCTCTTTTTTTAAAAATACAAAAAGATAAAATGATATTTTATTTTTTGTATGTACTTATATGAATATTTTAAATAATATAGGAAGATTTTACAATTTATCCATAATTAGTCGTCAAAATAGATTTTATCCGACCTAATTTTGACTCGAAGGAAAAGCGAAAACCTAGTCGAATATACTACACTTATTTATATATTGATCACAATTATTTCAATTGAATATTCCGTATATTGAAGTACATACTTGTTAAATAATGCATTGATATGATATAAATAGATTTTAATGCATATTTTACCAAACATATATATTATTTAATAAATATATATTATATGTATAAAATAAAAATAAGATAGACGGCCCTATAATTAGAACGTACGTAGCATGTATGTGTTATTTTAGAAAAAAAAAAAAAAAAGAAAATCCATTCCAATTGAAAACATTTTCACGGCCTTTGTGTTTGTTCAACTATATATGCTGATTTTTTTTATCAAATCAATTTATTATACTATTTGATATATTAATATATTAAAATTAATAAATATATAAAAAGTTTCAAATAAAAAATACTACTTAAAACAAACAAATACAGAACACAAACTATCGCAAAAGTAGCTAATATCTACATTAATATAATTTTAAGGGTTACTTGCACTTTAACCCCTTTAAAAATATAAAATTTCACTTTTTTTAAAATTTTAAAATTATAGTTACACCTCATTTTAAAATTCATTGTTTACATCTGACCCACTTTTATTAAGATTTGAATGAAAAATGCAGGCATTAGCAAAAAAAAATATATACATAAATTTCAATTTTATTGTTTATTTAACATTCTCGTGTAATAATTTTGTACTTAATTATAAAAAAAATATAACGATGGTAATCTCACTCTATATGTATATTATATTGATCTCTTTATAAGTACAAAAAATGTACATGGGATAAAATAAAAATTTATAAAAATATTTTTTTTGTTAAGATCAGTATTTTTCGTCTAAATTTTAACAAAATGAGGTCATATATAAACAATGAATTTTTTAAGGGGATGTAAATATAATTTAATTTTCTTTTAAAAAAATATAATTTTATATTTTTGGAAAGAGTCTAAATATAATTAACCTTAAAATCCATAATTTCGTAATTATAAAACTTCAATCTTAGTAGTAGAAAGAACCGAAACCCACAGATTGGCTGCCAGATGCTAAATTCGAGGCGGTATCCTGGGAAAGAAATTGATATTTTTGGTAATACCCATTTGCATTTTATTTTATTTTTGTCAAATTCACAGTGTACATATGCAGTGTATTTTATAAATGGATCATTACATTTCACTCTTCTCAATTTTAATAATAATAAAATTGAGAAGAGTCTAACAAATAAGTTCATTCATCAGTAAAAATTCATTGAATGTAGATTTTAGCAAAAGAAATTGTATAAAATTCATATTTACCCCCAACTGATTTATTATTTATTTATTGTAGGTCAAATAAATATTTTTGTAATCAAATTATCCTTATACATCTTCACACATTAATGTATTTGAGAAGGTATATCTTCATTGTTATAAGGGTAATTTAATAAAAAAAAATATTTGATCTACAATAAATCAGTAATAAGCCAATCAAATACAAATATCAATTTTCATCAGCTTTTTTTATTAATACCAAAAAATTCAGCAAATCTTAACTAGACAAAAATAAAACTAATTAAAGTACTCGATAAAATTTTTTAAATTATAAAAAATTTATATATAACTACACGGAACCTTTTTTAAAGAAAAGTGTAATGATTCCTTTTATAAATGTAAAGATTGCAAGTTGGTAAATTGTATGGATTAACAAATAAAAATCTATGACAATAAACATAGGAACTGACACCAAGAAATTATAATATTTTCTATATTTAGACATTCAGACTTTGGTGTACGTATGTGAGATATGGATTGTTGAGTCTGATGACATATGGTTTTTTATTTAAATATTTAACTTTATGAAATGTAAACATAATAAAATAATTAGAGACTGAAAATTTCTTTTTTCGAATTAATGTGAAGGATATAGCGTGTGTTTATTTTGAAATCGTGAATTTTAAATTTTTAATAATATTTTTCTTGAATTTATTTAGATAATTTTAAATTTAAAAAATTTCAAATCCTCCCATTCTCATTATTGAATTATGTTTTGATAAATGCTGGTGTATTTTAATTTTATTTTTCAAATAGAGTCATTTAAAATCTTTTACTCAAATCTAAATCCATCCGTCCAAATACATGCTAAAAAAACCATTCAAAAAAAAAAATAAAGTTAAGATTTATATGTTGCTCAAGTTTCTTGATTCCCTCCATTTATCGTATATAAAACACCGTACATTTTCGTTAAATTTTATAATTTTATTTTGCAAAAAAAAATCCAAAATTTTTATACTGTTCAAGTGCATCGTCTTTACTTGGGGCAAGATAACAGAACCCCATGCACCATAAATGACAGTAATAATTAATAACTAAATATTTATGTTTATTTCATGCATATCATTTGTCTTGTCTTAGGAATTTCCATAACGTCAATAATATATACATTGAGCGCATTTAATTGATAAAGTTGAAGCCTCGTAATTAAAAAATACTTGTAAATGATGCCACTTAATTGGATGCCTACCCAACTGGGTGGCCTGTTGACGTATGATCGACGCCACTTAATTGGGTGCCTACCCAACTGGGTGGCCTGTTGACGTATGCCCACCCAGTTTTAATTTAACATATGGTACCAATTCATCATATTAATATCTTCCTAAGTAATTTATATATCTGTATGATTTTAGAAGCATGCCCTAATAATTATGTTATATTGGTAAAAGAATAAAAAAAATGAAAAGGTATTTCAATCGATCAATGTTATAACAATCAAAATTAATTATTTTATTGGTCAACAATTTGCATCGACTTTAATAAGAAACATTTATATTAGTATCTACTAAGTCTAAAAAGTCACGATCATTAATGTACCATACATATAATGACCTCAATTTTTGAACCCTTACTAAAGCATTAATCATAGCTAAAATTTATGATTACTATTTTACTCACGCCTACGGATATCATGACTTTATGGTCGTGTTCGGTTTGTGGCCACGACCTGTATGCCACATCACTGAACTTTTAGCCTTAGTGGGTGTGTGGCTAAATTTATTTAAAAGATTTTGTATATTTAAGTATTTTGCAACATATTATATTGATTATATTTAGATCCCTCTAAAATGTGAAATTATACTTTTATCTAAAAAGACTTTAAAATTATACTTACACTTCATTTAAAAGATTTTCGTTTACACTTGACCCTATTTCATTAGAATTTTGAGAAAAAAATATTGACGTCAGTAAAAAAATTATATAAATTTTTAATTTTACCCCTTATTTAATATTCTCATGTAATACTTTTTATACTTATAAGAGAATAAATGTAATATATATGAAGTCAAAAGGATGTGTGTCTCACGTGATTCATTTAAATTGGAGCTTTTGTTTTGATTGATTCATTTTTGCCAACATGATAAAACTTATGTCACGTACAATAGTATAACACTTAAATTAAAAATAGTTATAGTATAATTAAAATTTAATAAATTAAAAATAATTTATGTCACGTACAATAATTTAAAAAAAGTCAATAACACTTAATATTTAATTAATCAAATTAATTTTACAGTACATATATATCTATATTCTTATTTTGGTGTTTATGCGGTATATTTTATTGATATTTATACAGTATAAGTTGAAAAGCAAATTATGCTATTCATCTAACTAAAAAAAGAAAAAAAATTTAACTAACTGTCACATAATTTATAAATTTTGTAAGATATAATTTAATTATAATTAAATTAAATTTATGCACAGCACGAGGTGCACGTTAGTATGTATATATTTACAAACAACAAAATTGTACTGAAAAAAGAAAAGAAAATGGCAAGAATCACTTTGATTATTTTATAATTCACATATTCAATCAATTTGGTCAACCCTTATAACTAATTTCTATCACATCAAAAATACATATACCTATATTCAACATTCTCACACCAATATACCTATATTTGGAAACAACTAATCCAGACATATTCCCAATTTTCGCACAAAAACTAATAAAGCATTTATACACAAATCCAATTATTGGAAACTGAAATAAAAATAAAAACGCAACCAAAACGGACACTTAGAGTTCATTTCACCAGAGCTTATATGAGTTGGGTAGATCCATGCACCCATCCCACTTGAAAGAACCTCAGATAGTGATGGCAATGGAACGGATAAGATCCGACCCGAACCCGCCTTGCCTAATTCCCCCCCGCCACGTACTGCATTCTCGCTTTCACATTTGAATCCAAAAGATGAAAGCCAAATAATTGAATTGTTATTTTAATAAACAATTATTAATTAGAGTTTAATAATTTAAATTTATTATTTAATTAGACATAAATATATTTATGATTCAACTGATATTTTATTTGTTTAATAAATAATATCAATTTAGATTTAAATACCTTAATATAGTTTTTAATCTAAAATGAATTGTATAAGACAAAGAATATGTTCATCTGAGTCATTAATTTTCTCATCAAGTAATATTATTTTACGATCTGCAATGAATTATATAATACAAAGAATACATTCAACTAAAATTTTATCTTTTTAGTAAATAATATTAGTTTAGATTTAAATATCTCAACATAACTCAATATAAATTAATTGTATACGATACAACATACATCCATCTACATTATTAATTTTCTCGTCAAATAATTTTTTATTTTTTGTATCTCTTATATAAGATATATGAAAAAAAATGTTCAAGAAAAAACATATAATATTATAATATTTTTATAATAATGAAACATATATTAATAAATATAATAATATATAATATTTTTTTCAAGAATACACTCCCTCTTTTATTCTTTCGAATTCCATACTTCATTTATTAATATAATTACTAATTAAAAAATTTCTTAAGTGTCAAATATATATATATATATATATATTTATTTTAATTTTATTAAGAATTTTCATATATACACGATTCAGGTGGGGAATCACGTGGTATGCTCCTTGTCGGAAGGGGTTTGGTCCATCTAAATTTTGAGCTCTATTTGTCAACTTGGCCGCCACACAAAATTACTCATTTTTCACTCCACAAATACACATGATTTGTAGGAGCTATCTGTGTGTGTAATTTAAATTTTGTTAATTTTAAATATCTATAAATATAATTTTATTGATAAAAAAAATTTAAAGGGATAGTCGCGTTGTACAAGAATATGTTTTTAATGTATTTTAGGCGATGTATATTTTGTCAATCGGAGGTAAGTATTTTATACCTGCACACTTAATAAATAATATGGATATTACTCGATCAGATTTAAATTGCGATGCACTACAATAAAAATAATATTGAAAAATACGAGCAACCCTCTTGTGATATTAAAAATGAGTCAATTACCATTTTATAAAAAGAAATTATAATTTATCTCCCTATTTTTTTTTAAAATACAACAATTTATGCCTATGTGTTTTTTGAAATGCAGCAATTTACATCCTTAGACAATGAGATAAATCGTTTTATTTTAAACAGATGGGTAAATTGATATATTTTTTTGTCATAGGAGATAATTTGTTCATTTATAATATTATAAGAGGATAACTTGCATTAAGCCCTAAAAATAATATTAGTGTAAAAAAATTGAATATTAGATTTATTTTTACCATTAAAGAATGTATTAGATGCCAACAATTTTGATCTAATTATCATAGAACAGTAAGAATTACATAAAAAAATTGTAATAGTAGTCGATTATTGATGTGACTAAACGTGCTTTCTGGCTTGTGTCACTATAAAAAATATAATATTTAAATATAATTAAATATCATGATTAATAATAAATAATTATAATTGATAAAAAATATGCAACGATTATTAATCGTGATTTTTACGAAAGTGACTAAAATATTTGTTATGGCTATAAGTTATGCCAAATATTTTTAGCATAGCTTGAGCTGTAGAGAATAATTTTTTTATAGTGGAAAAACTTTTTGCGTGGATTTTATTTAACCATAGTTAATAATAGTATCGTATGTTTTTTCATAACCGTTAATATTGTAGCCCATAGTAAATTTTTTCTAGTATGTGTTGATTACCACATGTTTAAACTTTAAATTTTTGTTATAAAAACCCTAACCAACGCAAACACATTTCTTTCTGACGAGTAAGTGTGAAATTACCCCTGTTTTTCTATTTTTATGATAAAAAAAAAAAGAAAAAATCAATGTTCCACCAAGGGTTGAGATGAAATCTTACGAATATTAGTGTACGATTTTGTGATGTATATTTATACTATTATAAAAAGAAAAGACCATCTATACTCACAAACGATGATTAATAACATTATTATATTAATTTTTTGTGAAATAAAAAATACCTTCAAATAATAAAATAACTACTTGTTTAAGACTATTATATACAAACAAAAAAAAATATTTTAAAATATTATTTATTATATGTATACAAAAACCACGTGTCAGAACGACGGCTTATTTAATATAATACTCCAATGATGGAAAAGATGAACAAGTGCTTTAAAATAATTATTAATTTATTATTATTATTCTTCGGGACGCCCACAGTTTGATTAATACTGTTGTGACTACTTCCAAGTTCCAACTCCGGAAAGGGCGAAACGCACGTGGTTTCTTGTCGCTAAGAGGTAGTTGAGATTAAGTACTCTTATTCCTTGAAATTAAAATAATAAAAATGAATCAATCACGAGCAGTGTCTTAATTAGTGGTAATCCATTATGTACTTAAATATTTTTATATAAGATAGAAAATATTTTATATTATTATTAATTATATGAGAAAGAAAGTACCTTTCAATGATTGGTTGGATCACTAATCATCAGGATCAGACAAAAACGATACTAAATATAAAATTTTTACCATAGTTAACCAATATTCAGATTATTCTTTTATCATAGTTTTTTAGGTGTAGCAAATTTTGACCTTACTTGCAGAAACAACGGCTCATAATCATCGCACAAGGATTGTTAATTATTATTCGTCACGATTTTTTACTTTTTAACCATAGTGAAAATTATATTTCTTCCAGTGGACTTATTTTTAATTTTAATTTTATTTTTTACTTGACTTTAATTATTCTTCTAACTATTTTTTTTTGTAGTTGTTAAAATATTGGAGATGGGTTCTTCCATTGTTCTCTGAATTTTCATTGCTTCCGCTCCATAGAAAATTTAAATGATAAAGTCGAAGAGAGAAGCAAAAATGATGGTTTTAAAGTTTGTTGTAATTTTATTTTTTTAATTCAGGTAATAAATTGTGTGTGAAAATATCAAATTGTATGTATTATGGTACATCAACAAAATTTTTATTTCAGTAGTAATTTTTACTGTATTTGCATCACAAATGTACTTTATTTCATTTGGGTTTAATTATGGTCATGATATCATATCTTAATATAATTGCAAAATAAAAGCTTAAATGCATAAATTTAATGTATGTGTTTTGAAAACTCAACTAAAAACTTTTTGATGTTTTAAATACTTGACTTGCTGTCGCCTATATCTGCATTGTTTTGGGCGACGCCGATCGCTCAGAACAACACAATCTGGGTGGCGGCGGCTGCCGTCGCCCATGTTTTTTTTATATAATTTAAAATTTTTAAATTTAAAAATGACTAAATTTAAATACTTATAATAGTAATTTAAATATTATTTATTGCAAATAAAAATAATTTTTTTTAAATATATTTAACTAAATAATAGTTTAAATTTAGTTAATATATATAATTTTTATGATTAATTAACATTTATATTCTTAAGATACTTAAATTTGAAAAATGAATTTATTATATTAGTTTTTGTAGTTGGATTTTAATTTAATATTTCAATTTAAATTATAAAACTTCAAAAATCTATATGCTCTTTTTTTTTCATATTTTAAAGAATTATTTATTTTGTATAGATAAAAATGTACAAAAAAATATCATTGAAAATAAGTCAAAGATGCCTAAGTCAAATATATAAACACTATGACGGCATTTTAGTCCAAGACGTCCAAAATTGAGGTTAAAAGCAACTAAAAACACTTCAGAACGTAGATGTCGTGCGTTTAATACACATTCTGTTAATTACTAACGAAATGAATATTTTTTTACTAAATTTTATAAAATACAAAAAGGTCTTACATTTACTTTCAAAATATTAAAAATTTTAAGCTATTTCAACAAAGCACGTGAGATTAAACGAATAGTACAAGTGAAGGTTGAGTGTGATTCTAATCTTAATTGTGAAGTAAATGCTTATAGGAGAATGTTTGATCATATGAAGAACCTCTAAAACACAATACTAGCAAAAAATGGATTGATTGCAATAGGCTTTCTTTAAAAATAACAATATGTAAAATCATCCTATTGAAGAGAAAAACAATACACGATGCGATCGGGGAACTTTTTTTTTTTTTAAAAAAAAGAAGAGTCAGGTGAATCCTGATTCCTGACGTGGGAAACAATAAACTTTTTTCTTGAAAATTTTAAGGATCCTGTTACTTTTCTCTTTATTTAGAGGGATTTTGTTTAGGTAAAATTATATCTTCAGTTCCATAAGATAGAGGATTAACACTTTTAGTTCTTTGTTTAACGCAAATTTTTAAATGGTTTTAAATATAGAAAAATTAGACACATTTAGTCTTATGCTTTACGAGATTTTCAAAATGATATCAAAATTGCAAAAAATTGATACATTCAGTCCCATAAATCCCATAAAACAGAGGGCTACATATGTCGAGTTTTCTCAATTTTTAGATTATTTTTTAAAATCCTGTAAAATAAAGGATAAAACGTGCCGAGTTTTTTCAATTTTAAGACCATCTTAAAATTTTTATAAAATAAAGAAATAAATATATTGAACTTCCTAATTATGGGAATAAAAATATAATTTTACCGATATTTTTATTTAATAATACTTTTATAAGGAATAAGATGCAATTAACCGAGAGAAAAACCTATTGAGGAAGTAGAAGTAACATGCCGACAAATAACTGATGATGATCCAAAATCATATACATTAAGAACAAGAAAAATGTAACTATTGTGATATTGTAAATGAGTAAATTATTTTTTTAACTCCCTATATCTTTTAAAATATAACAACTTATCCTCCTGTGTTTTTTTTTTTTTTTGTAGAAAAATAATTTATTTATTTGCAATATTAATACGGGCTAAATTGCATTAAACTCTATTAAGAATTATGTTTAATTCATGTATGAGATATCAGTTCCCAAATCAATTCTACTTTTATTTTTAAAGATAAAAAATAAAATAAATTGGCTATGAATTAATTGGCTACTTTTATTTTTTTAAATAGTAAACAAAAAATTATAATTAAAAATAAATTTTAAGACAACCCTTATAATTTATCCAAAATAAAAAACACAAACTCTTGTTTTGACCATGTAATGGTGAATCATGAGCTCCACCACACCACCCCACCCCCTACTCTCCACCCCACCTACCTCCCATGTCTGCTCTACTTTTCTTCCTTAGACAGTTCTATAAAATATTGCAACCAAACACCACCCACACCCTTTTCACCTACTCAATCACCACTCCATCTTCTATCTATATCTCTCTATATATACACACACACACTCACTGTCCCACCAAGAACACACATAGTAAACACACGCAGTGGGCGAAAATGGAAGGGAAGAACTTCCTTCGCTGTCTCTTCTTCATCTGCAGCGTAGTCTTACTCCTGCTCTTCACAGCCTTCAACTTAACTTCCCCACCCTCCGACAAGTCGGAGCTGCTCGAGTGCGCCACCAACTCCGCCTGGTGCACAGCCAAGAACCGCATCCTCCGCCACCCCAACCCCGCCCCGCTCCGCCACGACCACACGGCGGACGTCCCCCACCACCCCCTCGACCCGCTCACCATCCAGGAGATGAACAAAGTGCAAAAGGTCATCAAATCCTTCTTCGGGAAATCGGTCTACTCCGTCCATTCACTTGTCCTGGAGGACCCCGAGAAGCAAGTGGTGCTCAAGTGGCAGAAGGGGGATCCCCTCCCGCCACGGAAGGCGTCCGTCATCGCACGCGCCTCCGCGAAGAACTACTTGCTGACGGTGGACGTGGAGAGCGGGGAGGTGGTGGAGCACGACACCAGCCACATTTCCGGGTTCCCTCTGGTGACCCTGGAAGATATGCAGAACGTGATATTCGCGCCGCTGTCCAACGCCCATTTCAACCGCACGATCTTGGAGAGAGGAGTTGATCTGAACGATGTCGCCTGCTTGCCTTTCTCCCCCGGATGGTTCGGTAAGAACTTACCTCCCTTATGTAATTTTAAATTTTACTTGGACTGATAATTAAATTATTGTATTTAAAAAATACAAATTTAATAAAATAGAAAATACAATATAATTAAAATGAGAAATTAATTCTAAATTATATATTTATAGTTTAGTAAATGATCGTTTAATTTTTTTTTTTTTAAAATAGTTGATAGTGCTCGATTAAATAAAATGGCCGCGACAGTATAAATTAATAATTTATTGATGTTTATTTTATTAAATAAAATATAGAATATGATCTAATTATACATAATTTATTGATGTTTATTTTATTAAATAAAATATAGAATATGATCTAATTATACTGTCGCGTCTTGAATGCTGCATAAATCATCATGTTTATTCAGCTTTCGATTATTAACAGACTGTCATTTTTATAATAATTCATGAATAAGGGTGGATTGATATGACCTAATATAGATTTATATTAATATTTTTAAGAAAAAATAATATTGATAAATTTAATTTTGGTGAATGAATATTGAAATGATGAGGTTGCCTTTATTTATGTAGTCAAATATGACTTTTCGGCCACATAAAAGGTTGCCCCTTTTTGTCTTAGAATGAATGAATGAATGATGAATGGGATGGAGTGGAGTGGAGATAATATTTTATTTTTGTGAAATTGCATTGATATGTCAAAAGACATAAATTCTTCTTAAATTATAAATATTCCATATAAAGTTATAGTTGTAATAATAATCAGGGCTAATTCTATTTTGTCATTTCAATTACGATCGTTTTTACACGATGGTATTTGAATTTTTTTTTTTGCCAACTTGCTATATAAATTTTACGGAATTTTGAACATTGTTACTTATAACTTTTTTTAACAAAGTCTTTTGTAAAAAAAATATTACACTTAAAGGGCGATGTGATGTGATATTTTTTATATACATAGTATGTGATATTTTTTATACTAGAAAAATCAATAAAAACACGGTCATATATTGCAAAGTTGAGACGGTAAGTTGACACAAAAAAATAATCGGATGATGAAGTGTAAAAACGAGCATAGTTTAAATGGCGAAAAATGTAATTTTTCCCAATAATTATACCCCATAAATACAAAATTTACACAAACATCCATTGAAAATATTACACTAACACCCCTTAAAGGTGTAGCTGTAATTTTGTAAAACATTGCATTAAAACCCCCTCAAGAGATATAGGGATCGTTTTTGTAATTTAACTTAACTCTGGGGTTGTTAATCTAATTTACCCTTGACTTTTGTACAGCTTAACATGATTGTTGGTGTTTTCTTGGGATTGGGATTGTGTGGATGTGTTGCTCTGGAGACTGGAGCCCTCATTAAGTCACTGTCAATAGCAAGTGGATTTCACCAATTTGCTATTAAATTCAACAAAAAGTCAATCTGGAATACTGTACTTGCTTTTATTAAGATTATTTTTTAATTTAAGTTTTAAGGGCTAATCGTACTTGGTTCTGTTAAAATATTTTTTAAGATTTTGATTTAAAGGGTTGATGGTATTTGATATAGATAAGATTATTTTTTAATTTAATTTTAAAAATTAATTATGTTTAATTTGAGTAAGAATTTTTTAATTTTAATTTTAAGGGCTAATCATATTTGGACTTTTTTCAGTTTATTTTTAAGGGCTAATGTTGGTAGTTGGAGATCATAGTACATTGAGTTTAAATTAGTGTCTTATTTAGCAACTATAGACATCAAGACCTTGTTTATGATAGCAAATATAGTATAGTCTAACGGTAGAAAAAAATTACTGTTGACTACGATTATTGGCAATGGATTGAAGTTGTGGTAAATAATTATTATTAATTATGTTTGAATAAAAAGTGATGCAAACTTTTAATTTATTCACTATAAAATTATTTTTGTCATTATTATGAATCATGGCTTTTAACCATTATAAATGTATTAATTTCACTAAATCACGATCATCTTTATGTGGTTATAGTCAATGACTTTTTATTACGGCTATTAAATTTTGATTAAATGTTATATTTTTTGTAGCGCAAGAAGTAGGCTATTGATTATAATTTATTGGGTTGATTAATCAGTTGTCTTTGGATGCAAGATATGTTTGAAAAGTGCATGAATTTTTATTTATCTTGCACTCATGTCTCTTCTTCTACTTTGATTTGATCTCAGGCAAGGCTGAGGATGGAAGAAGACTGGTTAAACTAGAATGCTTCACCATGAAGGACACTGCAAACTTCTACATGAGGCCTATTGAGGGCATCATTGTGATCACAGACTTGGACACTAGTGAAGTTATTGAAATCATAGACAAAGGGAAACACATTCCGATACCCAAGGCCGCTGGCACTGACTACCGGTTGTCGGCCGAGAACGGCGGGGTCATCAAGCTCCCCAACCCTATCTCCATGGAGCAGCCCAACGGCCCCAACTTTGTCGTAGAAGACGAGCATTTGGTGAAGTGGGCTAACTGGGAGTTCCACTTGAAGCCTGACCCGAGAGCCGGAGTCATGATCTCTCGTGCTAGGGTTCGTGACCCGGAGACCGGAGATTTGAGGAATGTGATGTATCAGGGGTTCTCGTCGGAGCTGTTTGTCCCCTACATGGACCCTGAGGAAGCTTGGTACTTCAAGACTTACATGGATGCTGGCGAGTACGGGTTTGGACTCCAGGCCCTCTCCCTTGACCCGCTCAATGATTGCCCGAGAAATGCCAAGTTTATGGATGCAATTTTTGCAGCTTCCGATGGCACACCGTATGTTAGATCAAACATGGTCTGCATTTTTGAGCGGTATGCGGGTGATGCTGCTTGGAGACACACCGAGAGCCCGATTACGGGGAAATTGGTAAACACCAACTTCTATAACTATTGCGTTTAAGTTTATACCTGTTTGTTACCTATATGTACTAACTAGAAAGTTCATTTGTTCTCAACAGATTCTAGAGGCGAGGCCGAAGGTTTCGTTGGTCGTGAGAATGGTCGCATCGCTCGCGAACTATGACTATATTGTGGATTGGGAGTTTCATGCTGATGGATTGATCCATGTTAAGGTTAGGACATTCTAATCTTTGCATTGCTGTTGTCTTTGTTTGTTAATAATAGAAAAAGCCATGAATAGGTTCTTCAGTCATGAGTCATGATCCTTGGACATTTCGCCAAGGCCCACACATAATTTTCATGGGATAAGTATCATAACTTTCCATTGTTAGAATAAGGGTGCAGACAATGTTGTCACACTCATCAATAATTGTTGTTTGTCTAGCTTGTAGCAACTAGTCTTTCTGTAAGAATAGGTGAGTTATATTTACCTTAGGACAGTATTTCGTCTGCCCATATCCGATGAATGATATCTTACTTTAACTACCTTAAACTAGCATGCAGCATCAACATGTACAGGTATTTGAATACTTTAGTTGACGATCGTTTAACGTACTAATGTAATAATCGTTCCCCAGGTCTCACTTACGGGCATAGTGATCGTCAAGGGCACGTCTTATGTCAACATGAACCAGGTGAAAGAAAACGAAGATATCTATGGAACCCTCTTGGCGGACAACATCATTGGAGTCGTCCATGATCACTACATCAACTTCTACCTCGACATGGACATCGATGGCTTGGACAATTCCTTTGTAAATGTTCATCTCCAAAGGGAATACACCCATGGAACGTCGCCTAGAAAGAGCTATATGAAAGTCAACAAGACCGTTGCAAAGACGGAGAAAGAGGCCCAAATCAAGTTGAAGTTGTATGACCCATCTGAATTCCACGTGATCAATCCGAACAAGAAGACCAAAGTGGGCAACCCAGTCGGGTACAAGGTGGTTCCTGCTGGCACGGCTGCTAGCTTGCTTGACCCTGAGGATCCTCCGCAGAAGAGGAGTGCATTCACCAACAACCAAATTTGGGTAACACGTTACAACAAGTCGGAGAAGTGGTCCGGAGGGTTGTTTGCCTACCAGAGCCATGGCGAGGACACTATTCAAGTATGGTCTGACAGGTAAATGGTCTCAACCAACTGCATCTATTACAAGAAAATGGGTTATTTTATACATTGTAATGAATACGACTTAAAAATTATGGTAAATCAATATTATTAATCATGGTTATATAAAAACTTATTTATTACGATCAAGAATAAAGAAGCGTTTTTGTTGAACTCATTGCGATGTTTATGCAGGGATCGGCCGATTGAGAACAAGGACATTGTTTTATGGTACACATTGGGGTTCCATCACGTTCCATGCCAGGAGGACTTCCCAATCATGCCCACCGTGTCATCGGGCTTCGACCTCAAGCCGGTTAATTTCTTTGAGAGAAACCCTGTGCTGAGAATTGCACCTTATGTCGAAAACGAACTACCTGTTTGCAAAGCTGCTGCTTCAGCTTAAGTAAATATTGTTCCGGTCCTCAGGCCTGGGGCATGGGGAAGATGAAGAAATATACTTGGTTTACACGATTAAGCGAGTCGCTATATGTACCGGTGGTGGTTTGGCTCGGACAAGGCCTAATACTTGACATTTGGGGGTGAGGATGAGGAGTGTAGTTGATTTTCTATCTTCATGTGTGGATGTCTGAGCATGGCATTTGTAATTTTTGAGAAGTTCCAACATTTACAATGTCGTAATTTTTTGACTGGGGAAAGGAAGTGGTTCACTAATTTCCACGACAAAGTTGTCTTTGAATCACTTACCACTCTGTGGAATCTTGCACTGACTGTGAGTTCTATACTGAATTTGCAACTGATATAATCTAACTCTAATCAATACTCTCAAGAACAATACATCTGATTTTCTAAATTTACAAAGGAGCAAGAGTACTTTCACTGGTGATGGCAACGTGATCGAGTTTGGGACGGGTTTGTCAAAACTTGAAACTCAACCTGGCAGGAAACTCTTGGGCTGGTGAATCCAGTTTAATATTTTTAAAATATTAAGAAATATATATTTTTTAAAATTTTATAAATATAAAACAATGATACGGGTTTGCCAAATAACATAATTCAGTTAGTTTCATATTAATTTGAATACTTAACTTTGTTGTCTATATCAACTGTGTAGTTAAATAGTTTGGTTTTTCGATAAAATAGGAACATATTGATAAGGCTCCAATGAATTATTTGTAGAATAATATAACGGATTTAATGATGAAAATAAATAATACATGAAGCACAGTTGTGTTTATTTGCGTGAAATTTCGAACAGGTTACCTTATAGTTCTTCCACGGGAAAATGGATCAGTGCACTTGAGTATTGTTGGTTTTCTTGTTTAAACAAAGAATACCCCACCAGCGCGAGAATTTTTTTACCCGATTCAAATCTGATTTAATTAAATTAATCGCAAAAGTATAATGTAATTACGATGTAATTGATCATCTGAATTGTATATTAATTACAAGATAAATGTATTATATTAATAATATAATTAATTTAAATTTGACAAAGTGAAATGCGATGAAACAGCCACACATTGAGATGTGTGTGGTGAGAGAAAGAGTGATGGCATTTGCGGCATTGTGCAGATTGTTTACGGTAGAGCTATCTTTAAAAAAGGAAAAAACTGGTGGAACGATTGGACAAGCTTACTCCAGAGGTCGGAAAAGCCTATGTAGCCCTATTACACACTATCATGGGCTGGTGGGATATCCACTTGGCCCTATATCTAGGCTGTATTTACAAATTGAATATTCGATTAAATGGGTGAAAGATTAATTTCAATTAAATGAATGATAAAAACATTTGGGATTAATTATTAACCGCTTACTTGTATAATTTTGCCTCCAATAACTCGATAGTAATAAGTTAACCGGGAGTAAATATATATTTTTGTTTAATTTTTTTATTATACAGTAATGCGGTAAATTTTGACTAACGAAAGGACTTCTTTATTAGACAGAAACAAATATAAAAGGTGTTAGATGTAAATTTTTAGATTACAAAACATCTATATATATTTTTATCAAATCTCAAAAGAGCAGAGGGTAATTATTCCTTTTCCTGATTTTAAAGGGAGAATTGCAAAATCACTCCCCTGCTCAAAATTTTGGTGTTAAAAATATATGCAAAAAATTTTCTATATTTTTTAAATGTTGCACACGCTGATCTTTTGTCGATTGTCCTTAATGATGTCAATTTTTTTAGTGATTTGCCCGTTTTGCTTGTTTTAGTAGCCATTGATCTTTTCTAATTAAAAAAATAAATGGTTTAAATTTTAAGTAATTTGTAAAATATATTTTTGCATTTATATTGTACACTTAATTATATATATATATATACACACAATTGTACATATATACATAGTCATAATAAAATAAAAGATAATATATATATATATATATATATATATATAAATACATTTTATTATGACTATGTATATATGTACAATTGTGTGTATATATATATATATAATTAAGTGTACAATATAAATGCAAAAATATATTTTACAAATTACTTAAAATTTAAACCATTTATTTTTTTAATTAGAAAAGATCAATGGCTACTAAAACAAGCAAAACGGGCAAATCTATAATAACTAATTTAATTAAATATCTTTTATGCCTAAATATAGTATATTACAAAAATAAATTTTAGTTATTGTAATTCATATATATAATATAATTGAAAAATATCTTCAACACAAAAATTAAATTAAGTAATACTGTTTTTAAAATAAAATCATGTATTTTAATTTTAAAAGCTTATAAATACTATTTAATAATCTTAAAATTTTGATACTTTCATATGTAAAATATGTATATTAATTTAATTTGATGTAATAATATTTTATACATATGGATATTGATGAATAATATTTTTTAAGTATTTATCACACATTTTCTCAATAAAGTATGAAAAATATAAAGATTTAACTAAAAACAATATAAATAGGGGGCAATTTTATCTATTAAAAGAGGATAAGGCCTGAAAATGCATCAAAAAGTTATTCCATTCTCATGTTCAACGCGTGTAAACAATTTTTCACTTTTTTTCGTGAAGAGAGTTTTTTTGACGAGATATATAAATTTAAGAGATTTTTTTTAATTATTTAATTAACACATATAAATATTTAGCAATTTTTCTAAAACACATGAAAGTAATATACAAATTTCCTAATTTGAAATGAGAGGAAACTCGATCCCGACAAAACCTGCCCTGCACCCATAGCTTGCGATTCCTGATATTTATGGTTAATGTTAGAATTGGGCAAGCTTAGTTGAGGTTTTGAGAGGAGGAATATGTTGAAGGACGAGTCATTTAAACACTTTGCCGGGTGTTTATTGGCCCCAAATTTTGTAGTGCCCCCACGTGACATGGCTGCCTCACCATTTTGTCTATACATGTCACTTAGGAATTATTTATTTGGGATAATTATTCTTTTTTTTTTGCGAGATTTAATATAATTATGGGTTGATTTTTTGTAATTCGAATAAGTCATTTTGTTAATTAAATTTGACTGAATTTATTGATATAATTAAAAAACTTGAATGAAAATCGATATTTACCATCGATTGACTTACTGCTGACCTTTTGCAGGTCAAATAAATCTTGTGTAATTGAACTACTTTTATAACAGTGAAAATATACCACATAAAAAATATTAACGCGTGAAGATATATAAATGTAATTTTGATAAAAAAAAAATATTTCTATTCGAAATATAAGTTTGGCATACTCAATCGCAGGCCAAACAAATATGGGTTAAAAGTTGTGATAAATAAATATTATCATGATTAGATAAAATTTATACAAAAACTTAACTAAAATATTTTTTGTAATGATAAATATTTTAGCCATATTCGCAAAACTTATATAACAATCGCTGCGTGACCCTGGTCAATAATTATTTAGTTTTAACTATAGCAGTTAGTCATAATTAATTGTTATATTTCTTCTAACGTAAGGTTGTATCTATTCTATTT
>NC_026150.1:9734419-9767304 GCF_000512975.1 Sesamum indicum
AGGGAAATTGAAGTATCTATATTTTATGGAACCGAATAATATATGGAATGAGTTAATCAGACAATTTGAACTAAATAATGACAAGTTAAATGGTGCAACTCCATCAAACAATCGTAACAAAATCTTCCACCCTACAACTATAAATAAAAAGATTTTGTTGGTAATTCAATACGACAAGACAAGTTAAACAATTAAGCAGGTTAGACAGTCAATACGACACACAAGTCAAGTCAAGGCACAGACAATAAGCCAAAACTGTTGTGAAAATTGTGTGATCTGTGTTTACAATCATATTTTAAAATAACTTTATATATAAAATATAATTATCTAAATTATCACAATTACATATAGTAAGGAAATGAACGAAATAAACTTAGAAATTAGAAACACTGCACCAAAGGAGAGTCACGACACTTGTGGCAGACCTAAAGTCATGATTGTCTCCCTACGTACAGATTTTAATAGTTGACCATGATTTTCAGGATAAAACTTCATTAGCTCTCAGTAGTGTCTCATCCCATGTGCACAACCATGAGAAGATTATGAACCAGTCCACTGTCACGTTGCAACAATACAAATACTTGTGGGAGTATAAATATTTCTCAACTCATAAGCTATATAAATTTTATATCTATCAATGTGCCAAATGAAGAAAGCTAATGACCCTTTAAATAGTTCTAAAATTTGACCGTTATAAAATTAAGTGGTCTAATTAAAATCATAATATTTTAATAAATTCAAGTATAAATAGGCCATATAAATATATAAAATATAATGGTCAAATATTTATTAAACCTTATAAAATCACAATTAAATCATTATAATTATGGGGCCATAAACCTCAAATAAATATCAAATTAAACTGGCATATTAAGATCAAATAAAGTGTTGGAAATAATTTGATCATGTAGAAAATTTTAAAGCTTATTTCCGATAAAAACAAACACATAACAAATCAAATCGAAAGTTCTCAGTAACGACGAAGTGTTGCAGCCATGAAGGATCGTTAAGTCGACACTCGACTTTCATTCTTGAGAAGATCCAATAATTACATTTGTGTCACTTCATTTCAAACTTAATTTTGAAAAATGACTTGTTTTAGTAATTATTTCTAAGTTAAATCCTATTAAAAGAATATAATCTATACATACAGGTACAGAATAATAACATTGTTTTTTTTAACTTTATAATATATACATTTGTCATTCTCATTAACATTGAAGCCAAAATACAAAATAGTTTATCAAACTTTTTATGCCGTTGTTTGAGGTGCTTGTTTTAGTTCAGAAAATGACTTAACAAAGTTACAAACTTTTCGCTCGTTACCATGAATTACAAAGCTTTTCCCTTGTAGAAACGTACTTACAGAAACTGTCATTTGTGTAAATGGCAGTCCAAAAAATAGGTATAGTTTTTGCAAAAATTTCTAAAGGATTTATTTGTAATTTTTCAAAAAAATAATAGTGATTTGTGTAAATGATGTTGGCGCTTCTAATAAGTGTATTTATAATTTTTTTTAAAAGAATACAAATACTTTATATAAATATATCAAAAATAAAAAAAATAATATAGGTGCAATTGTTCCCAAACTCTTCAACACATGAGAAAGTGCCAAATTCCTATGTGGAGCAAATACAAAATATCAAACCCTATAACCATATAGAGAATTATGTTATTTGTGCTTTACCAATTGAATTATGGAAGTCTTTACTCATTGAAAAGCACATTTTGTCTTTGTTTCCTCGTCAAATTACTGATGTTTTGAAAACGAAACCCACTCACTTCCTTTCACTTTTTCCTCGGATCACAAATAGGAGATATTTTTATTTTATTTTATATTAATATTTAGTATTTCTCCTATTCAATAATTTATGTGGTAATTATTTAATATGATATCAGAATCAAACTAAATAAGAGGTAAAATTGAACTTTTATTTTAGGGTAAATAACAACGATCTCTCGTATGATTTAACAGAATTATAAATATTCTATTATTATTTGAGAAATTATCAATACTCTTTTGATTT
This sequence comes from Sesamum indicum, assembly GCF_000512975.1. Classification (NCBI taxonomy): domain Eukaryota; kingdom Viridiplantae; phylum Streptophyta; class Magnoliopsida; order Lamiales; family Pedaliaceae; genus Sesamum; species Sesamum indicum. The sequence continues at coordinate 9,736,447 of NC_026150.1, forward strand.
TAAGGGTAGTCCAACTGTTAGTCCAATATGTTAATTCCTATTAGGTTTCTATTAATTTTGTGGTAAATTAACCAAAATGCTCTTGTGAACTATAAATTATAATTTCACTTATTTTTTTTAAATTTTTTAAAATTATTTTTAGTGGATAAGTGGACAATTTTCTTACTATGTTTAAACTTTTTCTGTCCACTTCATCACTTTTTTATTTTACAATATTTATTTTTTTACAAAAAATTAAAGAAAGTTGATAATTTTAGATTTTCATTCAAAAATTATAGAATTTCATTACATATCAAGTCATTAAAAATTTCTCAAACAACAACAAACATTCATAATTATTACAGACCAATCTCAAATAGCTTGTTGTAATTAGAACTTACGTTTTTTTTTAATACACACACTCAATACACTCACACGTCCACCCAAATATTGAACTCAAGACCTTGCGTAGGAAATTTAAGTCTTCCCTAATGAATCCATCCAAATTTAAACCCAATACCTTTTTGTAAAGTTTTTTTAGCCCAAGCGTATGGACTATCCCAGGAGATATTGTAACTTACACTTTATTTTATAGAGTATTTTTTTGCCCAATAAGAGGAACATTGGAAGAACGCTTGCAATTTGATCGTATATAGGAAAAATTCTTATTTAAATCATATTTGATCGAATCAAATTAATTTCAAATCAAGTATGATATACACGTTATGTAATTGATTACTTTTTTTAAATTATAAATTAATTATATAATAAATATATTGTACTTATTATATAATTATCTCATATCGGATCAAACTTGAGCTATAGTATAGAGACAAACTTGCGCAAGATTGGGAGGAAGGGACTAATAAATATGTGACTAAAATATTTCTTCAAAATCACAAACCGCGATATTTATCTTTCTTTCCACAAGTTCCTCCTCTATATCAGTAGCCATAACACACACACACACACAACACAGACTGAGAGAGATGGAAGCAAGAAATCTCCTCCGCTACACCTTCTTTCTCTTCTTCGCACTATTACTCGTACTCTTCACTCTCTCCAACCTCCCATCCCCGCCGTCCAACAAGGCGGAGATGCTGGACTGCGCCGCCTACTCCCCCTGGTGCACCTCCAAGAACCGTATCCAATCCAAGAAACCCGACTTTCTCCAGAAACCCACCAACCCCACGCGCCGCCGCCACTCCGTCGACGTTCCACACCATCCTCTCGATCCTCTCACCGTGACAGAGCTGAACACAGTTCGGAAAATCATTCAAACACTCGACTTCTTCAAGAACAAAGCCTATGCGCTTCACTCCGTAGTTCTCGAGGAGCCGGACAAGAAGGTGGTGCTCCGGTGGAAGAAGGGGGATCCCCTTCCACCGAGGAAGGCCGCCGTAGTGGCACGTGTGGGCGGGGCGTCGCACGTGCTGACAGTGGACTTGGGTTCCGGTGAGGTGACCCGCCACGAGACGGGTCATATGTCGGGTTACCCGACTATGACGGTGGAGGACATGACATCGGTGACGTGGGCCCCACTGGCGAGCGCTGATTTCAACCGGACGGTGGTGGAGCGCGGAGTGGATTTGGCGGACCTTGCTTGCCTGCCCATTTCGCTTGGATGGTTTGGTAAGCGTCTTAATTTTTTTGACTGATGTTTGGATTTCGTTTTACAGTTATTTGTCTGAATTTTTATCATCGCTAATTAATATCATTGGTAAAAAATACGATGAAGAATAATCAATCAAGTTTTTTGAGGTGGAGGATGCAAAATATTAATGTTAATTAAAAATCATAATTAATTAAGAATCACGGCAAAATACTATTTTAAATATTTTATTAATTATGATAAAAATTTAATTCGATCAAATTTCTTTATTGGTCCGTCATTTTTCCTTTTCGTCCCTCATTTTAGTCCTTCATCTCTTAAATGTATCATAATAGTTCCTTATATATTAAAAAGATCCCAGTCTTTGGCTGTTAAGTTTTAATGGAATTTAATTAAATTGGATGAAAGGTAAAATTTAAAAAACTCATGTATTATAATAATTATTTTGAATATTTTGTTTAAATTTCTCACTGCATTTTGAATTTGGCCTTCTCAATAGAAGTTACTAAACAATGAGATTTTCAAAAACATTACCAAATAAAGATTGTAGAACATAACAAAATGATATATGTGTTACAATCAAGTTAGATGATGTCAAAAGGCAAAATCAATTATTTATAATAATGAATAAAGTATGTTGATTCAGATTGCAAATTCTTTTTGTTATATATTTTGCATTTTAATACCTTGACGTAGAATATATATTTTATTTCATTTGATTTTGTTTTGGAATAATTATAAGTTGTTTTATTAATATTTTTATTTTTTTATTTAATTATAACATGATAGTTTTCTAATAATTGGCAAATTATAGAAGTATATGAGTTTTTTAGTCCCCGTAGTGGAATATTTTGTTCATTTTAGTTATAGTCCGTTAAATTTAACAATTAAAGATTATAGTGAGATCTATTTAAAAAATTAGCAGTTGTTATGATACATTTGAGATATTAAAACTAAAATGGGATATAAAGTGAAGATGAGGACAAATGGATAGATTTGGCCATTTAAGTTTTCATGTGTACATTATTGATCGTTATTGAAAATATTGATTTACCATAATTTTTAAATTGTATGATAATAATTAATGTATAGGAAGTGTTTTTCGAAAATTTTTACAGAAGTGATTTTGGTAGAAGAAATTAGAGGTTGTAGTTAAATGTAGACCAAACAAAAACTAATTTAGATCGTGTTTGGAAAAATTTGCACTTATTGTTTGTTAGTAATAATTATATTTTCAAAAAGATTAATAAATTTTAATTTGATTAATATATTTTATATTTAATTTTTGAAAAATATATTAATAAAAAAGATGAATGGTAAGACACTTTGAATTATTATACAATTTTTACTAGTGGAATAATATTCCCCACATCATTAAAAAAACATGAGTTTTTTCAACTTATCTTTCATTAGTAAAATATTTCAATTTCATTAATTTTAACTATTAAGAATTATAGTGAGATCTATTTAAAAAATTAGCAGTTGTTATGATACATTTGAGATATTAAAACTAAAATGGGATATAAAGTGAAGATGAGGACAAATGGATAGATTTGGCCATTTAAGTTTTCATGTGTACATTATTGATCGTTATTGAAAATATTGATTTACCATAATTTTTAAATTGTATGATAATAATTAATGTATAGGAAGTGTTTTTCGAAAATTTTTACAGAAGTGATTTTGGTAGAAGAAATTAGAGGTTGTAGTTAAATGTAGACCAAACAAAAACTAATTTAGATCGTGTTTGGAAAAATTTGCACTTATTGTTTGTTAGTAATAATTATATTTTCAAAAAGATTAATAAATTTTAATTTGATTAATATATTTTATATTTAATTTTTGAAAAATATATTAATAAAAAAGATGAATGTTTAATTTAATAATGCTCCCACTAAGTACTATAATTGTGGATTACATATCCAATAATTAAACTTGAATGATTATAAAAAAAAGTATCATTTTATTAATTAAAAATTGCCATTTAATTTATGTTTTTAAATAATATAAGAATAATATAATTAGATAACATGGCAAATAAAATATAAAATTCTGAAATAATAAGTATGTGAAAGTGTAAACTTAATTATTGTTAATTATTTAAATTATTTAAAAACTCCAATATCAACTTTAAATATACAATTTTAAAAAGGGTCAATAGCAATTTATTTCCATGTGATATTGAAAATGAGCATATTACCCCCCCTATGAAAAAAATTTAGTAATTTAACCCCCTATACTTTTTAAAATGAAGCAATTTACCAAATACAGGGAGGTAAGTTGCTTCATGTTAAAAATCATAGGGAGGTAAATTGTTGTATTTTAAAAAATATAGGGAGATAAATCGCTATTTATTTTATCATAAGGGGATAATTTGCTCATTTACAATATCACAAGAGGCTTGTTTTTCCAATTTTAAAAATAATGAGGTAAAGTAGAAAAAAATAATGTTGGATTTATTTACACAAGAAGTCAAACAAGCTTGAAGCACCCGGTAAGGTGCTCCTAATGTTTGGCCTAAAAACATTTTTTTTAGTAGTTTTAAAAACAGAAAATGACATCCTAAACACCTCAAAAGTATTTTTTTGGTATTAAAAGCTGAAAAATGCTTTTTTAAAACTCCCGCAAACACTCACATCAGTCCGTCAATATAATTCACTTTATTTAGAAAATTTAATACTTTTTTTTAAATAATGCAAATATTTTCTCTTATACATACATATGTATATATATTTTCTATTGACTAACATTTTTCAAAGAGAAATGGAAGTTAATGTTATCAACTATTAATATAGTAATTCGTGAAAAGCTGCTTGATCATACGAAATTATAAACTTTGTTATTGGGGTTAATTAGTTTGTCGGAAACGGTAAAAGCGTCAAAAGAAATGGAAAATTAGTTACTGAAATTAGATCTTGAATTGCACTGTAATCGTGTATTAAAAAGGTTAATGATACTCATATGGAAAATGCTGATTATATTGAGAATGGAAAGGACGATTTCAAGGAATATTAATTAAAAATTACAAAATAATCGTGGTTTAAAGAATTTTAATCATGGAAAAAAATTAATGTAAAGAGTCTGGATTTATTCATATAAAATGTTGGATTTAAATTCATGTTATCTTATTTTAAAAAATAAGATGTATATTGATCATCCATTTATCTAGTGTAATACATTTAAAACACCGTTCCAAGACAGCACAATAAAAATTTGGCCAACGATCACAATCTAAAAATAATGATAAATTAATACTAACTATCATAAATTAAATAAATAAAAAATATTAAGTCGTGATCATGATTAATTAATATTTTCATAATATGATCAAAATATTTATTATAATTTTTAGATGTGCTTAATATTTTGATCTCGTTTATCACTAATAGTCATTGTGTAACTATTTGCTATGTCTTTTTTTTTTTTTATAATTTTGATAATTAGTCATGATAAAAGTCATATTTTCTGGCTTAATTATTTTTTATTACTAAAAAAAGAAAATTCTAAAAATATAATTTATTTAATCATATAATATTTTTGTGTTAATTCGTTAACAAGAACCAAGCAAAAGCTGGACACTGACGCGTGTCAGCTCAAATGCTGACCTTCAGCATCAATTGAGGCTGGCTTGGGGCTGCAGGTCAGCTTTTGAGAATTCATTTTATTTTTTATTTTTTTTATAAAATATATCTTATAATAGATGTTGTCCATGAGTTCGAGTCGTGGACAACATCTACGGTTCAATTTTTTTTTTCAAAAATGATTTTTTTCATCAAGTCGTGCATATTGTCCATAATTTGACACAAAAATATTATATGATTTAAATTAATTATATTTTTATATTTTTTTTAGTAATAGAAAAATAATTTTCAAATATCATATTTTCAATATAATTCGATATAAGATTTTAAATAGAGTTCAAAATTAGTTAAAATTCAGTAGTTTGAATTAATAACCTATTTTGAGGTGCGTTGCATTATTAATTATACTAATGAGAAAATAATCCCTCAAAATGAAAATTATTAATTATATGTTAATCGCTTTACAATATTTATTTTCCCTTTTCACCTTTTAATCACTAACCGAGTTCGAGATGTGTTGGAAATTAATTATTAACAAGTTAATAAGATTACTCTATGGCATAGAGTATTAATCAGTGAAAATTATTACTTAAATTTATTTAATAAGATGTGGTCATAAAATTGTCAAATAATTAATATTCATAACAAGTGAGGTAACAAATTCTTACATTTGATTTTGTAGTCCAATTATGAGCCGATGAATGTGGCATGGACCAATAATGTTTTGCTCCGATGGTAAATTTGATGTCCCGTGAACAATTTTAAAATCGTGGTTCAAGTTTCATCTGATTTGTTCAATTTTTTTAATTATATTGACGTATTTATTGAATCGACACAATTTATTGTACTGTACGTATTGTCAGTTCATTGAAATCTTGATTTAATCATGTATTTACCACTTCGTGAAAGAAAAAAAGAAAAAAGATAGAATGCGGTTAGAACTTTGTATCACACGACCTGTGTTCCTTTTAAAATATAAGAAAAATAAAATTGTATGCAAATTCTAATTGGATAGATCGTTGCTATTTTATTTTCCAGGTAAGAGTGAGGAGAACAGGAGATTGATCAAAGTCCAATGTTACTCCATGAAGGACACCGCCAACTTCTACATGCGACCAATCGAAGGCCTGACAGTGCTGGTAGATTTGGACACCAAAGAAGTTGTTCACATAACTGACAAAGGCAAAAACATACCAATTCCAAACGCCGCCAACACAGACTACCGTTTTGCGGCCCAGAATTCCTACCAAAGCCTGGTGAATCCCATCTCCATTGAGCAACCAAAGGGCCCAAGTTTCACCATCCAGGATGACCATTTGGTCAAGTGGGCAAACTGGGAATTTCACCTCAAACCCGACCCGAGAGCCGGGGTGATCGTTTCCCGGGCCATGGTCCGGGATTCGGGAACCGGTGAGATGAGGAATGTGATGTACAAAGGGCTGACTTCCGAGTTGTTCGTGCCCTACATGGATCCTACTGACGCGTGGTACTTTAAGACGTACATGGATGCAGGGGAATACGGGTTCGGGCTGCAGGCAATGCCGCTCGACCCGCTTAATGATTGTCCGAGGAACGCGTATTACATGGATGGTGTGTTTGCGGCAGCTGATGGCACGCCTTACGTTAGGTCGAATATGGTTTGCGTTTATGAGAGCTATGCGGGTGATATTGGATGGCGACACTCGGAGAGCCCGATCACTGGAATGGAGGTACGTATAGTTTCTTATGTAATTTTATAGGGATTAAATACAACAAGTTCCCTGTAAATATACTAATCGGCGAAAAATATTCCCTAACAAAAAGAGAAACGCAACGCTACCCCTCTTATAAAAAACAGGACAACATGGCCACTGATGGGAAACTTGTGTTTTTGGTTTTATGTGCATGAACTATTTGCAAGTAGTCCTATTTGTTATGATTTTCTTTTTTAAATTTCAATTATCCCGTGTACTTTCCGTTCAATAATTAATGAAAAGGCAAGTGGAAGTACTAAAAGTTCCGTCAATTATTGGATGAGAATGCACATAAGAGTTAAAATTGAGAAAAATTTCAACTTACAGGATGTAATGTGAGAAAACCATAACAAATGGGACTTTTTTAAAAAGACCCTAACATATGGGATAAAAAATGTAATTTTCTCTCCACCGAGACGGGAGGCATGAGCTTCTTTTTTAAAAGTTCAGTGGTAATGTTACTTTTTCTTTTAGGGGAGTTTTATGCCTATTAGTGTTGTTCGGAGTTACTTCAGTAAGTTCTAATGTGATGTCCGTTACACAACTTTTATAATCGGCAGATTCGAGAGGTGAGACCGAAAGTGACTCTGGTGGTTAGGATGGCAGCTTCAGTCGCCAACTACGACTACATTGTGGACTGGGAGTTCCAAACAGATGGGCTAATCAGAATCAAGGTAAGTGCCTAATTGGGGTTCTATCAATCATTTTCATGGAGCATTCTTCTCATGATGTAACCTGCCGGTATTGTACATAGTGCTGATATAGTAGTATTCTTGATGCCTGTTGCTGCACCAGGTCGGGCTGAGTGGAATACTGATGGTGAAAGGCACTCCTTATGCCAACATGAACCAAGTTAACGATCAAGAAAGCCTCTACGGCACACTCTTGTCCGAGAATGTCATTGGTGTGATCCACGACCACTTCATCACATTCTACCTCGACATGGACGTTGACGGCTCCGACAACTCGTTCGTCAAAGTCAATCTCCAACGAGCATACACCTCCCCTGAAGAGTCTCCTAGAATGAGCTACTTGAAAGCAGTGAGAAACGTGGCCAAGACCGAAAAAGATGCACAAATAAAGCTCAAACTCTATGATCCATCTGAATTCCATGTCGTTAACCCGACGAAGAAAACGAGGGTGGGCAACCCCGTTGGCTACAAGGTGGTGCCTGCAGGCACTGCTGCTAATCTGCTCGACGTCAATGATCCCCCACAAAAGCGTGGAGCGTTTACAAACAACCAAATTTGGGTCACTCCTTACAATGAAACCGAGCAGTGGGCCGGTGGCCTGTTCGTGTACCAGAGTCACGGTGAAGATACGTTGGAAGTATGGGCTAACAGGTAATGATTAGCGTTGCGTTCTTTGTTTTAGGCCGTAAATTTTTTGTTGTTCTCGTGGCGCTTGAATGAAGTCTTCTTGCAGGGATAGGGAGATTGAGAATAAGGATATCGTCGTCTGGTACACATTGGGCTTCCATCACGTCCCCTGTCAGGAAGACTTCCCCATTATGCCGACGGTGTCAGCCAGCTTCGACCTGAAGCCGGTGAACTTCTTTGAGAGCAATCCCATTCTCAAGATTCCTCCCAATGTTGAGAGTGATCTGCCAATTTGCAAGGCTGATGCTTCAGCTTGACAAGTACTACATTTTTGTGCACATGTTGAAGAAATTAAGGACTTGCATTGTTGTATATAGTAGTTTGTCTATCATAATCAGAAATCAAACACTGCTCCAGGTTAATAAAATGTTTCTAGTAACGTGTGACATTTATAATTCTAAATATTATGGAAGTTTTACTGCTAATAATTGAATTCTCAACACCCCTGCAACAGAAAATATGATCAGAAAGTATGATTGAGCTCTGTATTTTGATTTTCAAAATAAAACTACTTAAACCAATTTTGACCCTCAAAACAATTTTTTTTATCGTCTTCAATTTTTGTTTACCTGTCCTCAAACCGTTTTGACTAATATTCCTTATGGACTATTTATTTTACCTGCCTTCATTTTTTTTACAATTTTTCAAATTTTTTATTTTCTATAAATTTCAGCAATGATAAAATAATAATGCCCATTGTACTGTGTATGGACTAAATAATTATTTTTCATTTGAGAAAATTATTTGTAATTTTGAAACAATGATGAGTATTTTTAATTATGTCAAACCTTAAAAAAAGTAACTGTAACTTATCTTATGTATTATGATATATTACGAAGGTTTCTTGCAATTCATGTATTATGATATATTACGAAGGTTTCTTGCAATTCCTGTGATAGTCGAAATATCTCTTATTGATCATAATTATTCCCAAACTATTGATGCAATAAAATACTCCATGAACTATTACATAATGCAAATTGTCAACCACAACATATGCCACCTTACACTCACCAATACATATTCAGATCAGGCAACCTCAAAGAGGGTATAGCAACAAGTGGCTTACTTTTCTTCATGACAAGGCCAAACTTCTCAGTTAGATCAAGATTTTCCCCCTCAGGCAACCGCCAGTCAAACGAGTGCAAGAACGAAGCCAGCAAATACATAACCATTCTCTCAGCCAGGGGAAGACCGGGACACAGCCGTCTCCCTGATCCAAATGGCAGATAGTGAAAATTATTTCCCATGTAATCCCATTTGTAAGTATCGTTTAAAAACCTTTCAGGCTTGAATTCCAATGGATTCTCCCACACCTGTGGGTCCTTATAGTTAGACCAAACATTCAAGATGACTCTGGAGCCCTTTGGGATTGTGTATCCACCAAGAACGGTGGATTGGCTTGGTCGCCTAGGGAGTAGCAGGGGCGCTGGCGGATGCAGTCGAAATGTTTCCTTGATGACTGCATTCAGGTAGTGCAGTTTGGGCATGTGGGATTCTTCTACGATGTCGTTCAATCCCACGACATCGTCTAGTTCTTGCTGCACCGTTCTCATTACCTGTGAATTATGGAATATCTCCGCCATAGCCCACTCAACAATCGTTGCTGTCGTTTCCGTCCCGCCTATGATAATGTCCTGTTGTGTGGAGGATTTGTTGCTGTATTAGATGAAACAAGCTGAAGATTTCTCATCATGTTTCTTAGGTGATGCTGGTGGAATACTTGAAAAATTAAGTTTAGACATATGTTATAATTAGACTCATGATATTCATCTCAATTACAGAATCTTTTTGCATAAATGATGTTTGGCCAAATTCAAATCACATAGAAAAAATGCCCTATCAAATCAGAAGTAGTGTATTTAATTTAGTGTGACCAGGCCGATTTGAAATAAAATTTTCCCTCAGTGACATGGGGAAACACTAGACCAGTGTTGCATTTGAAATAGATTGGGTTGGGTTGGGTTTACAAAAAAAAAAATTACCATTTGCTACAAAATTAATGGCTACGGCTAAAAATCATGATGAATAATTATTATTGATCACGGTTAAATAAAATTATGCAAAAAATTTAATTTTTCCACCATGAAAAAGTTATTTGCCACAACTAAGAGCCATGTAAATGTTTTAGCCACCTTCGTAAAAACTATGGCCAACAACCATTTTGTGGTCGTAGTTAATGACTATATGGTATGATTATTTATTATTAACTATGACAATTAACTATAATCAAATATTATATTTGTTGTACTGGTTGAAATATTTGAAATTGGTTATAATATGGGTTGAATTTAATTAACTCCAAGCAGATTATTAGTCCTATACGAGTTCTAATAAGCCTAAAAAGTATTTCATTGTAGCTGAGTTTTCTAATGGTGAATTAAATGTTATTTTTAATAATATTATGTGATAGAAACCAGATTTTACTATAACCATACTTATACAAGTTTTTCTTATACATATATATTTCAAAAAAAAAGTGATTATCGAGGTATAATATTTTATAATTATATCCGATTTCATAATTACACACACAGTTAGCTAACAACTAGCCCACACATATATATAGCCCCAACCAATTCATCTTCCATTTATGATCCGTATATTTACCTCATTTTAGACTCAATTCATTTTGAATTCATTCCATTTAGATGCTGTACCACCTAAAAATTTTATACAATCTCCAATTGGGATAATTAAAGTTCATTTTCTGCATCAGATTATGGGCTTAATACAATTTATCTGTTATGATATTGTAAATGAACAAATTATCTTGTATAATAAAAAAAATAGTAATTTACCTGCTACGCTTATCAAAATGAAGCAATTTACCTTCCTAGATAGGGAGTTAAATTGCTTCATTTTAAAAAAAAAAAATATGAGTATAAATTACTGTTTAGAAAAACACAAACAAGTAAATTGCTATTTTTTTTTTACAAAAAAGTAATTTTTTATTTACAATATTATAGGGGTTGCTTGTATTTTTTTTATTAGATTAATTATCGGCTTATGATTAAATAAATACTTAGTTTTTTCTTTACCTTCAAAATATAATAATGTCTTTTTTCATGCATAAAATATACTTTTTGGACTCGAGAGGGCTCTTATGTAGTGGGGTATAAGTGTACCTAATAACTTTTTACTGAAAATTGAATAAGCACTCAAATCTACTAATTAATAATTGACAAAAATATCATTTTTTTCCATGCAAATTTGGTCGCAAGGAACTAAATTGTAATAGAAACTGAAACCTGAGCCCGATTTAAGGTAAAAACCTTTTACATGAAAATACCCCTGATTTTAATGATTGCATAATAATTAGCCCAATTCGTTGGGTTTTCATTCATTTTTTGTTGTGAATCGATCAAAATGCCTTTGTGGATTAAAATTTATAATTTTATATATTTTTTAATTTTTTTTATTTTTTTATGGACTAAGTGAATAAATTTTTTATAATTTTAAAAAATTTTCCATCCACCATGTTTTATTTTTTAATAATTTTTTAAATTTTTTTAAAAAATAAAAAAAAATATTGTAAGAATAAAGTCGATAATTTTATAACTCCATCCAAGAATTACAAAATTTCATCAAACGTTAGGGGGCATTTATAATTTTCTAAACAATAAAGGTTTATTCATAATTATGTCAAATTCCAAGGTCGCTGTATTTTCCTGAAAAAAAAAAAAAAAAAAGTGAAGAAATGGGAGACACTTACCATCAACAGGGCCTTAATTTGAGTGAGAGTCATTGATTCCTCAGCAACATTCTGCTCCTTGAGTTCCAGCAGAATCTGCACGAAGTCCTTTCCTCTCTTGGCATTCGAAAGTTCTCCCGCAACCTGCTCAGAATCCATGATCTTCAACCTATCATTTATAACATAATCGAGAATCTCATCGAAGCTCGGCAGAAGGTCCTTCATTTCCTGCACAATTCCCTGGAAATCAAACCTGGCCAAGACAGGGAAAAAATCAGACAGGTTAGGCTTTTCCAATAGCTCAATGAATTTCGACACCTTCTCCCTGAACTCGGCACCAATCCTGTCGCGCTTCTCCCCTTCAAACGTTCCTCCCCAGAGCAAGCTCATTACAGCATTGAGCTCAGTGACGAAAATCAGCTCACCAATATCAACGCCCGTCCCAATCTTTTCGTGCACGTTTCTGATCGCCCTTCTGACCTCGTTTCTCCGAAGGATGTATGAGGCGTCCAGGCTTGCGTTACTCAGCATCTCATGTGCAAATACCTTTCTCAGGTTACGCCAATAGGGCCCGTAGGGCGAGTTGATAATGTCGACTCCGCCAGTGCCTAATAATGCTGCAATAGTAGGATCACGGTTGGCGAAAACCGTGTCCAGATCGCGAACTACCTGTTTTATCAGGGATGGCGAGCTGATAACGATACATAGTTTGCTGCCGAGCCAGAGCTTGTAGATTTGGCCGTACTTACGAGCCAAGATGGTGAACTGAAGGTGCAAGTTTCTATCTAGAAAGGGCAAGTACCCGAGGATTGGGAGGCCTCGGGGGCCTGGAGGCAATTCCGTTCTTGAATTATTGAGCATCCAGGAATACCAAAACACTGACGCTAGAAGAAATATGATGCTGGAAACTGCAAGAGGAAGCAGATCCATATTCCTCTTCTTTTTTGTTACACGTTAACAAATAATGAAGAGAAAATGTTGGCCTTGTACGGAACCAAAGAAGTGGATGACATTGATAAAGGTTTATCAGAACGTATATAGCTACAGTACATATTTTGACAACCGACACAAAGATTAACTTTTGGACAGATGGCCCATTTTCGTGGCTTACTTATATTTTGTTTATAAAAGAGAAATAATTTACAAGTCTACCCACGTTTTTTGGTAGACTTACAGATGTCTCTCACGTTTTTTAAATTTTTTTAACGAGTGATAACCACTCATGTAAAAACTCTTTTTTTCATCCTTAAACAAATGCAATTTACCTCCTATTATATAAAAGAAATAATTTGAAAGCCTACCCCTAAAATGGGTAGACTTACAGATGTCTCTCACGTTATTTAATTTTTTTCAATGAGTGATAACGACTCATGAATTTTTTTTTTCCCCTCAAAGAAATGCGATTTACCTCATGTTATATATAAAATAAGTAAAACCCCACTGTAAAAAAAATTAGCGAATCATCCCATTGTATTTTAAAAAATGAAGCAAATTATCTCCTAACAATAGTTTAGATATGTGGGTAATTTGCTTCATTTTTCAATACACAGGGGATAATTTGCTATAGCAAATTATTTTTTTATAGTATTTTTTTGCTTATTTTTCATATCATATGGGTAAATTGCATTATTTCCTAAAATAAAAAAAAATCCCGGGAGTCGTTAAGTAACTTAACAACTTGGGGCCGTTATCTGACTTGACTTTGCTCTTTTTTCTTTTATTTAATTAATTCTGATTGATATTTATTTAATATTTAATAATCAATTATTATTCTGATGTATAAATTATAATTATGATATAATTTGTATGAAGTATTTTAAATATTAGTAATTGAAAATATATTGGATGCATAATTGATTATTTAATAAAATAATTGCATAAAAAAATGCAATCAACTATTACAACATTAGGATAACTATAATACTAATAATGTTCGTACATCCTACAAGTGTGTCGTTGCCGTCAAAATCTTTCTATTTACTCACCTACTAGGTCTGTAGGCTGTTTTTTTTCTTAATCATCATTATTGCATGCACAACCAATTTGATACGTCGTAGAATTCGACTCCAATTAGTCACGATACGCTAAATAACAAAAATTAAATTAATAAAAAGTTATAACCTAATGATGTTTTTAAATAATACCAAGGCCAGGATCAAGATCAATTAGGTGGTATTATGACTCCAAATTTAGTCTTGTTATATGAGATGGGATCTCTCATTTTGTTTGAATCAACTTTATCAATTATGCCCCGTAATTAAAGAATTTTGCACATTAACTATAAAATTCGGTATTTACTACTTTTCGGTGAAATTCTCACTGATGTAGTTTCCACCTTTGAATTCATTTTTTTTTCAGAATATTATGTGGCAAACAAAAATTTAAAAGGAAAAAGAGAAAAATAAAAAAAAACACAACTTGGCTGACCATGCCTGGTCAATATTTTGGATTAAATATGCTAATATTTTTAATCGAAATAAATTACAGCTACTTCACTAAAATTTTGCATAATTATAAATACTTTTTTATTATTTAAAAAATTATAAGTACCATCTTCAAATTAAAAATAATAATATAGCCTCTAAATAGTGATGTAGACATTAATAGTCCACTTCCACACTTGCTGAAATTTTTTAAATAATAAAAAAAATATTTGAAAAAAATAAAAAGATTGAGAGTAGGAAAAATAAATAATTTATAGGAAATATTAGTCCATAAAAATATTTTTAAAAATTCTAAAAAATATATAAAATTATAAGTTATAACTAAAGGGACATTTTGGGTGAATTCACCATAGAATTGAATGAAAGCCTAATGAAGGATAATGGAATGGGCTTGTTGTAGACGGTTTCTAAAATGAGGAGGGTATTTATAATTTTTCGACAAGAAAGAGGCATTTATAATTAGGAATAATTATTTACACTCATTGATCTATGGCCTGTTCACACAAATCACCCATATCTTTTAAATAATTGCACATACGCCCACGAAAATATCATTATCATTTACACAAATCACCCCTTATCTTTTCGAAAAGTTACACACTCTCCCTGAAAATGTTTGCATCATTACACAAACGACCTCTATTTTTTGACTGTCAAGAATAATTTCTGTAATTATGTAAAAGATTGGGATGATTTGTGTAAATGAACCATAGGTTAAGAGGTGTAAATATAATTATCACTTATAATTATTCCAAATTTCAAGAGAAATTATTGTAATTTATCCTTTTAGTTATAATCCTGAATTGCAAATTCAAAATAAAAGAGAACCAAAAAGTGTCACTCCTATAAT
Organism: Sesamum indicum; assembly: GCF_000512975.1. Lineage (NCBI taxonomy): Eukaryota > Viridiplantae > Streptophyta > Magnoliopsida > Lamiales > Pedaliaceae > Sesamum > Sesamum indicum. The sequence goes on from NC_026150.1 coordinate 9,751,719, forward strand.
TATAGGAGCAAAATTGCATTGATGCAGGAATATTTATGCTAAAGTCTTCAGAGAACTTCACAAGGCTATAACGGTCCATGTTCGAATATCGTATCGGACTCTCCAAAACCTTTCCAGAATCTCCTTATTAAAAGTCACCAAATAGACCTTTCTATTGGTTGGTTCAAACTAAGTATTAATGTCTCGAAAAGACCTAGTACTACTTACTAATATGTTGAAACTACTGCAGCACGCAAATGATTTTAAATCAATAATACACGTGAAATTGTATAATTAGATCGACAACTATAAATATTGGCTCTTTTCAAGTACAACTTTTGCTACCCATACTATTACATTCTCTCTTCGAGAACCAAGATTTAGCTTGAGAATCGGAGAGCTTTTGCCAGTAACCCTCCGTTCTAGGCCTTAAAGTTGTGTCACTTTTGCAGGCGTTGCACTGCTCCAAAGAGAATTTCTTTGCTTCCGGAGTGGCAAAACCCATTGATCCATCACTAAAATACCTTAGATAAATATTGTTGTTTTTTTGGGGACAACATGCATTTTCCTATGACAAAATAACTGATGAAGAGGAAAAATTGACAAGTTCCACGAAGGAACTTCTTAATTTTATTCATGTTAATTTATCCAGGATCAAGTATCCACATGTGTGAACTTATTACAATGGTATTGACTGTCGAACATGAAACTAAATATGTAAAAACAAAACTAAGTGGTCTATTGTTCTAGTTTACTGCCTAACAAGCAAACAATTAACCACTTTACTTTATATGTCAGTTTTGTGACACTAAACATACAAGTTTTTATCAGACAATCTGGGACTGGATATAGCAACCAACGGGGTGTTTTTCCTCAACACAATCCCAAATCTCTCGGACACGTCATATTTTTCACATTCTCGTAGTTTCCAGTCAAATGAATGCAGAAACGAAGCCAATAGATAGGTTACCATTCTTTCTGCCAGGGGTAGGCCAGGGCATACTCTTCTCCCGGATCCAAATGGGAGATAATGAAAATTGTTGCCACTAAAATCCCACTTTTGAGGATCGATGAAGAACCTATCGGGCCTGAATTCCATTGGATTATCCCAAATGGAAGGATCTCTTTGGATTGCCCATACGTTGATAAAGACCCTGGTGTTCTTCGGGACTGTGTATCCTCCGACAATCGCAGACTGATTCGAAGACCTTGGAACTAGGAAGGGCACTGGAGGATGTAAGCGCATTGTTTCTTTAATAACTGCTTGCAGATAATGTAATTTGGGCAAGTGGAACTCTTCAACTAAGGTGTTTGTCCCCACTACGTCAGATAATTCTTTTTGCACCTTGTTCATGACCTCGGGATTGTTCATAAGCTCAGAAAATGCAAACTCAATCGTCGTCGCAGTAGTGTCAGTGCCTCCAAATATGAGGTTCTATCAAAGAGAATGTGTACAAAACTTTTCTTTTAGTGAACATGTACAGATGCATTTTAAAAAATATAAGTACTCTAATATTACTGACACGACATAATTCTCACTATGGTTTGATATGAATTTCATTGATTTTGAAAAAGTATATCAAATAAACAATAATATAGCCAAAATTGTTATGATTTTGAAAATTGAAGTATTGACTACAATTAAACATATTTGTTATGATTTAATTTTATTTATAATCAAAATTTTTGCCATGATTTTTAGCTATTAATAATATTTTGCTCTTGCTTATAAAACAATTGGTAATCACTCGTACAAATTCATAATTTTTTACTTTAGTCATAGAAATCAATTGTAACAAATAAAAAATCATATTTCTTCCCTCCCCATGTATATATAATTTAGGATTCTCCCATATGATAATTAAAAGGATTGAAGGTATTTTTGGTCTTATAACTTAGTTCATTTGATATTTTGATTCTTTAATTTTCTAATATAGTATTTTGGTTCTATATCTTTTATATTTTCCAACGATAAGGATGAACTTTGGCAAAAGAAATGAGTGAAATATAAAAAAATTAAAAAATACAGGATCAAAATGCTACTTTAGAAAGTTAAAAAACAAAATATTAGAAAAAATGAGTCAACAGTAACAATAACTCCAAGTTTAAGAAGTCACGTGAGATTTACATGTATTTTTCTTGAGAAAAAGGCGGACCATGGTAAAAAGGGAATTGAAATCGCAAAAATAAAAAAAATACTAAACTAAAAATGATATCATAAAAATTTAATGGATGAAAATGCCAAATTACCTAAGTTACCATACCTAAAAATGCATTTTTAGCCTAATTAAAATACCAGAAACTTACATGCAACATGGCCTTGAGTTGTCTCACAGTGATATTTGACATTTCCACATCCTCGTTCTTCTTCAGCTCTAAAAGAATTTGGACAAAGTCCTTCTTCCCCTCATTCTTCACTCCGGCCGGCCTCTCATGTTCGGCAATAACGTCGTCCAGAATTTTGTCGACAGATTCCATTTGATTTTCCATTTTCTTTTTTATTCCCTGGAAATCAAACCTGGAAAGAACTGGGAAATAATCAGAGACATTGGGCGTTCCTATCAGATCATTAACCTTTGAGATCACGGCCCTGAACTCCGCTCCAAGCCTCTTACCCTCTTCCCCTTCAATCTTCCCACCCCACAAAAGGTTCATCACAAGATTGAGCTCAGATGCAAAAGCTAACTCGCCAACGTCAATGGGTTCCCCAATCTTGGAATACACATGTCTGATGGCGTTCCTCACCTCGTCCTTCCTGAGCTCGTACGATGCCTCCAGGCTGCTGTTACTTTGCATCTCGCGTGCTAATATCTTCCGCATCAAGCGCCAGTTGGAATTTTGTGGCGAAAACGCGATATCGTTTGCACCACCACTGAGAACTAGTGTTGCAACGGTCGCATCACGATCAGCGAAAATCGGGTCTTGATCACGAACGACCTGTTTTATCAGGGATGGCGAGGCGATAACGACAGTCAGTTTGCTGCCTAGCCGGAGCTTATATATTGGGCCGTATTGCCGTGCCAAGTCCGTAAACTGCTGGAGTATATCACTGCGCAGAAACGGCAAATATCCAAGAATTGGCAAGCCCTGGGGTCCTGGCGGCAAGGGAGGCGTTTTTCCGGCCAGACGTGATGAGGATTTTATGTACCAAAAAATGGATGCTAGTACGATTGACACTAAAAGAGCTTTCGTGTAAAAAGGATCCATTTAGGTTTTCTTGGTAGATGTAGAAATAATTTGAAAGGGTTTTTATTTAGATATGATTCCTTCGATGAGGGCCGTTGTATATATAGGTGAACGATCTTTTATTTTATTTGAATGTTACCTCATACGATGCATAAATGAAAAAATGCTGTCATTTTTATAATAGGTAAAAAGAGAAGAATAGAGAACTTATGGTCGTAAATTTCTAGTGTAATAGTGGTGTGTTGGCATCATTACAGCCTCATTCGAACATGAGAAAGAATAGCTACATTGATCGTGGAAAGTGTGTGTGCTTGGTTGAATTCTTGTGTGTTGAGGATGAGAGTAAAGCACACTAATTAAGAATATGAAACGAGAAATCAAGAAATAGATTACATACATATAATTTTAGGATGGTTCATTTTCAAAACCAAAGAGGAAGGGTGTTTCTTATACGTTCTAGATTGCTTGTTAAGACTTTTTCTAGCCAAAATTAAACGTTACTTCTGTCGGAAAACAAATTACGATTGCCTACACTTTTAAAAGGTTATGAATTAAAAGTTATGATAAATAATTATTATTAATCATAATTAAATAAAATTGATAATAAAATTTAGTTTATCCAACACAGAAACATATTTTTCCCATGGAAATGTTTTGTCATGATAAATATTTAAGCCACACTTGTTAAAATTACGGCCAACAACTATAGTGTGACCATGATTAATAACTATTTATTTTTTACCAGAACAATAAAATTTGAACTTCTATTCAAGTTTATTTTATTTCACAATTTAAAAGTTTAATTTAGAACGAGCTCTCGTGAAAATTCGCATAATTACTTATACTCTTTCATTGTGGGGAATTTGGCAAAACTTCATGGTTTTAACATCCTTCCAACAACTACCTATTCTGTTAGGTTTTCATTCATTTTTTATGGTAAACTGACAAAATGCTCTAGTGGGCTGTGAAATAATTTTTTTTAAATTTTCTAAAATGCTTTTTATTCACCAGAAGGACAAGAACAAAATTTCATCTTGTTATTTTTTTAATAACTTTTCAATTTGTTTTTAAAAAAACCTGCAACGGCAAGTTGGATATTCCAAATCAGTACAAGGATTATACAATTTTATCAAATATTAGTTAAAATTATCTAAAATATATATAAGATAAAAATGAATGAGAAAAAAATTACCAAAGAAAGTTATAAAAATCATGATGAGGGGGAAGTTGAAAACCATTATTCAATTTTAAAAAATAAAAAATTGACATATATTTGTTATAGAATATGGCCCATGATCCATTTTGGTAGGCCTAGTCTAAAAATTCCCAAATCTCTCAACTTTGATGGCTCAGCCCACTCCACCTCTCTAACCCATTCTTTGGCCAAGCCCACTTCAACCACTCGGCCCACTCGCCATACTTGATTTATCTTATATTTATATCACCTTCTTATGTAGAAGAAAAACCTTAATTATTTCTCCCTCTCCTCATCTCTTTCACCTCTCTCTCTCTTTCTCTTCTTGGTTTCCTCCTCCGCCATTCTTCTCTCTCTCTATTTTCAATGTTTTTTTTCCTATAAATATTTAGGTGGCTTTCTGATGATGTTAATCGAATTAGAAATTTTCTCACCCCATTCTCTTCTCTTGAACCCGATTAAAAAGGTTCTTCGTGAATTAGTTTCCTCAATAGACTGTGCCTTGGTGGTGTTCTTGGATTTTAGTAACCGTGAGAGGTTGTCAGCTTTAGTGATTGTGGGCTTCCTTCTACTAGATCTGGTTCCCTGAGCCAAACACGTTTCTATTTCGTTTTTATTCTTATTGCTGGTATCAGAGCCTTCAGGTTCTCTTTCTCCGATGCCAGCAAGATTGTTCCTTACTTCCCTAACTTTAACCCTACTGCAAAATATCTATATTTTGTGCTTTGTGTGAAAAATAGCTTAGTGCGGAAAATAACTCAGTGTTGGCTATTTCTCTGAAAAATCTGATATCCTTGAGTTCTGTAATTTTTTTTCTCGCTGTGTGTAAATATTAATCTCTAAACAGTGTTTAGTACATAAAAGATATTGTTTAGTGGATCTGCGTCAAACTACTGAGTGCTGTTATTTTTCTGTTGATCTGCTGAGTGCGTTCCTTTTCTACTGCTTAGTGTTTCCTTCGACCAAGACAAAGCCCTTTCTTATTTCTCACTTGGCCAAGCCTTTGAAGCTGTTAGGTATCGGGTTGAGGTTACACTATAAAAAAAGACGAGATTTGGCATGGATCAGTCGACCATTTGGAACGAAATTTGGTAGATGGCGTCATGATCCCTATTTTTTATAGGTTATTTTTTTTAAATGGCAAAATCGTGCCAACATGTATTAAAAAATAATAGTTACAATGTCTGCTCCACAACTGTTCCAAAATATTAACGATAAATGATTGAAACTCTGTTTGGAACACATTATTACAATTAGGGACAATCTTGAGTTGACAGTTCCTATATGTGAGACAATTGATGTCCAAAAGAAGACATTTAATAAATGTACACCAAAATGAGGTACAATTTGGAACGATTTTGAGTATGCACCTAAGCAATTATATCATTCCTAAGTATGAGTTTTACTTAAGACATAATGTGTAACAATGACCATCCCATAATCCGATATAAGTTGGAATGGTTTTTTTGTTTTATTAATATTGTATTACTAAGATTGTTCCAAATAAAGTACAATGGATATAATTCAACGTACAAAAAACCTTTCATAAGTCCGATCTAATGACCATTGCAAATTGTAAAATAACGGCTACTTTTTAATGGCTAAATATGTGTTCCATTACCCTGTTCTAAAGCTCATTCCAATTTTTTCTATATATATGTTTCTCTCTTTACATTTGATTTCACTATCTTTTTCCATTCTTCTTATTTTATCTCAATTTTCTCAATCTCTCTCGAATTTTTTTTATCTCTCACTATCCCACTAATATTTTTATACTCTTATTCGTCAATCTCTCTCGAATTTTCATTGATATTTGAAGTTTATTTTGATCAGATAACAACTTTAACTCTTTATTTGTCAGTTGATTATATTTGTTATAATTTCGTCAATTAAATTTAATGTTATAATAATATCTGTATGTTGTACATGAGCTTGAGGCAGTGATAGCTGATTTCTGGTGGAATACCCATTGGGTTGGGTGGGTGAAACTATGTCAAGCAGGGGAGGCAGGACGACTAGGATTTTGGGATTTAAGAGCATTTAATGTTGCGCTTTTGGCTAAGGATTGGTGGGGACTACTTATGCGACCGATAGCTTGTTAGGTCAGTTGTTTAAAGCAAAGTATTATCCTTGTTCCTCGTTCCTCGTTCCTAGAGGTTGCTATAGGTACTCGCACCATTTCTAATTTGGCGAAGTATTTTAGCGGCACGAGACTTGGTAGGGTGTCCATTTCGTTAACCGAATCGAACCGAATTAAAGTTCGATTTTTCGGTTTTAAAATCGAAAAAAATCATTTTTTTTTTAAATAAAAATTAACCAATGCAATTAGAAGCACAAAATGCAAATTAACCAATTAGAAGCACCAATTTAATTAACCAATACAATTACTAAGCACAAATTAACTTAGACATTTCATCAAACACCTCCAAAGTAATATTGTAAGTTAAAATTTTTTCATTTTTTTGTAGAGTCTAAGAAACCAAACCAGAAATCCTACCTGTCGTGACTCGTGTGACGGTGTGAGGTTGTCTTTGCAAATTTTCTGTCTCAATCCGTCGATCGTCGCCGCCGGTGCCAAGGCTTCTCTCTTTCTTTCTTTCTTTCCTTTCTCTATTCTGTTTCAGACTTTCAGTTCAGAGTGAATTTCTCAGTTCTCTCTTCTCTTGTTTTCTTCTTTCTTCTGTAAGTGTCGTCGCCGACTCGCCGGTGCAATCGTGCAAAGGGATTCTCTCTTTTCTTTCTTTCTTTTCTTTTCTCCTGTCTTGACTCTTCAGTGACTCAATCTTCTCTGTTCTGAGTTCTCTCTCTCAGTCTCACGCACACTCTCAGTCAAAGTCAAGTCAATTCTTCTCAAATCTTATTCCATAGTAATATATATTACTAATATAATATTAATATATAATTATATAATTTTTATATGTGTAAAAATATATATATTTTTTTTATTATTAAAAAAATCGGTAATTCGGTTCGGTTCGGTCACCGAATTGGTGAAAAACCGAATTTTTTTTTTAAAAAATTGAAAATCGAATTGAAAATTTCGGTTCGATTTTCAATTTGATTCGATTCGGCCGGTTTTTCGATCTTCTGCACACCCTAAGACTTGGTGAGTAGCGGTAGTTAGTGGCGAATTGGATTGGGCTCCATAGTACGTATTTGGGTTGATTGGTGGGTACCACAACCAACTGAGCTCAAGCTTATTAGTCGTCCAATGATCCTATCATGCAATGGAAGGCGGATCTGATTACTCAGATTTTCGTGGTAGAGTCGGAACGAGCAATTATGGACATTCCTATCGGTGGAGGTACTACTAACGCTTCTATGGCATTACGATCTGTATGGCTAGTTCACGGTTACATGTGTTGAAATTGCACAGACACGGACTAATGCCTTACCTATTGATTTGCAGAATATAGAAGCCAAGGTTGAAGACGATGATGAGAAAGATGATGGCAATTTTTGCTTTGACGCAGGATAGCAGAAGTCGTGTTTCATATGACGTTTTCTCTTATTTACTTTGTATACTTTGCTGATTTATCTATTCGTTTTTCTATTGGGCCACGTGGTCAAGTCCGACGGTTATTCTGTTACATTAGTTGAGCTATGATTAACCGTGTATTTAGTCTGGGGTTCAAGCCCCAAATCTGTACAACAGAAATATTTTTTGTCACTAATGAAGAACGCAGCTTCATCCCCAACTTTGGTCTCTGTTTTTCTTTTTCTCCCACCTCAGTTCATTGTAAAATTTAACAACATGAGCATATTAATTAGAGATAGTGAGGGGGTTTAGGAGTGCAGCCTCGATGTCAGGTACCTCTGATAGGCATGACCACCAGACTGTGGGGGCATAACTAGTAGCGGATATGGAGTAGTCAGTATGTACATTCATTTGGAGCGCCTGTCGAGAGGCTATACCTACAACAGTCAATCTGGCAAGAAGGATGGGGTCGACTACGGAGTCCTGTGCTTTATGTGCTTCAGCGGCAGAGACAACACTTGATGTGTTGTTGAAATGTTCCTTTGCTCGGCAGGTGTGGCATTATCTCAATTGCCATGGCGGATTATATCTGAGGCTGCAAGTAGTGTCAAGGAATGGATATGGAAAACGTACGAGTCACTAGGGATAGAGAAGGGTGATCAGTTTTTGGTTGTTTGTGGGGGCCTTTGCCATCAGGTTTACATAAAAGGCTCTGTTCAGCAGCACTGGAGGTGATCAGGAAGGCAATGCGCTTTCAACAAGAATATATTACTGTTTTACAGAGTGTTAAAGTGAGGGTAGCAAATGAAAGTGTTGAGAGAGGTTTGCTATATAATGCTTCAGTGGAGTGTAAAATGATATATGTGTATTACACGTCAATATTCCTCCAAAAAAAAAAAAGGGATAAATTACTTTAATTTTTTTTAAAAAGAAAATAGGGACGTCTTATGATATTCAATTTCTATAGGAAGAGTATTTTGCATATACCCCATGTTACTGGAGCTGAATTACTTGCATTTTTCATTTAAATGTAAACCAAATTGCTAGGATTAATTAATTGAAATATAAATAATTTTTTTCTCACAAACTTCCCCGACATTTTATTCCTTCCTCGTCTTTCAACTTTTTTTTCAGTACTCGTCAAGTTGGGGCAAAGCTTTCTTGGTGAAAATTGGACATCAATTGCTTTCCTTTCTTTCACAAAGGAAAAGGTATAGATTTTAATAATTTTTATTAATATTGTAATATTTATATACACTAATAAGTCTGTTTTGTTAATTATACATATTTTTATTGAATAGAAGAAATTTGGATGAAATACTTTATTTCAGTATGATCTTATCAAATTTGTTACACTTCTTTATAATTAAACTACGTATTTTCTCTAATAAGTTTGTTCGGATATATTATTAGGAAGCGCATAAGAGGACATGATCCTGATATTCAAGTGGTATAGAATTAATTTTAAAAAAAAAACACATTGTTCTTTTAAAAATATATTTATATTTACATGATATGTTTCTTGTCTATTATAATACAATTATAGTATTAAAATCATCGTTACGAAAACTAGCGTGCGAATGTCCGTGAATACAAGTATCTAAGCAAGTCTACTGATAGGTAATTCTATTATTACGTAAGTTAGATTATAGTATACAAATTTGTAATATTCTAATTGTTACCACTTTTTATTTTTTTTCTTTAGTGCAGTCAAAAGGCAAAGGTTGTATATAATTTTGTTAACAATGTTTATATTTGTATTTTTGTGAATATTAATACTTATATATCTCGAATAGCATATTTATTTGGATGATGTATGTACATATATTTTGATCTTTTTATTATTATTTTATTTTGTTTTCACTTTATGTTATGTATAGAAATTGACTGAAGTAGGTAATTTAAACATTTTGATTAATGAATATAAAAAAATTTATCATATTCTTTTTATTTGTTTATGCCCATTGTGTGTGTGGACTACTAGTTTATTGAAAGCGAACCCCATTCTAAAAATAGAGCGATGGGCTAAAAGAAATAGGAATAATTATATCTGCACTCTCTAACTTATGGTCTATTTATACAAATCATCCATACATTTTGAAATTTTCATATACATCGAGCAGAAACGCCAACATCATTTACATAAACAACCCTATTTTTGGAAAAATTAAACATATATCCTCCAATGAACGTCAATATCATTACACAAAGTACTCCTGATTTTTGCCTGTCAAGAATATTTTTGTAATTATACAAAAAAAACAAGGATGATTTATATAAATAAACAATATATGAGATTCGTAAATGTAATTATCGGAAACGAATAAGGTTCAGTTTGATCCGAGTGTTCAAATAGGAAGAGATTTAATTTAAGAAAATCATTTAGAATCTTAGATAGAGGCCAGAATCAATTAATACATGAACGTTAATTAGCACTTTAATTTATCACGTATTACAACTACATCCACACATCCAAACTTCTGGGTAGTAATCACCGATGGTACCCGTCGTGTCTAGAGGCACTTGCACAAGAACCGGTTTGCATGGTGCGCATCTCTCCCTCTCCGCGCTGCAGTCCGGCGGTTCTGACCCGATCAGATGCATCATTATTCTTGCGTTGCTGATAATTATCGTCATGCAGCCTCTATCCGTCCCCAACTTTTGCCGTTCGATGCTTACAGCTTTTACGAAGGCTTTGCCTGAATTCTTGAAGCTTTGGTCAGCTAATTTTGAAGTCCTGCAGGCGACGTAAGAGTAGCAGAAAAATAAACATATGAAGAAGACGAGGGATTTCATTTTGTCAGTAATTATCAGTGAGACTGCAATTCTTGTCATTACAATTTCTGCAAGTGTATATAAGAATTGGAAAACAGGTGTTAGATAATCTGAGTAGGGTTATTAGAGTTTGATTAATTCAATTGAGTAATATATATGAAAGTTAATTAATGAAAAATGAATAATTACCATATTTGGAGTAGCTGTGGAATTTGATTTTGACAATGAGCTTGACAAAAATTAATCCACATTTTAGGAAAAATCATAATTTCACTTGCTAATTTATTTATATTTCAAATGAACAAAAAGGTTTAAATTCCTTATTAATTGTAATAATTTATGGAAAAAAGAAAAGTTAATTGAATATTAAGGGTGTTTGGGTGAGCTTATAAACCGACGATCTCCAAGGGCAGTGTAATTTCAGGTCGAAGTCTTGGGAACTTGAGAAAACACACACGTTAGATGTATTGGAAAGTCTTAAATTGAGATTCGATGTATAAGTTAATTCACGTACAAGTTTGAAGAGGTAGAACACAAATATAGTCGCACAAAATAGTGTACCTTAACCCACTACAAGAAAAACAGATATCAGAGACGGAAATTTCCATCTCTGAAAGTCGAATTTTCGTCTCTAAAGCAAATTAGCGACGGAAAAATCCGTCGCCGAAGTCCGTGGCTAAATTATTAGCAACGGAAACATTCCGTCTCTAATTCTGAGACGGAAAATTCCGTAGCTAATTCCGTCGACAAAGGAGAAGAAAGTTGAAGTGTAATCCGTCCTCTGATTTCTGTAGGCAATCTGTCTCTGATTCCGTCGATAAATTAAGAACTTTCCGTCTTTAATCCGTCTCTAAAGGTAAAGTATTTGTTTGCTATTTTCCGTCTCTAATTCCATCTCTAAAACGGAGAAAATGTTCCGTCTCTAATCCGTCTCTAAAACATGACAAATTTTCGTCTCTATTTCGGCCTCTAATTTTTCAAATTTTCCGTCTCTAATTTTTTTTGGATATATTTTTTAGTTTCTGTACCCAAATTAATATCCTGGTCATTATATCATCAAATACATTCCATCAATACCAAAATTTTGAATTTTCCAAACAAGAACAACAAATATTAACAAAAAAGATACTTATAATACAACAACACTAATATAATTAATGTCATCATCCAAATACTATAAAATAATATCAATGTCTGCACTCACAAGTCAACAAACATAAGTCAAAGTACAACCAAAAGCAACATACACTAAGTCATAAACAACGAAGAGAAAAAAATAAACTAATTATCTTTCCTGGAATGTTGTTGCTCCTGCTGTCCAGACCCATCAGCAAATTGATGGTTTGTGTATCCCACATCTTGAATTAGTTTTCGAACTAATTCTTGTAGGTCTGCCTCCCTCTTCCAAGCCTCTTCCTCCCTCTTTCGAGCTTCTTCAAGAGCACTTTTAAAAAACTTTCTATTTTCTTCTTCTCGTCTTGAAAATTCCTCCACAGCTTTTGTTAACTTATTAATCTTTTGGTCAGATGCTTTAACAGTAGAACTAACTGAACTTGAACTTGTAGATGAGGAGCTACATCCAAATCCATATAAGCGTCCTTTAGAAGGACCTCCAGTGATATCATACCAAGTTGAGATATCGAAAGAAGACTATGAAGAAACATCAGTACAACCCGTTTTTACAATGTATTCTTCCTGTACAAGTACATTAGATACAAAGGAACATTTATGTAATAAAAGTCTAATAAAATTTCTCAATAAATATATATACTAACCAATATTTAATCTAATGACAAATTATACTTACACTAATTCTTTTGGATTTGTTGTCAATGAACTCCCCAATTCCTTTGTTCTTTCTATGGCATCTTTGAAATAGCTCAAGATCAGTCACTTCTCTACCAAGTTCTTTTTCCTATAGTTTACAAAACAATATTAATTCACATGTCAATAAATTGCATAAAAGATATCTAAAAACTTATATATACTTAAAACTTACCAAGTTTTGCCTATGTGCCCCTACAAGAATAGAACCACCAGTGTGTTTTATTATCGAACCATATTTTTCAGTCAAACGATTTTTTTGGGCAGTTCGACATTTTCTTAAATAATCTTCTGAGGCCCAATAATTCTGAACTAGATCATTCCATAATTGATTATTCAACCAATAAGGACCTCTATCAATCATATCACTCATCTCTGGTTCTCTATCTAACTGTTTGTGAGTATCATTCAGTGCCTTTTGCTTAGCTTTGTACATCATCTCTTTAAATCGATCACTCGCATTTTCATTCCACACCTTCCTCATTTCCTCGTCGATTAGATTATCCCATCAATACATCAACTATCACATTTCAAAACAGTAACTCACATTAAATAATTACAAAAATATGTCTATATAATTTAGCAATGAATAAATTGGATTAAATATAAATAGTATTTATTACCTTGAATTTCTCCCACAATAAATCTTTAGATGCTTTTGGCACAGTGTGCGATTTTGGTCATGCCTCAGCGAAAATGCCTTTAATATCATTTGTGAGGTCTCGTGTAACACCACTTTCAATAAATCTATTTTGACAGAATAATTTTAAAAAATATATAAAATTAAAAAATAGAGCTAACATTATTTATGAATATATTAAGCTCAATTTTAGAAGATTTGAAATTACCGATTGTTCACCACTGTCACTTTTGTCCTTTTACTTGGATGATCTGGGATCTGAACTCCACTATTGGGTCCCCGTCGACGTCCATGTGACACAGTACCTTCACTTTGTCCTGTATTTTGTTCATTTTCAGGTCTTGAAAGTATTATTTCACCAACCTATAACCAAAAAAAAACATAATAATAATAACAGAAATTATCTAATGCATAATAAATAATATAAAAAAAAACAAAAGTGAAAAATTGTTTTACTTGCGTTTCACTGTTCGAACTTCTTGGAAGAATACGAGATGAGATACTTTGTCCACGCTCCTCTTCACTAGGATTATCTTCAGGTTGCGATAAGTGATCTCCCACTAACTCCTCATTCTCATCTCGAAGTTGCAAACTTCTACTCGGTCCCGGCCCCACCCTCGCCCACGTCCGTTGGCTCGTCCTCTAGTCACCATCCTGTGTCAAAGAGAAACAAAAAACTATTAAGTTCTAAGATTAAGATTACTATGATGAACAATGCTGATATAAAATGCATATAAAGCGATAAAATAAAATAATTAAATAAATAAAATTACACGAACAGTGTTCATATCCTCATCACTTTCATTTGAATCATATTCTTCTTCTTGCTCTGTTAAGTTGTGAAGATTGATTTGAAGAAGAAAAGGATAACCTGATTCAACTTAGAAATCCCAAATTGAGTTGGAGAAGGATAACCCGATTCAAAGTTGAGTTGGAGAAGGATAACCCGATTCAACTTAGAAATTCCAAGTTGAGTTGGAAAAAGGATAAGTCATGGCTATATATATACTACTCTTATTAGCATTATTTTGTAGAGTAGAGTAGAATAGAGTAGAGAGAAAAGAAAGAGTTGAGACGAGGGTGAGTGTTGTCTTTCACGTGTGGTGAAGACTTGCATACAAGTGTGTGTGTGTTGTACTTCTCAATTTTCCTCCTCTTTGAGTGTTTTCTCCTGGCTTGGTATCACCCCCAGACGTAGGATTTATATCCAAACTGGGTTAACAAATTCGTGTGTCTTTTACTGCCTTCATATTCCACCTGTTATCCATCTTAACCCGATCCATTTCCTAACAACTGGTATCAGAGCCTGGTTCAAGGAGTTAAGATGGAGGGAAAGTTTCCAGTCGAACGGTTCAATGGTTCCGACTTTGGGTTTTGGCGTATGCAGATGGAGGCCTACCTGTACGGGAAGGACCTGTACGAACCACTTGCAGAGAAGTCCGAGAAGACGAGTGATGAAGAATGGAAGGTGCTGGAGGCGATGAACGCAATAATCCTGTCGCTCTCTCGGAATGTCGCCTATCATGTGAAGGGAGCAAAGAGCACGAAGGAAGTCCTACAGACTCTTGCCGATATGTACGAGAAAGCCTCAGCAATGAACAAGGTTATGCTGATGAAAAAACTATTCAGGTTGCAGATGGAGGAGAGGAAGTCGGTGGCCGATCACCTCAATGACTTCAACCAACTCACGACACAGCTGGCGTCTGTGGATATCGTGTTTGACGATGAGGTAAAAGCGTTAATTTTGCTCTCATCTTTACCTGACAGTTGGGATGTGGTTGTTACTTCAGTGAGCACTTCGTCTGGGAAGGAGAAGATGAAGTTCGACAACATCAGAGACATGATGTTGAACGAGGAAACCCGTAGAAAGCAAACGGGTGGATCATCTGGCTCTGCACTACATACAGAGTCCAGAGGGAGACCTGACATACGGGGTAAATACCGTGGAAGGTCAAGGTCCAGGGGGAAGAACAAGGGCAAGAAGGAGATGGTGTGCTGGAACTGCGAGAAGCCCGGACACATGAAAAGCGAATGTCCGGCGCCAAAGAAGGAAAAGGAGGGCCGGACAGCGAATGCCGCGACGGAAGAGATCACGGATGCATTCTTGTTGAGTGTGAGCAGTTCTTCCGATGATTGGGTTGTGGATTCAGGGGCCTCATTCCACTCATGCAGCAACAAAGACATCATGGAGCCATACACCTCAGGTGATTTTGGCTTAGTTTATCTTGCAGATAACAAACCCCTCAAGATTGTAGGAAAGGGAGATGTGCGGATCAAATCAACGAATGGGTCATGCTGGACCCTACATGATGTGAGACACATACCAGGACTGAAAAGGAACTTGATCTCAGTCGAACAGCTGGATAGTGATGGATTCCACACGACGTTTGGAGACGCGAAGTGGAAGATCAGTCGAGGAGCAATGACTTTGGCACAAAGACTAAAGTCGGGAACGCTCTACATGGCGGGAGGATCCAGTTCAAACATCCCCTTTGCAGGAACTGTATCG
>NC_026150.1:9777304-9781719 GCF_000512975.1 Sesamum indicum
AAACCAATCTCTGTGGATTCGACCCTACTCACACATCTACAAAAGTGTTCGTAGGAATTATTTTTTGTGGATTCGACACCCATCAGTTTTCTCCTGGCTTGGTATCTCCCCCAGACGTAGGATTTATATCCGAACTGGGTTAACAAATTCGTATATCTTTTATCGCCTTCATATTCCACTGTTGTCCATCTTGACCCGATCCATTTCCTAACAACTGGTATCAAGAACCTGGTTCAAGGAGTTAAGATGGAGGGAATGTTTCCAGTCGAACGGTTCAATGGTTCCGAATTTGGGTTTTGGCGTATGCAGATGGAGGGCTACCTGTACAGGAAGGACCTATACGAACCACTTGCAGAGAAGTCCGAGAAGACGAGTGATGAAGAATGGAAGGTGCTCGATCGAAAGGCGATGAGCGCAATAATCCTGTCGCTCTCTCGGAATGTCGCCTATCATGTGAAGGGAGCGAAGAGCACGAAGAAAGTCCTACAGACTCTTGCCGATATGTACGAGAAACCCTCAGCAATGAACAAGGTCATGCTGATGAAGGAACTATTCAGGTTGCAGATGGAGGAGAGGAAGTCGGTGGCCGATCACTTCAATGACTTCAACCAACTCACGACACAACTGGCATCTGTGGATATCATGTTTGACGATGAGGTAAAAGCATTAATTTTGCTCTCATCTTTACCTGACAGTTGGGATGTGGTTGTTACTTCGGTAAGCACTTCGTCTGGGAAGGAGAAGATGAAGTTCGACAACATCAGGGACATGATGTTGAACGAGGAAACCCGTAGAAAGCAAACGGGTGGATCATCTGGCTCTGCACTACATACAGAGTCCAGAGGGAGACCTGACACACGGGGTAAATACCGTGGAAGGTCAAAGTCCAAGGGGAAAAACAAGGGCAAGAAGGAGATGGTGTGTTGGAACTGCGAGAAGCCCGGACACATGAAAAGCGAATGCCGGGCACCAAAGAAGGAAAAGGAGGGTCGGACAGCGAATGCCGTGACGGAAGAGATCACGGATGCACTCTTGTTGAGTGTGAGCAGTTCTTCCGATGATTGGGTTGTGGATTCAGGGGCCTCATTCCACTCATGCAGCAACAAAGACATCATGGAGCCATACACCTCAGGTGATTTTGGCTTAGTTTATCTTGCAGATAACAAACCCCTCAAGATTGTAGGAAAGGGAGATGTACGGATCAAATCAACGAATGGGTCATGCTGGACCCTACATGATGTGAGACACATACCAGGACTGAAAAGGAACTTGATCTCAGTCGGACAGCTGGATAGTGATGGATTCCACACGACGTTTGGAGACGCGAAGTGGAAGATCAGTCGGGGAGCAATGACTTTGGCACGAGGACTAAAGTCGGGAACGCTCTACATGGCGGGAGGATCCAGTTCAAACATCCCCTTTGCAGGAACTGTATCGCAGGCTAACCTGTGGCACAATCGCTTGGGCCACATGAGCGAGAAAGGAATGAACGTGCTGAAGTCGAAAGGACGGTTGCCCGAGTTAAAATCGGTGGAGGTGGGTCATTGTGAACACTGCGTGTTCGGAAAGCAGAAGCGGGTGAGCTTCTTGACCACAGGAAGAACTCCGAGGAAAGAAAAGTTGGAGCTTGTTCACACCGATTTGTGGGGGCCAGCACCAGTGTCATCTCTTGGTGGATCAACATATTACATGACATTCGTCGATGACTCCACTAGAAAGGTATGGGTGTATTTCTTAAAAAGAAAATCTGATGCCTTTGACACATTCAGGAGATGGAAGGCACTAGTGGAAAATGAGACAAGTCTACAAGTGAAATGTCTCAGATCGGATAACGGTGGCGAGTACAACAGTGAAGGTATCAAGAATTACTGCGCCGACCATGGAATCCGAATGCAGAAAACAATCCCGGGGACACCTCAGCAAAATGGCGTTGCTGAGAGGATGAACAGAACACTGAATGAGCGTGCGAGATGCATGCGATTGAAGAGCGGACTACCAAAGATGTTTTGGGCAGATGCAGTCAACACGGCTGCTTTCTTGATCAATCGAGGGCCTTCTGTCCCGTTGAACAACAGGATACCAGAAGAGGTATGGAGTGGTAAGAAAGTGGATCTTTCTTTCTTACGTACGTTTGGTTGTTCAGCCTATATTTTGAACGATGATCGGACTAAGCTGGATGCTAAGTCGATTAAATGTACATTCAGTGGGTATGGGACTGACGAATTGGGGTATAGATTCTGGGATGATCAAAATCGGAAAATAACTCGTAGCAGTATTCAATGAGGATGTAATGTACAACGACAGGAAGGTAAGCCCGGACGATGACAAGAAGGAAAGGGAATTTGTTGATCTCGACATTTCAAATTTCGGGATCATGAGACCAGCAGATACGGATTCAGTGGGAGTTCAGACGGACGAAACCAAACAGACGGAGATAGAGCCAGAACCAGTATCGGAGGAACCGATTACTGAAAGCAGCACACCCTTGGCTCTGGGTCGAGAACCGAGGCTGAGAAGGGCCCCAGATAGGTACTCCCCCTCTCTTTATTACTTGCTTTTGTCTGATTGTGGAGAACCCGAATGTTACGCAGAGGCAGTCAATGATGTCCACAAGAGCAAGTGGGAGCTTGCGATGAATGACGAGATGAACTCGTTGAAGAAAAACAACACATGGGAATTGTGTCAGCTCCCAAAAGGAAAGAAGGCCCTACAGAACAGACGGGTTTATCGGGTTAAGGAAGAATCAGACGGGAAGAAGCGGTACAAGGCAAGACTCGTAGTAAAGGGATTCCAACAAAGATACGGTATTGACTTTACTGATGTTTTTACACCTGTTGTCAAGTTAACTACTATTCGTCTTGTGTTGAGCATGGTAGCGGCAGAGAACTTGGAGTTACAACAGATGGATGTAAAGACAGCCTTCCTACACGGGGATCTTGAGGAGGAGATATACATGGTACAACCAGAGGGGTATAATGGAGATGATCAGCAGGTGTGTCGCCTGAAGAAAAGCCTGTATGGATTGAAACAGGCTCCGCGGCAGTGGTACAGGAAGTTTGACAACTTCATGCTAGAGATAGGTTTCTCTAGATGCAATGCTGATCATTGCTGCTATGTGAAGAGGTTCGATGAATTTTTTATCATTCTACTCCTGTATGTTGATGACATGTTGATAGCAGGATCAAATGTCAAAGAGATCAATAGGCTCAAGGATCAGTTATCGAGGAAGTTTGACATGAAAGATCTTGGCGAAGCAAGGCAGATATTGGGCATGAAAATCACAAGGGACAAAGGTATTGGTAAATTATGGTTATCTCAATCTGATTATATTGAGAAAGTATTATGCAGATTCAAGATGGAAAATGCAAAACCGGTTGGAACGCCATTGGGAGATCAGTTCAAACTATCGAACAGTGATTCGCCCCAGACTGACTCCGAACGTGCAAAGATTAGAGTCACACCGTATGCCTCAGCAATTGGGAGCCTGATGTATGCTATGATCTGTACTCGACCAGATATAGCACATGCAGTGGGAGTAGTTAGCCGTTTTATAAGCAATTCAGGAGTGATGCACTGGGAAGCTGTGAAATGGATTCTTAGGTACCTAAGGGGTACTAAGGACCGAGCATTGGTGTTTGGTAAGGGCAAGCTTACCTTGTTTGGGTTTGTTGACGCTAATTTTGCAGGGAGTGACTATGACAAAAGGAGGAGCACTACGGGGTACGTGTTCACATATGGTGGTACAGCCGTATCCTGGGTCTCAAAGCTGCAGAAGGTTGTCACACTGTCCACGACGGAAGCTGAGTACGTGGCAGTTATTGAGGCGGCTAAGGAGCTCATTTGGCTGCAACACTTCTTGGGTGAATTAGGGAAACCTCAGGCAGATGTGATTCTTCATAGCAATAACCAGAGTGCGATCCATCTGGCAAAGAATCCCGCGTTCCATTCGCGGACAAAGCACATCGAGATCAAGTACCATTTCATCCGACAACTTCTGGAGAAGAAGGCACTGCAGCTGGAGAAAAGAATCCTGCGGACATGCTGACCAAGGCGGTTGCGATAGAGAAGTTGAAGCTGTGTACGACTTCGACTGGCCTTGATGACTAGAGTGGACAAACCCGGCGGTACCAAGACTGGCCTTGATGACTAGAGTGGACAAACCCGGCGGTACCAAGAAAGAAGTGGAGAAAAGCTAATCAATCTTTAAGTGGGAGATTGTTAAGTTGTGAAGATTAATCTGAAGAAGAAAAGGATAACCTGATTCAACTTAGAAATCCCAAGTTGAGTTGGAGAAGGATAACCCGATTCAAAGTTGAGTTGGAGAAGGATAACCCGATTCAACGTAGAAATCCCAAGTTGAGTTGGAAAAAGGATAAGTCATGGCTATATATACTACTCTTATTAGCATTGTTTTA
>NC_026150.1:9781817-9801475 GCF_000512975.1 Sesamum indicum
CTCCTCTTTGAGTGTTTTCTCCTGGCTTGGTATCGCCCCCAGACGTAGGATTTATATCCAAACTGGGTTAACAAATTCGTGTGTCTTTTATCGCCTTCATATTCCACCTGTTATCCATCTTAACCCGATCCATTTCCTAACATGCTTATCATTTTCTGGTTCGAATTCTTCTCCTTCCCAATGATCTTCATCCTCTATTATGACTTCATTGAAATCTACACCATGTTGAAGTCCCTCAAATTCATTTGCATCTACTTCTTCTACCACACCGTCCGAAACAATATTAATCTCATCTCGATCAGTTTCAATCAAAATTTTGTGTGGATCAGATGTCTCATCCTCTTGAAAAGCAATATCGACGCTTTGCTCAATATTCTCATCTTGTCCTTCAGCTAATGGGACGTCAAATTTACCGGTAGTCTAATCATGCAAAAATTACTCTCTTTAAAATAGATTTTCCATTTCCACAAAATTCAACGAGCTTGTGGAATCAACAATCAAATTTAACAAACTCGGAGAACAAATTGAGGGCGAAAAAGATCCACAAAATGCCTTATCTCACTAATTAACAGATCCAATCAATAGAATTCGATAAACAACGTCCGTATATTCGCTGATCACAATTTCAATCATATTCCTCAAAAAACAAAAAAAGAACAACAATTACAAAAAAAAAAAAAAATAACTTTAGCCCAAGTACATCATTTGACAACAGTTAACAATATACAGAGAGCTTTTTCAGTACAAATTAGATATACTGTGTTATATTAAAACAAGTGATCTAGTTCTCACTAATTTTCAACTAGAGACCTCATACCATAGAGGAAGACAAGTTTGCTAACAATATTCCATATATTCTAGATAAAGTTTGCTCTCTCGGAGCATTAGCAAGATGTACACTGAACTTCCAATCAAAATTCACAAATTTAATACCAACATTTTATGTTAATTAACAAATGAAGTAACACATAGCAGGCAACCAAGTACTGCAATGACACAGCAGCAATTGATAAGCAACTAGAAAAATATTTCTCTCACCAATATGTAGAACTCTGTAGCCTTTCATATTTATGAATAATTACTTGCAAAGTATAAGGGACATGCAGGCATTTACCTACTGAGCAAAAGAACAACAATTACACAAGAACAATAAAAGAACAACAATTACACAAATCCCACACAACAAATAAATTAATACAATTCAAAACTTTTCTCTCTTTCCGCTTTTCTCAAAAAACCTTACCTCTTTCAAGCGTTCCAAGAAAAACTCAGAAATAAAATCAATTTAGCGAAATGCATAAAATGATAATAATAATAATAATAATAATAGTTATAATTATTATTATTATTTTAAATCATGAGATCGAATCATAAAATTTTTACATAGATATAGTTGAAATTAATAAAAACATTCCTATTTAGACCATCAGAGACGGAAATTTCCGTGGCTAAATTAAAGAAAAAATTAGCTACGGAAACAGAGACGAAAATAACCAATTCTCAGCCATCTCGATTTTTAAGCAATAATTTAACAATATCAGAGACGGAAATAGAACGGAATTTCGCAAAATTATAAATCCGTCTGTAAAATAAAAGTTATTAATAGTTTATCATAAATAAGAGTTCCGTCTCTAAATCCGTCTCTGAAAAAGACGGATTTTGTTCCGTCTCTAAATGTTGGTCTCTGATACCCTGTTTTCTTGTAGTGACCCTAAGTTGTTTGATCAAAATGGCCAAGGATTTGTAATTGTACAGACCCACATTTTAAAATATTTATTTCTAGGTGTCTTGCTATTGATGGTTATTATACTGAGTTAGTGATTCAGGTCAAATTGAGTCATAGAAAAGTATGTGGATCTTTGTCATGTTATAGAAATTTTGATTCTATGGGGTATTTTTTGTCTTTTAATTTGTTTCCTTAGTTTACCACAATAATAATTTTTTAAAAACATTTTATAAGATGTTTAAAAATTTATAACATGTTAATTACAAACTATTCTCTAATTTGAGAAGGGGAAAAAAAAAAAAAAGAGATGGTAAGTTTAAAAAATGACATCAAAAAAGTAAAGAATCCTGCTAGAGAATGTTTAGGAGAGTTTATAAGCTTTTTAAACACTTCGATGATTTCTTTCAAAAATAATATATAACATCTTATATAAGATGTACATATCATGAGCTTATAAGATATTGTAATAAACTAATTAATTAGCCGAGCATATTTTTTATATCAATTAATACTCTGTTAGAGCTTATTTTTAAAATAAAATTTAATATTATTATAAAAAGAATTCAATTTTAGTCGAGTAATTTAGGGACGTAGCATTTTCTATCTAATTACACAAATCTATTTTCACAATTAATTAGTCTTGTAACTTTAATTTTTGGCAATTTTAATCCTTTTTCGATTAATGTGATCAAAAAATTGCACGTCATTTGCATATGACCTAATTAAATTACAATTTTAGTCTTGTAACTTAAGGATGATTGGCATTTTTTATCTTACATGAATTGATTTGCAGGACCAAAATTGCAATTTAATGGAGCCGTATGAAATCATTTGCAATTTTCTGGCCGAAAAAGACTATAATTGCCAAAATTTTAATGTTATGGGACTAAATTGCGAAAATCAATTGATATTGGACCAAAAATACCACCCACCAAATTACAGAATTAAAATTATGACTTTTTCTATTTTTATTTTAAGTTCTAAAAACATCTATCGTATTTAGCCAAACACACTCTTACTTCTAATATTTTCACCAATTCACTTAAATTAATTATTACAAAACTCTCGTTACTAACATTTATAAGTTCTATCGTATAACTTAATTTAACCAAATATTTTAAAATTTTATTTTTAAAATAAAATTTTATATCTTTTTTCATGTTCTAAAATGAAACGTTGCATAAATATATGTGTTTATATCTATTTTTTTTAAAAATAAAATTTTCCAAACACCCTCTACATCTGTAAATTACCAATCCTATCAAAATAAGTTGTGCTAATTAATAATTACATGTGTAGACTAAGTATTATTATTAAAATTGTTATTGTAAATTATAGAATTTATTTCTTTATGAATTAAATAACCATCAATTAGGATTTAGTAACATGCTTCAGCCACTATTAGGACTATATGAACAATCAGGTTCCAATTGAGAATTGTTTAGGAGGAGGTAAATAGTCAACCAAAATATTCACTTCAAACACTCAGAGTTTATGGATTTGAGTTCCATTAAATATGTAAATATTTTTATATTTTGTATGAATTTTTTGTAATTTATTTAATTAATTTTATTTGTAGTAATGAATTAATCGGATATTGATATATGATTCTATTTATTAAGATAATAATGTAATTCTATGATTACAATTTAAAAAAATAATTTCAATCAGTGTGGAGTTAAGAGACTCATATGATGAAGGGATAATTACACTCCTCTTCTGCAATAAATCAGTAATAAGTTAATTAGGGGTAAATATAATTTTTTTTTCGATATGTTTATTAATATCAGCAAATTCGCTGAAATTTAACTAATGAAGGGACTTATTTGTTAGGCAAAAACAGACTTCAAAGGTGTTAGATGTAAGTTTTTGAACTATAAAAAATTTTCACATAATTAAATTAAACATAAGGGGAGGAGAGTGTAATTATCCCTATAATGAATGAAAGTATTTGACAAGTTATTAATGTTCTTTAAGACAACTGCAGATATTAGTACTTTAATAACTAAACAATAAAGAAAAATAATGTTTGACATTTTTAGGCTTTTTAAGAAATTAATAAAATGGAAGTTCACGAATATAAACCCTTTTTTTAAAGATATTTAATTTTATATAAGATACCAAAATAAAATAATCCGATATATTAAAATGTATTTTAGTTTTTATGACGGAGGATTATTAAAAGTAACGACATATAAATTTCCGGAGGTTGCATTTGGAATAATAAATTTTTTGAATTTATTTAAAAAAATTTAAATCCTTCAATTCTAATTTTGAATTATATTTTGTTGATCATTGATAAATTTTATTTATTTATTTTTTGGATTGAGCCATATAATAAATTATATTTTATTTATCAATCCAAATGCACCACGAAATTATATATATATATATATAATTTTGTAAATGCTTTTATTGTGTAACTAATATAAATATTTTTTATTAATACATGCGAAGTTTAGGCCCTATAACTTAAAGATCATATATGTTGATTAAATATAATTATCTGATGATACTAAATTATTGATAATTGATATATATAAATATTTAATATTGATAATTATAATTAATTTATTTAAAAAATAATAATTCATCATTTTTATTTTAAAAAAATAAAATGAATTGAACAAAATTCTTGAAAAAGCCCACTAGAAAACTGATATTGAAAGAAAAACACAGAATTGAAGCCCAAAACAACTTTGACCCCTAAATTAAATTCACATATCTGATTTAAAGGAAAAACAAATTAACGCCGTCTGTGGGAATCGAACCCACGACCACATGGTTAAAAGCCATGCGCTCTACCGGCTGAGCTAAGACGGCTTGATGCTACACAATTATTAATGAAATAGCAATATATAAAGAAATATTTGAAAAATAATTTAAATTGAGCTAAATTAAGGTGTTTGAAAATACAATATTTGCTTAGGATTTTCTTAAATTAAGTTGAAATAAGCTAAAAGTTGTAAAATTATGAGAATGTATTTATTAAAACTTACGGTATTTTTATAGGTAAATTACAACAACCTTTTCTAATGTTTGACATAATTATGAATATTTTTCTCGTTATTTGAAAAACTATCAATACCCCCTAATTGTAATGACCGTATAAAAATTAGCCCAATTTATTAAGTTTTCGTTCATTTTTTGTGGTGAATTCATAAGAATTAAGAATTATAATTTTATTATTCTTTTTAAAATTTTAAATTTTTTATGGACTAAGTGGATAATTTTTAAAATTTTTCCATGCACCACATCAGATTTTTTTTTCCAAAATTCTAATTTTTTTAAAAAATAAAAAATATAGTAATGGCAAAATTAATAATTTTATACCTCCATCCAAGGATTATATAATTTCATCAAACATCAAGGGGTATTTGTAATTTTTCAAACGACGAGGGTGTATTCATAATTATGTCGAATCTTAGGCAAAATCGTTGTAATTTACCCTATTTTCATAATTAAGTTGAATTTTTTATAGCTTTTTAAACTAACTGATTTTTGTGTAATTTGAAAGTATCACATCCTAATAATAGCTAAAATCTACCCACCTACTAAGGTAATTGGGTAGCGTTACAATAAGTTAGTAATGCACCAATTTTTTTACTAAACATTTCCACATCACTTTTTCTTACTTATAACTGTTATTTTAAAATCGTAACATCTACATATTAAGCATTTATCGACTTTTTCTAAAATTAAGCACTGAATCATGTATAGTGTCCAAAATATTTATATATTATAGGGTAAATTATATTGACACTCAATAAGATCAATTTAATTACACAAACACCCTATATCTTTTTAAAATTATAGGTACGACCCCGAGAGAGTATTTGTGTAATTTACCATAAAATTTTGTAAAATTACAGGTACACACACCCCAGTGGATGTTAACATAATGTATCTCTTGGAGCATTTGTATAAAATTTCATCACTGAATATATATATTTTGTAATTACAACTACAATTTCAAGAAGTGTACTCGTAATTTTATAATTGATAGAAGAAATTTATGTAATTAAATTTAATTTTAGAAAGTCTCAATATAATCTATCTTGTATTATATGTATGTGGTCAGTCTTTAAATTAATTATTTTTGGTATGTATAATATTCAT
The DNA here is from genome assembly GCF_000512975.1 of Sesamum indicum. NCBI lineage: Eukaryota > Viridiplantae > Streptophyta > Magnoliopsida > Lamiales > Pedaliaceae > Sesamum > Sesamum indicum. The sequence goes on from NC_026150.1 coordinate 9,787,663, forward strand.
TTATTTAACACATTCATTTTCTCCATGAGGCAATTTTCCAGTTTTGGGTAACCACTTTTACTAATATTTTTCACCAATCAAAAACACGCTTTTTCTTGCACTAAGCCAATATCTATTGGGAACTCAGAAGTGAGTTAGTTTTTCATGATGTCATTGAATTGAAAATTCATATTACAATTGTATTCTCTCTTTGATCTACATTTAATTTTTTATCTTAACATATATATACTCTTTTAGATGAGAAGTAGATTATAATAGTACGTTTTCATGCATTATTACGACAAAATTCAAATAAATTATTGAGCTTATATATCATGTTTGCTAGGAATCCTTTTTAATAGATAAATTACAACGAACTCTTTTATGATTCGACATAATTACACTCGTTATTTAAAAAATTATTAATAGTTTTTTCATTTTAATAGTCGCCTAATATTTAGCCCATATTGTTAGTTTTCTTTATGTCTCCATCAATTTTTTGTGGTGAACTAACCCATATATCATTGTGGACTATAAATTATAATTCAACTATTTTTAAAAAAAAAATGATGGACAAAGCGGATAATTTTTACAATTTTTAAAATTTTTCATTCAAGTTTCCAACTTTTTATAATTTTTTTAAATTTTTATTAAAAAAATAAAATAATATAATAAGGACAAAGTTGACAATTCAGATCCCCATCCAAAGTTACATAACTCATCAAACATCGTGGCAATATAATTTTTTAAATAAAAAAGGGTTATTCTTAACAATGCTAAATCTAAAAAAAGTTCATTGTAATTTACCCTTATTTATATGCTACATTATCCAACTTATTCTTTCAACCACTCGCATTATTTTATTTTAAATCGCACTTTCTTTACATTTTTTTTTTATAATTGATAAATGAGTAGTATGTGCGGATATTTCGATTGCCTTTTTTTTTTTTCTCTAGAAAATGTTTTCATCTTATTTTTTTTCTCATTATTTTAATATTTTAACTTATTATATTATTTTTATTTATTTATTGAATTAGAATTAATCACAATTATATAAATAAAGTATTACCAAAAAGAATATTTATTTTTTGCCCCCTAATCAAGCTTTCACATCTGGATCCGTCCTTGCTTCATTGTTAAGACATAGCACATGCTATACAAATATATATAAAATAAACTAAAATTGTATTTACAATTTTATCATTAATATCATATCGGTATCTGTACAATCACAAATAACTCAAATAGCACCCGAGTTTTAGCATCAATATTGTCTTGATACTGAGCAATTATAAATAGCTCAATTAGTATTTGAGTTTCACTATTAATATCGCTTTGTTACCCAATTGATATTTTTTTTTATTTATTTTTGAATTATCTTTTTTTATGTAATAGTTATTTGATCCTTAGATAATTAATAAATATACCAAAAAAGTTTGAATAGAATTTAACTATATATTTTATCTTTATTTGCACCATTTGACTTTTATCTTTTACATTTAAGTATTATATTTGATGATGATATTTTGTTAATTTATTATTTTATACTTTATTTATTTATCAATATTAATAAAATGACTCATTATTTAGTAATTAATTATATTAAAAACGAAATTCAAAATCTGTTGCAACATAGAGGAGTTGAATTTGCATTCTAAATTTTAAAAATTTATAATAAAAAATTGAAACACTTGAATCTAAACTTAAGTTTTGCAATTTAATATCCTGAGTAAATGCAAAATAATATCTTTGTGATGAAAATTTTTATTTTTGGTCTCATTCATTATAAGATTATCACCTTTTGTCTCGTAATTTTTAAGAATTAGCACTTTTTCTCTCGTTACATCTTTTCATTAGATAGTTTAACAAAAAATACCATGCGCTTGATATGTGGCCGTTAGGGCTTTATACTTTTTGTCTTATTTGGTTAGATATTTTCACTTATGGTCCCATAATTTTTAAAAAGTAGTATAGTCCTATGCATTTAAGGATCACGAGGTTCTTTTTTGTCAATATCTAATGAAAATATAATTAAAAAACTATTTCTTTAAAATTATAGGATAAAAATAAAAATTCTGTAATAAATTAAACCAAAAAAAATTGAGTTAGAAATGAAAAAATTCACTATGTTTGGTTTTATTTTTAAATTATTTTGATGTGTTTTGTGGAGATAGAAAGAGAAAAACAAAGATAAATAAGTATGTGTTAGAAATAGTGTGTATATTTGAATTTATTTTTGAAAATAATATAAAATAAGTATGGTATGTTTGATATTGTTTAGAAGGAGACAAAAAACTATTGTTTATTGTCAAATCATATCTCTTTTGTATATATATATTTATATATATGTATGAGTATGTATATAATTTTTTGAGTTGTAGGACTTATAATTAGTGTAAACTTATTTTGACAAAAAACAAATGAGGCACTGTTTTAAAACATTTTAAAACATCATCAAAATTTTCAAAATAAATCAAGACAAACATTGTCTATATTTTGGCCCATCTGAAAAATGAAGCAAAATTGAAACCAAACATTATGATTATTTTCTAAAAACTTCTTTTTTATCTTTCAACTACTGGCTCGAATCAATCAATAACTCTGTGAAAAGAACTTAATAAAGAAAAGATCCCTTTCAATGTCGCATTCATCGTCAATAGGATTCTTTTACACTCTTGTTAGCTACCGAATCGAAGGTTCATTTAGGGTTTGGAGCCACAACTCCTCCTTATCTTGAAAGGCCAAATAAATACTTCGATTCATTAATATTAATTATTTTATCAGTTCTTAGTATATTAATATATATTCAGAACATGCATATTTATTCGAAAAGAATCTAATTATTATTGTGGTACGTAATTAATCGAGTCATGATTATTAGCAACAACATAAATTCCATTTGAAATGGTAAAATTCGTTGCTAATTTACGTTAGCAGCGAATTCAATAAAATAAATATATATATATATATTCTATAATTAGCTCGTTATTGATTTCATCGATTTTTGTTAATGAATTTCGCTAGAAATTTTTTAAAAAACTTTTAAAAATTTATGTCAAGACCACTTACGACTTGTATTAAAATTTCTCTCTAGTTATAGCAAAAAAGTATTTTATTTTTAATGCTATTTTTGAAACACAAGAATTTAAATTTTTTATCCTTTACTAAATTCATTGGGTTTTAATTTTCTTAACTATATGCATAATTTCTTATATTGTTGCAAGGGGACAGGGTGCAGGATCCAGGCCCGCTTCTAGAAACTTTTGTGGAAAATAATGAGCTTTTGGGAACTACACTGTCTTTACCTATGACAGAAGCTCTGCATGATCACAGACAAGTGTGATTGAGATGAGATATTATCTTTAGTATGTGAACGATTTCGACATAAATTATAAATTTTTGGATTAGATGCAATGTAATTTAACTGTTTTGAATGTCCTTTTTTTTTTTTTTTTGAGTAATTTTTAGTTATGTTTTCAACATTAAAATATTGTACCCTTCGCCATGATCACTTTATTTAGGAATAATTATACTCCACTCTCGGTAAAAAAAAGTAAAAAGAAAATAGTGATAAAAAATCTAGTAATTTCAATATTATTGTTAATTATATATATATTAGTAACTAGAAGGTTTATTTTGTCACAATTAAAAACTTTATAAATTTTAATAATTATTATTATTTTATAAAATTACAATTAGTAAAAATTAGTGATAAAAATAGAGTATAAAATAATCACTAAATATAATTAGTTATACATGTATAGTGATGATCTAATGATATAAATAATTATTGTCATTATATTATGGTGTTACTAAGTTGTTACTATATATATGTCACTAATTATATTGAGTGACAACTTTATTCACAATTCTTGTCACTGATAATTATATAGTGACAAAATAAAAAATATTGTCACGTAATATATTGTTAATGACAATTTTAAAATTTTTTTTTGGTAGTTTGTCTCTAATGTCATATTCTTTTATATTGTCTCCTAAGATTTGGTATAATTATACGTAAACTTCATATGATTTGAAAAATTACATCTAATATTCCTGAGATTTGCTTTCATCCATCAAATAGGCCCGTTAATCAGTAAAAATTTATTAAATTTATTGATATTAATAGAAAATTTGAATAAAGATCGATATTTACCTTTGATTGACTAATTACTGACTTATTACAGTTCAAAACAAATTACACCCAAGAATATAATTATCCCAAAATTTTATTATCTTTTATAAAAATATAAATTCGATTATAGGTATACTACCCTAAAATTTAAGAAAATATACCCAATTGCAAAGGATGCTTCGGCTGCCCAAGTCTGCAGCTTGGCCGCAAATGACATGCAAATTTTGGCCTTTCATGGGCTCCGGTCTCATCTGAAAGTCTTGGGAATTTGAGTAATCATAGATATGTGTGCAAGACTCCTGCGGATCATCATGCCAATTTAAGTAACTTTTCTGTTTTTATTCAACTTAATATTTGTGATTTTTAATACCTTAATTCAAGTTCATCAAATTTGATTTTTGCCATCTAATCGATTTGGGATGGTTTTGTGGTCTTTAATATATTAATATTTTTATAATTTATTTAGATATATCACCTATAAAATTAGGTGATTTTTAAATTTCAACTATTACAAATTAATACATGAAATATAGTAATAAATATGTGTTGTAAAATCACAAGTAAAATTTACATATCCGACAAATTAACAAAATTGAAGATATTAGCCTGATTTTTGCTAAAGAGAAAATATAGAGTGAATAGCAATTTATCCCCCTATAATATTGAAAATGAGCACATTACCCCCTATAAAAAAAATATAGTAATTTATCCTCCGTTACTTTTTAAAATGAAGCAATTTACCTCCTTATATAGGAAGGTTAATTGCTTTATTTTAAAAAATATAGGGAGGTAAATTATTATATTTTAAAAAATATAGGGAGGTAGATCGCTATTTGCTTTTTTATAAGGGAATAATTTGCTCATTTGTGATATCACAAGGGGGTTGTTTGTATTTTTCCTTAAAAATATGTTATAAGGTACTTAAATGTAAATAGTTGTCTAATATGTTACCTTACCATCCAGAGACTTCACTGTTTATCTCCATCCGCATTTAGGTATTAAAGAACACTAGGACATGCTCAAAATATGCAAAAAAAACCTCTAAGCTGTGGGGGGTTTGGGAAGTTGTCAAATAAAGCTTTGTCTAAACTAGTCAGCAATAACATGAATTTGCATGCTGATCCCGCTCTCATAGTGGCTGCTGTGATACTCACATGTACCATCCTTTGGTCTATTCAAAGCTTGGTGAAATCAAGCAAGCGAAGGCCTTCCTTGCCTCCAGGACCGCATGGCTTGCCGATCGTCGGCTACCTGCCATTTCTTCGCCAAGATTTACATCATCAGTTCACAGAATTGGCTAGTAAATATGGCCCAATTTACAAGGTGTGGATTGGAAACAAACTCTGGACTGTAATCAGCTCCCCGAACCTCATAAAAGAGGTGGTTCGTGATTATGACACAATCTTTGCCAATCGGGACATTACTGTTGCAGCACGCATTGGCTCTTATGGTTTCAATGACATTGCCTGGTCCCCCTATGGTTCTCAGTGGCGCAACCTAAGAAAACTATTTGTACGAGAAATGCTAAGCAACGCCAACCTGGAAGCCTCTTGCAATCTTCGAAAAGATGAGGTCAGAAAAGCTGTCAAAGAAATCTATTCCAAAATTGGCACACCTATCAACATTTGTGATTTAGCTTTCAAGGTTGACCTCAATGTTATAACAAGCTTGATCTGGGGCAGCAAAATTCAGGGCGAAAGGCACGATAGGATTCTTGCCAACTTATTGCCGGTGCTTGCTGGTATGATTGATTTGTTGGTGAAGCCTAACATCTCCGATTTTTTTCCAGTCTTAGCCAGATTTGATATTCAAGGAGTTGCAAAAGAAATGACTAGTTTTCTGCAAAGAGTTGAAGGGATCATTGAAGATATTATCGACGACCGAATAAAGAATCCTTGTAATAAAACAGAGGCAGTAGCAACTAAGAAAGATGGGCGAACAGATTTTCTGCAAATCCTCGTAGACCTTATGCGGGAGGAGGATAATAAGGAATCACTTGGGAAAATACAAATAAAAGCCATGTTAATCGTAAGCAATAAATTATTTTCTTTGGCTTTTCTTTTTTTTACTAGAACTACCATATTTCTTTGTCTAACAATTACATATCTATTTTTTGAAACATAGGACATTCTTGTTGGTGGGACTGACACTTCAGCAACTACAATTGAATGGGTTATGGCGGAGCTACTGTGCCATCCAAATGTGATGAAGAAGGTTCAATATGAATTAGACCAAGTTGTGGGATTGAACAATATAGTAGAAGAGTCTCATATCCTGAAATTAGAATATTTAGACGCTGTTGTAAAGGAAACTTTACGCCTTTATCCACTAGGACCCTTTTTAACCCCAAGAACTCCAACCCAATCTTGCATTGTGGGAGGATACACTATCCCAAAGGATTCCGCTGTTTTTCTAAATGTTTGGTTTGTTCAAAGGGACCCTCTAGTTTGGGAAAATCCGTTGGAATTTAAGCCAGAGAGATTCTTAGGCAATACAAGAAAATGGGATTTTAGCGGTAACAATTTCAATTATCTCCCATTTGGATCTGGGAGAAGGATCTGCGCTGGTCTGCCGCTAGCTGAAAGGATGGTTAGACTTGTTTTGGCCTCACTCTTGCACTCATTTGAGTGGCAACTGCCAGATGGAGAGAAGCTTGACATGTCCGATAAGTTGATGATGATTTTGAGGAAGAAAATACCACTTCATGCTGTACCTGTTCCCAGATTACCTAATACCGATCTGTACGAGTAATTTCATGTTTTAATGATCGTTGGTCGATTATAGAGTTATCTACCACATCCTAGATATATAAATGCTATGAAGTAGCTACAGGGTTTCATGTATAGAACTCATGTTTTAATTTTGTTCTACGTCTTGTCATGTTGTAGGTTTTTTATTTTTTATTTTTGGTCACTTTTGAAAATGAAAAAAAAATATTAATTTATTTTAAATTGAGCATTATGTTATTATTATGTTCACAAGAGTTCAAAATTTTCATTTTTCATACAAGATAAATCATATTCACCATGTAAAAATATAAAAATATGTTTTCTTTCTAAAAAAGAATTAATTTGATAATTTTACAAACTTGTAGTACTAAAGTAATAAAATTAAACTTAAATTGATTATTTTACCCTCTAAAAAGTTTAACTCCGGCCACATTTTTGACAAAAAATGGTCAGAGACAAAAGTTAAAATTTAGGAATGCTAAAGTCTAGAAATGAACTTAAGGGACTAAAGTAATTTTAAGAAAATTTAAGAGACCAAATGTAATATTTACCCTATAATTTAAGTTTCATTTTGATATCAAATAATACTTTTTTTTTTAATAAGTTTGAATGTGAATTATTTATTAATTACTCATTCTATTTCAAAATTCAAATTATTTCAAAAGCCCATAATCATGTTTGCTTTGTGGCAGGCTCTTTTGAATTTTACGATTTCATGAAATGATTTTGTTACTTTGCCCTTTAAATTTAGATCAGTATTACTGTTTCCTTTTTTTTTTTTTCCCCAAAAGATTCACTTATTTGTTTATGTAATTACTTGGTATAAAGTTAAGGCCAAATCCTGATTAGTCCCTTATTTTTACTTTTCATCCTACCTTCCCCCCTCATTTCTTAAATACACCATTATAGTCCTCTATCTTTTAGAAAGATCTCACTTAGTCCCTAACCATTAAATTTTAACGAAATCTAATTAAGTTGGATGGAATATTCTACTAATGGGTGGTAAAACCCAAAAAAACTCATGTATTATAATAATTTATCAATAACTAAAAGATATCATGTCCTCCAACAAAAAGAAAATCAATTAATTGTAATAACAAAAAAGTTATGTTGATTGAGGTTCATGCAAATTCTTTTTGTTATATATTTACATTTTAATACCTAGAGACGTAAAATATATATATATATATATATTTATTGCATTGATTTTTTTTAATAATTAGTAGTTGTTTTTATTAATATTTGTATGTTTTTAGTTATAACATAATATTTTTTAATAATTTACAAGTTAGTAAAGTTCATGAGTTTTTTCTTTCTTACCCCTTATTAGTGGAATATTTCATTCAATTTAATTAAATTTTAATTAATTTAACGATTAGGGACCATAGCGAGATCTATTTAAAAGATGGACTAAAATGGGATAAAATTTGAAGATGAGGGACTAACGAAGAGAATTAGCCAAGAATTAAATTCACTTTTATACTCAATATACTTTTCATTTTTATATGCGGGGTGTTCCTGGGGTCATCGTCAGGTATTCGGTTGGGATCGATGTGAATTGTCCACTTAAGTGAGCCCTCCCGCTCCGTTCTACCATAGGGGATGAACTTCTCGTATAGCATAGATATGGGCGACATCCCAACTTCTCCTACCTACGATATGGATTTGAGACTTGACTCTCCTTATGGACTTTCACTAAGGGTAGTAATCCCCCCGACCTAGGGGCAACAGATGAGTCAAGCCGGTTCGCGAAGCCTCGATTTTGAGCTCGAGCTAAATTGTTTCTGCTCTGGCTCGCGAGCTTTTTCTTTTTTTTTTTAATATTTTTTATATATTTTTATTTTTGAATTTTTTATATATTTAATATTTGATCAATTTTATAATCAAAATTGACCATATATTATAATTATTAATCAATATCATACATTTTATTTTGAATAATAATAAACTATGGTACATTTATTTATACATTTAATTTTTATACAAAAATAATTTAATCAACAACTTAGTAAATTATAATATTTTTTGTAATTAAAATTATTATTTAATATGACATATATAAACTTTATTTTATATTTTAATATATATTTGTATTATGTTATACTTTTTTTTAAATTGACAAGTAATTCACTTATAATTTTTTATCTATTTTTGAGTTTTATATTTATATCAGGATACATACTATCCATTATGCAATCTATTTTATTATTTATAAATTTATGTCAAAATTTAGTGATTCCTATGAATTAATCTAAAAATAATGATAATGATAATAATAGTGATGGTTGAACAATTTTAATTATTATTTTATTATATATAATGAGATCAAAAAATTTAATCAATAATTACGATATCTTAAAATTTGGGTACTCGATTCACACCAAATTTAAATATATATAAGACCGTGTCCGATAGATCATATCGGACGGTTTGATTTAAAATCACATGGCCTGATTCTACGATATATCGACTTGAATGATTATTCTTATGTTCCAAGTACGATATCTTGACATCCGTATATTCAATAAGTCTAAAACTTTACCAAGTGTATTTTTCTTTAACTATAATCATATCTAACGGTCTGATCTGAATTTTGATAGTCTAATTAACCCATGTTGTTCAACAATGTAAGATGATAGTTATATCAATGTAATATTAACATTTATAAATATATAAATTTACTGCAGATTGTAAACATATATTATCTCAAATACAAAATATTTTTATGTATTTTAATTGTATTATTTCAGATAATTGATACTTTTCTATAACTTTAAAGTGTTCAGAATGATTTTTTTTTTGTACATTTTACTAATTATATTACTACTAAACTAAGCAGTAGTTTATATTTATAACAATAAATTAGAATTTCATATTATATTTTGATATATTTATAATGTAGTATACATTATACAATCTATTTTGTTACTTATAAATTTATATAAAAACTTGGTGATTCCCATTATTTAATCTACTACTACTACTAATAATAATAATAATAATAAATAAATAAAAATAAATAAAAAATCAAATTGAGCTCGAGCTCGAATTTGTCAGCCCTACCCTGGCCTCGAGCGAAAGAATTGCGCCCAGATGTTCTAGCACATTCCTCTCTGGTTCGCTTCAACGCGGCAGGTTATTAAGAGAGGGGCTGCATTTTTGGGGTAGTTTGTAAGTCGCCTTGGAGTCGTACGAAAGAGGGTCTTCTAGCATGCAGGGGAGAGTGGATAGGGGCAGCGTTGCAGGATTGGAGAAGAGCCATAGCCCCAAGCGTCAAGTGGAAGGTTGTTAGATAAGGGGGCTGGCATTTGAAAGGAAAATTGCACTTTATGTCTCATAACTTACTTTTTTTTTTTTTTAATTTTAATCTCATTATTTTATTACTCAACAGATTTTTAGTCTCATGAGTAAAAAGAAAAAATGCAATTTATGTCCTATGATCTATTTTATTAAATTGTTAACGGAAGAAACACATGCAACACATGTGCAGTGCTCCCTCCATTAATAATTTAATAGAAATTGATAATGAGAGTAAACTATAATGTTTTTGGATTTGTAGGACTAAATATACTAAGTCGTAAATAATGGGACCAAAATAGAAAAAGGGATAAGTTATGAAATGTAAATTGCAATTTTTTCGGCAGATAGCAAATGAGAAATGGGAAATGGTGTTGTGACCTTGTATCGAAAATGTGTACATGACTCATGTCCAACTAGCTCAATTTCACACGCTAGTTGTAGCCTGTATCCTCCTTACTTGCTTTCAAATCATAGGATTTATTAATGTTTCCGAAGTTGGGTCATTCTCAAGTAATGTACACGTCCGTCTAAATTATTTTTCAATGTATATATTTTTATATCGTTATTTTGTAAAGTAGTTGCAATGAATTAGTTGGTTTAACCCATTAAAAAAGTTACTTATTTTAAATTAAATAGGATGTTATTTGTTTTAGTCCATTAAAAAGAGTAAAATACAATCACATCTCTTGAAATTTGTTAATTACAAATATTTTCTCATTTTTTAAAAAATTATAAATACTTTTCTAATTTTAACGTCCATCTAACGACGAGTTCATTTTAGTAGCCTCCATTGTGTTTCTATCTGTTGATTAGAGTAGTTGTTTATATCGATCTGATTTCTTGATTGAAAGAAAGAAGCATTTAAGAGATAAGAGAAAGTAAATGGCAAATGGACGTGGTCGAAAATTGCAATTTACTTCCCATAATTTACCCATGTGCGATCTTGGTCCCATTATTTTACGACTCAACAGATTTAGTCCCATAAGTTTAAAAAAGTTGCAATTCATGATCATTACCTATTTTCATTAAAATTTTAACAGAAGGAGCACTGCATGTGCGTTGCACGTGTTTTTTCCATTAATAATTTAACAGAAATAAATAAAAAAATATACATATAAATAAAAAATAACTTAAAGATATTATTGATACAAAAATAAAATAGTGTCTCGATGTCACAAACCGTCATTTATGAGTGAAAATATATATATATATATTGATTAGTATAGATCTATAGATGAGAAGAAGAATTTGAGTAGGAATACTTGGTAAATACATAAAAAAATATTTTTGATAAATTTGAAAAATTAGTTTTTTGTGTAAATAATCACCCTTTGTGACTAAAAATGGGGTTTTTTCTTATATAATATAGATATAGATTAGTATAGATAATTAGCTGTTGTGGGCGCAATGTTCCTGTGTGCATATAATAAATAAACTTTTACACTTTAAAACACATTATAAATAAAAATAAAATATATCAATTGGGCAGATATGTTAATGTAAATTCTGAGAAGTTGAATAGGTTAGTTAGTTGATCCGTTAAAGAAATTTTAAAATCATAAAAAAGTGTCTAAATATTAAGTTTAAGTATTATATGTAAATATAAATAAAATATATGCATGCCTTTTCATATATGTATTTGTATAAATATATTTATATAAGCATATAAAATAGATAAAAAAATATATAAATAAAAAATATAAAAAGAACGGTTTGAGTCCAAACTAATAAGATACAAAACCCGATCCCGAGACTCGATCAAGGCTTCAAAATCCGCCTCCAAAGCGCTGCGGGTCTGAATTAGATCTGGACCCTTATCCGGTGGTGCCGCCACCAGTGATGGGTGGCGGGAAGACGGGGACGGGGGGGCTGAACGATTACGAGAAGGAGACTCGGAAACAGGCGTACATTGCTATTGCACTGGCCTTATGCATCATCAGCGTAGTCGTCATCGCGCTTCTGCATCTTGAGGCTGAGCTTGAGAGCAAGGTTTAGGTTTTGTCATTAACTTTTACCAACTGCTGCTGTTCATTAATGCCACTCTTTTATTTCATATCTTTATTCCTCGGATACTAAACCATTAATGAAATACTAAGTTTTCCTATATCAAATCAACCATAAATATTTATCATGTGATTCAATATTTTATATATCTCATCTAATTTGAACTAATGCCCATTGTGTAAGCGAAATTAGTATTAATAAAAGATAAAATATATGTAAAAGGAGATCCTGGGAAACAATTACGAATGACTGAATTAATCATGAAAATCAATCTAACATGGAATGGAAGGAGAGAAGCCCCACCTAAACAACTTGTTGCCAAGAAATTTGACCAAAACCTTTCAAACACCGGAAGTTGGCATTTTATTAGCTCCAATATCGTCCCACAAATGAACTTGCAACTTCAAATAACCCACTCACTAGTTAGGATTGGATAAGGTGGTAACTATATAACTTACAAAAGCTGTATGTATTTTCGATTTCATCTTTATTTGCCAAGATCATCAACATTGATTAGTGTGGTGTAGGCTGGATGAATGTTTAAATTATAACATTGGACGACTCTGTGCCCTTGGGGATATTTCAATAGTTTGAATTTCAACTTGTCATTTTTAAAGTATTAGACGTCCTTGGAATGTAAACAAATACAAGAATTCCACATGAAATTGATTTTTTACAGTCAACAATTAGTTGGCATGCAGTCAGCTTTAAGCACTTTCTCTAATTGTTCTTCTCCTCAAGCTTTGTCCAATTGGTTAGTTTGGAAGGCTATGTTCCGTTTCCATGTTACAATTAGAATACCTAAGAAAATAGTTTATATAAATGAATTCTTGTAACATGGCATATAACAAATGAAAGTAGAAACATTTATATACGCATCCATATTATTGTAAATGGTAGTATGGGCATGAATTAAAATCCATGGACCATAACAAAATATTCAACAGTTAATACATTTGTCATTAACATCATTGAAAAGTGAAAATAAAACCTGAAAACAAAAACAAAATTGAGTTACCGGAGTCAAACTTAGTCTGCAATTATTTTATTCTTTTATGAAAACAATATCATTTTCAGATTAAAGCTCTACAAATTGATTTACTTAATTTTTTTAAATCAGTGTAGAAAATCAAGAATTGATTTTTCAAATAATTATAATATCACGAGAAAATAACAATAATATCCAAGTGATTCTTGTCATTTTAATAGATTAGGTTTCCGCGTAATTTCTTCAATTTTTTGTTATTGATATGTAAAATTCACCCATATAATCTTTTTACACTAACCAAAAAAATTGAAGAATTATTACCTAACTTTTGAATAAAAAAATATGTATGTATATTCATGCTAGTCGAATATTAATATAGATATATGTTTGATATTTTCTTTTTTAATGTAATGATTATTTCTACTTGTATAATTTATAATACTTTAAATTTTTAATTTTTAATAAATATAATATCGATATGTTTGATTTTGTTTTTAACTTGTTTTTGGGTATTTTGTGGAGATAGAGAGAGAAAAACAAAGATAAATAAAAATAAGTTAGAGATAGTGTGTATGTTTGGATTTGTTTTTGGAGATAATATAAAATAAGTATGTTATGTTTGATGTTGGGAAGTGGGGATACAAAAAGTACTGTTCATTGTCAAATCATGTCTCTTTT
>NC_026150.1:9801556-9860060 GCF_000512975.1 Sesamum indicum
TTTTATATTTTTTAAAATTTTTAATTATTCCAATGATGTAGAAAATATTACGTATAAAATATTAAGTGGTTAAAATAAAATATATTTGTATTTAAAAATCAAATACTTAAAAACAAGACAAAATACTTAGAAACAAGAGAAAAACATGGCAAAATAAGCAATGACAAACATTACTTAGATTAAAATATATATATATATATATAAATGATTAATTTAGAGATATGCATCCCTTTTTAATAATAATAGAGCACAAATACATATGTCTCTGATAAAAGTAAATTATACGATGATAATATTACACAATAATTATTGTAAAAGTCATAAAAAATAAAGAAAAAAATTCAGAGACCCCTGTGATAATAGGAATGTTTAAAAAATCTCCTATGAAAATTAAAGTATCAAATACCCCCCGTGATATAAAATAAAATTCAAAAAATCCATCCGTACAGAAATTGAGCCACACGTGCTTTACTCCCTCCGTACAAAAATTGAGCCACACGTGCTTTGACTGCGAATTTGCTGTGAAAATAACTTTTTTTTTTGATATTTTTGCGCTTCTCTCACATCTAATACATATAATATTATATATATTTATCAATAATAAAAGATTATTTTATATAATAATTATTTTATTATATATATAATAAAATATAATTTTAATTAAATTAATTAAAAATTATATTTTAAAAAAAAAAGTGGCGACGAGCTGCTGAAGAGGAGGGTGCGCGCGCTCTCCTCACCCCTGGGTGATGGCCCTCGCCTTGAGTCGCCCAGATTGCATTGCCCAGAAGGGCGATGGGATGAGGGGTGGGGTGGGGTGGGGGGGGCGAAGAAGACGGGCCAGGAATTGTTTTGAATTATATATACATAATTGTATACATAGGGGGGTTATAATTTTTATTTTGAATTTTTTTATAAATTATAATTATATATATTATAAATATATTTTAATAGTTATAATTTATATATATTATAAATCAAAATAATTATATATTAATAGATTTAGTTTGATCGGTTGAGTAGAAGGGAAAATTTAGTTATTATTTCTAAAAAATAGGTTCAAGTTGATTAGGGGGCGGTGTGATTATTATTCATAACATAGGGATAATTTTTTATATTAAAAATTTTATATGGAGATTTTTGATATTTTGATATATCACAGGGGGTCAAAATGAATTTAACCCAAAAAATAAAGAAACATAATATCCCATATTTAACTTATACTAATTGTTAAACGTTAAGTTTCCAATTCAATTTATTAAACACTAGATGTCATGATAGGCTGTCTCTATATGCGTTTAATAAATAATCTTTCGTATTTTAAAATATATTATAAATAAAAAGAAAATATATCAATCAACACATCATATTTCACAATAAACAAATAAAACAAGAAAGAAAACAAGAAAGAGAGAAAGGAATAAAGAAAAGAAAACTAATCTAGAAATATTATCAACACAATAACAAAACCTGTTGCGCGATCTCACAATTCGTTGGTTTTAAGTAAAAAAATGCATTATTTATATATTAGTATAGATATTTTTAAAATTTATTCATGTAGTTAATTGAATATAAAATATATAATTTTAGTATAACATAAATTAAGTTTTATTTTATAAGATTATATGAATGATGTATACACATATATTACCACATCACGATTTGTACATATTTATAATTATTTTTTTGACTCTATTGAGCTTCTAGAAATTTTCATACTATAATATAGTTTATAATAAAATGATAGTTGTGAATCCTAAAATGTAAAAATGTAGAAAGATGCCCAATTGTAAGGGGATGGGCTGCACGAATCCTGTCGGCTTCGCTCTTTTGCAGAAAATCATGGCCAAGTTTTGGCTTTTCATCTGCTCCGGTCAGATCCGTTTGTCTTGGAAGTGTAACTATTTTCCATCCATGACAAAAGCAGCAATATCATAGACATGTATACGTTGATACATTTTCTTAAAAAGACATTTCCAACATATTCGATCTAGAACAAGTCAAGAGAAATAAATACAAATAAATTGGGTGAAAACAGAGCAGAAATGGTCATGAATATGCTCATCTGATGGTTCTAGTTCCAAACACAAAGTGGTGATACCAAACCATTTATCTGTATCTATATACTATTATAAAAGAAAATTTTGTTTTTTGAATAATCAAATTATCCCTTAATTCAAATCTTTCCTTCAAAGAAAATTTGGTTGAAATAGAAATTTTAATATTTTTTAATAATAGATAAATATAATTTTTTCCTCTCTCAACCCACTTTATGTTTCTCTTTCACGTTACTTCTTCATATTCTTTTTTTTTTCCCTCACAATCTTCCATATTTTTAATAAATCCAAAATTATAATTTATTTTTTTCTCTCACCTTACTCCACGTTTCTTTCTTCTCATTTTCTCACATCATGATTGTTTTTCCCACAATTTTTTTTTTCTCTTCTTCTCACAATATAGTTCTTTTTATATGCTTGTGGGGATCGCGTGCTGCAACGACAAATCTTAACAAATAACAAGGTTTACAAAAATTTTTTGTTTAAAAAAATAAAATAGGTGACATAATTCTTTACATACATGCTGTGTGTATAGATCAAAGAAAATAAAAAATGTGTTGGAGTTTAAAATAAAAAAAATTAATTCATCCCCTTACTACCAATTAAGTTCACTATTTATATCCACTTGCATTTAGATATTACTACACAAAGACATACTCAACAAGTGCAAAGAAAACTTTGTCTAGCAACAAAGATGAATTTGCAAGTTGATTACGCTCTCACTGTGGCTGTTGTCATACTCACATTCACCATTCTTTGGTCCATTCAAAAGTTGGTCAAATCAAGCAAGCGGAGGCCTTCTTTGCCTCCAGGGCCGTCGGGCTTGCCAATCGTTGGTTATTTGCCGTTTCTTCGCAAAGATTTGCACCATCAGTTCACAGAATTGGCCTGTAAATATGGCCCAATCTACAAGTTGTGGATTGGGAACAAGCTCTGGACTGTGATCAACTCACCGTCTCTAGTAAAAGAGGTGGTCCGTGATCATGACACGATCTTTGCCAATCGAGACATCACCGTTGCAGCACGCATTGGCTCTTATGATTTCAATGACATTGCCTGGTCTCCTTATGGCTCTCAATGGCGCAACCTGAGAAAACTATTTGTACGAGAAATGCTAAGCAACACTAACTTGGTGGCCTCCTACGATCTTCGGAAAGAAGAGGTTAGAAAAGCTGTCAAAGAAATTTATTCTAAGATTGGGACACCCATCGACATTTGTGAATTGGCTTTCAAGATCGATCTCAATGTTATAATAAACTTGATCTGGGGGGGCAAGATTCAGGGCGTGAGGCGGGATCGAATTCTTGCCGGCTTGTTACCCGTGATCGCTGAGATGCTAGATTTGCTGTTGAAGCCTAACATCTCTGATTATTTTCCAATCTTAGCCAGATTTGATATTCAAGGAGTTGAGAAGGAAATGACTACTCTTCTGCACAGGGTTGATGAGATCACTGAAGATACTATCGACGAACGAATGAAGAATTCTTCTAAAAAATCAGAGGCTGCAACAACTAAGAATAATGGTCGGACAGACTTTCTGCAAATCCTTGTAGACCTCATGCAGGATGAAGATAATAAGGAATCACTTGGAAAAGCACAAATAAAAGCCATGTTAATTGTAGGCACTTATATTATTTTCTCTCATATTTTTTTTCCCACTATAGCTACCATATTTCTTTGTCTAACAATATATATATTCCTGAAAAACAGAATATTCTAGTTGGTGGGACGGACACTTCGTCAACGACAATCGAGTGGGTCATGGCTGAGCTATTGTGCCATCCGAAAGTGATGGAAAAGGTGCAAAATGAATTAGACGAAGTTGTGGGATTGAACAATACAGTGGAAGAGTCCCATATCCCAAAATTGGCGTACTTAGATGCTGTCCTGAAGGAGACTTTACGCCTTCATCCAATTGGACCCTTCTTGACCCCAAGAACTCCAAGTCGGTCTTGCACTATTGGAGGATACACTATCCCCAAGGATTCTACCGTCTTTCTTAATGTTTGGACTATTCAAAGGAACCCTCTTGCTTGGGAAAATCCATTGGAATTTAAGCCCGAGAGATTCTTAGACAACACAATAAAATGGGATTTTAGCGGCAACAATTTCAACTATATCCCATTTGGATCTGGAAGAAGGGTCTGCGCTGGTCTACCTCTAGCTGAAAGGATGGTTAGATTTGTTTTGGCCTCACTCTTACACTCATTTGAGTGGCATCTACCAGAGGGGGAGAAGCTCGATATGTCCGATAAGTTGATGATGGCATTAAGAAAGAAAATACCACTCCGTGCTGTACCTATTCCCAGATTATCCAATTTTGATTTGTACAAGTAATTTCATGTTCTTGATGATTGTTGTAAGTTTATAGAATGATCTACTACATCTTGAATAAATGCTAAGAATAAAATACGAGGTTTTGATGTATATACGGAGCTCATGATTAGATCTTATATAAGTTACATCGTTTCCTGCATGGAACTCATGATTTAATTTTACGATCTTTCATGCATGGAACTCATAATGTGTTGCAGTTCCCCATGAATTCATAAAGAAGTTGTCATAACATTACAAAATAGTAAAAATACCTAACCAAATAAAATATACCTGGTAGCAGCTTTACAGTTGAATTATAAAATTCATACACAAATAATACTAAATTTTAAGAAGCATATGTCTACAGTACTATCTCATAGGTGCGAACAAAATACACCTTAACCGTGAATTAATCAAATTTCAAGCATACATCTACCACCATACAGTGCCTAGAACAAATATGTCGTTTTACTATGATTAATTATCATTGTTAGAGGTCTAAAAATTATAATGGATACTAATTTATCACGATTGAACAACGGCTATTAGTTATTATTTTTGCAATTGAAGCCAAAATATTTATTACAATTAAAAAGTTTAGCATATATTTTGAGGCTAACCACCTAATCATCATGTAATTATAGATGTGACAATATCATGAATAAGCTCCATTTTATCGAGTGAAATTTATTATATTTTTAAATAGAAAAGGTGAAGATATTAGTTTTTATCCAAAATAATATAATCACTACTATGTTTTTTCTTTTTTATATTCTTCAATACGGTCGTATTCCCCAATTCATTAATCCATTAATTGTAACCCACATTTTAACGATTTGATCAAAATCATAACATTTTAAAAAAAATAAAAAATTAAATCGTGCCTCCAAATATTTAAGAACTAAAACCAAATTTCACCTTAGGTATAGGGGCCAAAAGTGTAACTTTACCCAGTTCGCCTCCCTCCAAATTGAAAGGTATTTAAAAAAATAAGAATTGTGCAGGATTATAAATTAAGTAATATAAAAATAAACCACAAACTTTATAAAATCTTATGCTACACTAATATGGAGAATTATTAGTGTTGGTAAATTTTTACTTTTTTATTGATGAAAGTGAAAACTTCAAACTTTTCAATAATTAATCTGAAAAATCTGATGGTCTATTGTCTCAATCTGATGGTCTATTGTCTATTGGCACGAGATACTAATTAATTAACTTATAAAATTTAGGTTAAATAGTTTTCCACCATTAAAGTATGTCAATAGTTGCATTTATCCCCTTAAACTATAAAATCTGGAAAAAATTCTCCCAATAAGAGATAATTGTGATTTTGATCCTCAAACAAAATCGCTTATACAATTTTGATCTTCTGTTGAATTTCATGTACTTAAAGTAAGAAGAAATGCAAGAACAAGCCATTGCAGAGAAAATCTTCTCTAATTTTCTATATTGATTCTCATCGAATCAACAATGAAGGTATACAAGGTGTTCAATATACAATGGGTGTAACCACCCCAACTAACTAACCAAGTTTGTTACATAAAAGACAAAAAAAAATCTATCAGAAAATTTCTATCTCGTATCTAGCACATCTGCTGACGTGGCATGTGCAACCTCAGTAATAACGACCTTATGGAGAGTTGCAATGTGGCTACGTTCTGATTGGTAGGCTCAGGTGCGATCTCACGATGACTGTCATGGACCGCTACCTCAACAAATGTGACCTAATGTTCGACCTCAAAGTTACAAGTCTGAGAGGTGGAATTCTCAACATTCTCAAATAATTTGAGGCTGTAGTTTTAGTCCTTAAAATATTTATTTTTGATATTTTTAGTCCTTGTAAACAAAACCGTTAAAATTATCGGAAGTTTCGTTTAAAGGAAAAAAAATAACCATTTTCCCCCATTTCTCCTGAGAAAAAACTAGAAAGAAGCTTCAACAAATAATCTTAAAATGTGGCGCCCGCTTCCCAAACTTTTGTGGAAATCGGGCCAAAGTTTTGGTTTTTTATTCCAAACACCACATGATGGTTCATATTCCAAACACATAGTGAAGGTCGTGTTTGGATCATAATTTTTAATAAATAAAATTGAAACTGCAATCATTGTTTTCAGTGTACATTTAATTATATAATATATATATAATACAAATTGTAGTTGTTGAGCCAAACACAACAAAAAATTATAAGGACAATTGTTGAATTCAATGACTGATCCAACGAGCAATAAGTTTTTTATCGTATCTCCACGTACTTTAATGAGTGTTACTTTATATAGTAAATTGTCACTATAAATAATTTAATACGCAATTATGACAAATTGTAATAATTATATTTTTCTGTATCTCAATATACACACAAAAATTTAATGACAACTTTGGCATACTTTTTCGATATATATAAATATTTGTGTAACTTAATAGACATAATCAACGACAATTTTAATATATAAGTTCACATTATTATTCGCTAGCTAATATCATGGTAGAAACATCGTCAAGAGTCAAAATTCAAGCACTCACAATGAAGACTGATTGAAACTATGAAAAGGTTAAAAAATAAAATGCACTTTAACATTTTGAAAACACTTGGCATTGGTGCATGTGTTCTTCAATCACATAATATTTTTCCTTCATGTATCAAATATTTGTAATAATTGTTACAAACATTACAATGAATACAAATATTATAGTATAATTAAATTTTTACTTCACTTTAAGTAAGTAGTTGTAATTTAAGTATCCTCATTATATTAATATTGTATTAAATTGAGTTATTATTTTGTATATTAAGATAAGTTATTATATATATCTAATATAAAAAATTTTGGTTGATTCAATTCAACAGATACATCAATATAACGACGATAGATTTATTAAAACGTTGATTATAATTAGAAAAATATTTAACAAATACATCAATTTTAATATTGATTATCATTAAAAAATATTTAAATAATTACAATATAAATATTAATAATAATAATACATATATAATATTTATTAAGAAAAAAGAAAACAAGGCTGTCAGCCATGATGTCTTGGTTGGAATCCGTAACTTGAAGTCGCAGATTAGAGCTGCGGTCCTTTTTTAAAATAAAGAAAAATTGATGTCCGTTATTTAAATTATACATATTAGTTTAAATATTTTTTATTATTGGAATCCACAACTTGAAGTTGCGGATTCCAACCACGGGCTCTTATTTAAAATTAGCAAAAATAAATTGATGTCCACGACTTCTTATATTTATATTATACGTATTATTTTAGATATATTTTTATTATTTTTTTTTTTTATATAATAAAAAAATAATTAAAGGAACTCACTTGAATTCAATAGGAGTCTCGCTAGAAGGAAGATCAACTAAGTAGCAAGTGTGAGTTGTTCAATGGCGTGAAGCTCCTCAGACTTTGTTTGCTGTCAGAGATGTTAGTACGTAGTAGCCTCATGATAAGAGTGGGGTTCATGGAAGGAAACAACGTTGGGAAACAATGATAATATTTAAGGTGGTGAAGAGTTTCTCTTACCCGATTGGAACGACGAAGAGCTGGAACTAGATTATCAATTGAATTTCGACAAGGTAGAGAACATAGTGTTTTCCCAAATGGTACATATCATGTTACAAGAATTAGGATCCCAACAACGATAACTTTTATGTTCAATTCCATAACCCCAAAAACAACACAAACGAGTACGAGGTTCAAGTTCTGTATGTTCATTGGAATTAAGAAAAACAAAACAAGCACAACCAAAAACTTTGAGACTTGCTAGATTTGTATGTTCATTTGAATTTAACAGACGCGGTTAATTTGTTTATAAAATTACCTTTATATTCTTGCTTCATATATATTATTTTTTATTTTAATAATCGTTGGATCTTCTTTAGTTAAATAGTGATCATCAGATCTTATCAATTAATTTCAATCGTTAAATTTCAAAAAATAAAAGGTTTAAATTCAATAAATTATTTAACTTGTATTATATATAAATAATTCAAATTTATAAAAAAAATATTATTATATATATAAAAAATAAATAAGGATACAAATATAATTCACTAGAAAAAAATATGATTTTTCACTATGGTTAATTACTATAGCCAAAAGAAGAAAATCATGGCAAATATAAATCAACCACGGCTTCGCAATGGTCATTAGCCATTGTTTCTGCAAGTGTGGCGAAAACATTAGCCGTAGCAAAATCATGGTGAACATTTTGGCTCTGGCTAAAAATAAGGGTAAAATTAATTAATCGTGGTAAAAATTTAAGTTTTTATTTTGATTTTGTTTAACTATAGTTAATAGTATTGATTTACCACGACTTTTAAGTAATAGTTAAGCACTAGAAAAAGTATAATTTTTCACTATGATTAATTACTATAGCTAAAAGAAAAAATTCATGGCAAATACAAATTAACTATTGTTTTGCAACGGTCAGTAGCCGTTATTTCTATGAGTGTGGCCAAAATTATAGCAAATATTTTGGCTATATAGCTAAAAATTATGGTAAATATTGATTAAATATGATAAAAATATAAATTTTTGCTTTGATTTTATTTAATCGTGGTTAATAGTATTGATTTATCACGATTTTCAAGCCATAATCATTTATAGTGTAGCGAAAAGTCAATATTTTTTCTAGTGGTTATTTATAATATTGCAAAAACTCAATTCTTTTAATAGTGATTTTATTACTGAAAATTTTAAAGAATCTAAAAATTGAGCTTGAATTGCATGAAATCTTATGGGGGTGTTTAATAGTTTTATTCTAAAATCCAACAGAAGTAAACTATTATTTTTTTCATAAAGATAAATTACTCATTTATAATATCACAGGAGAATAAATTACATTTAATTCATTCGCTTAACCATTTCAATGTTGATATATATAAATATATTTTGCAACTTAAAACATGTTATGAGTGACAATTTTAATATCATCACATCATTTTCGGTGGCTAATAATACGTTCTCTCAAAATGTCTCTGTTTCCATCAGCCCCGACATTGCTGGAAGTTTCCCTAAATTTGAGGTGCTAAAGTGGAACGCAATTCTTGTAGCAACAGCAACGTGGTCAGAGTCAAAATTCAAGTTTTCCAACATCAGCTACGTGGTTTAGACCAATTTACCCACTTTTGTTTTCAGGACTGGAGGAGTTGGTGTTGTCTCTAACTAGTACAGTCCAAACATGGAAAAATGAAGCCAAGCTGCCGTTATATTCCATCTGGAAATTTATATAGTCACAAAACGGCCATTAATTTAGGAGAAAGGTTCAAAATGCACCTTATTAATTGTTTTGGAAAAAGCATTCAACTCCCTCTACATTGATGTATTTGCCACTTATTTTCATATTTTGGACTATATATTTTTTGATTTTTCTCTTATTTACTAATTTTGAAAGTCGAATTATTGAACTTTGGAATTAAACATGTTCATACCAAAATATACCCATAGATTATGTCCATAAACAACAGGGTCGGATTCGAGTCATACTAAAACTATTTTTTTTTAATTTTAAAATTTACATCAAAACCACACGGTAAAATTTCTTATAATGAATGAAACCATAGTTTGTATATTTTTATAATAACATCACAAGAACATATTACTTAATTAATTTATTAAAAATATTTCAGGCGCTTTTGTTCAATAAAAGTTAAAAATATTGCCATTCAAATTCTAAATGAAAATTAGTTATTATTGAAATTTGTATAATGATATTTGATTTTCTTTAAATAATGAATCGTTATTAATATTAAAAAAAACAAAATTGGGATATATTAGATTTAAGATAAGCACGGATTTCAAAAAAATAAAATAAAAAACATATAAGATAATGATGGCCAATTTAAATCACCCCCTGCCCATTTCTAGAGACCTCTGTCGATACACAAGCATGGCAACTTTTGGCTTTTCATACGTTTTGGTAAAGATCTGCAAGTCTTGACAATTACGCTACTTCCATGACATGCCAAAAGCTCATGATCATAAAAATGTACGGTTATTATATACACATATAGACATGACATAACATTATCATAAGTCAAGACGAGGGGTTCAAACTAACAACAAAATCACTAGAGGAACTTACGTAGGAATGAAGTGGGCATTTTAAAATCTATTTTATATTTAGAGCAAATTATAATGACCTCTCTTGAAATTTGACATAATTACGAATACCTTCTTATTGTTTGAAAAATTACAAATACTCTCTTGATGTTTGATAAAATTATGTAATCTTTGGATGGAAGTGTGAATTGTCAACTTTGCCCTTACCGTATTTTTTTATTTTTAAGAATTAAAAATAAAAAAAATCAAAATGGATGGATGAATTTTTTTTAAAAAAAAATTATCCACTTAATCCATAAAAAAATATTTTTCTAAATAATAAATAAAATTATAGTTTTTAATCCATAAGGGAACTTTGGTCAGTTCACCATAAAAATGAATGGAAATCTAACGGATTGGGCTTAATTGTTAGACGACTATTAAAATTAGAGGGTAGTGGTAATTTTTTAAACAACAATGGAATATTCATAATTATATCAAATTTTAGGGGAGGTCGTTGTAATTTATCCTTATATTTATGACTGGTATGATTTACATATAGGGATACTTATTTCTTTATATTAGGGATTAACCATGTTTTTTCCGAACATAGTATATATTAGTTATTTCCAACATGTTGGGAATCAAATTTTTTGTTTTTTCATTTTCCCTTGTACTAGTTAATTTAATATTTAAGTACTTCTTATATCTAGTATTGAGAATAATTATGTATGAATGGTAATCAAAGAATGATAATTTTTCATATTTTTTATTACTTTTATTAATTTGAAATACTTTTTTCATGAGTATTGAATAAATAATAATAGATGTATTATGATTAAATAGATTAGTCAATTTTGTTGTTCAAATAATTTTTTGTTTTTTTTTGCAGAAAAATATTTTTATATATTTATTGGGTCAATAAATAATTATTTTTTTTCAAATATATATATTCAATAATAGATGAGATGCTTTATAAATTGCTTAAAATCTTTTATAAGCAATGTTAAAAATATTACTTGATGTGGTCAGGAATTGATAGTTCGAAATTAAATCCAATTCTCAACCCAAAAAACCCAAAGTGAAGAAGAGATGCAGATGAGGCCCATAGGCCTGCCTCCTGATGGTAACCTAAGAGATGTGAGGTCCAAAAGAAGGACTTGTGGGCATTAGGCCCAAAGAGCCCAAACAGGAGAAGACCGTGGAGAGCAGGACGTTTCGAGAATGCCTAATGGGACAAACTTCTGTGACGAAGGTACCCCTCTCCTTAGTGAAGTCCCTTGGCCGAACTGGACTCTCTAAAGATCCTCCAACTAACAGATCAACACTCTAGGAAGCTTATCCACTGAAAATTGTCTACTCGATACCTATGGAGGTCAGTCTCCCTCGTCATTGGTAGATTGGGCTATAAAACCCCACCCCAATACTCATCAGCAAGTTTCATCTTCTACACTCAACACAATTCCTGAGTTTTCATCATATTTTGCTATTTTATCCTCATGTTACCCTTTCCTTCAATATTCTTATTTCAATATCTTATACTGATTTGAGCGTCAGAAGTGTTAATTTTTTTTGCAGATTCCATTTACAGGCTTCCAAAATATTTGGCCTATCATAGAACTTGAATTTACACGAAATTGGACCCGGTCGTTTTGCACCCATCACTACTGCTATTCAATTGATTCAATATACTCAATAAAATATGAATAAATATTTTTTTTAAAAAAAAATACTTAAGAAGAAATTTGTCATAAAAGTAACTTCATTCCATTACTAATCATAATTTTTAAATTATCAGTTATGTGAATGTAATAAACTAAGCAATGATCAAAATTATATAATAATCATAAGAATGATGTTCAAATGTGATTTATTTCCCATCCTTATTCCATTCCCACTTACTTCTATTCTTGCATACTTTTCTCATATAATTACTTCTCAAACATGTGGTCAACAATAGCATTTTCAGAATTGCTTATAAAAGATTAATAAGCAATTTATAAACCATCTTATTATTAAATATATATATGTGAAAGAAAATATATTTATTGACTCAATAAACATATAGATACTATTTTTTGCCAATTTTTTTTCAAACAATCAAATGGACTAATATATTTAATTATAATACATCTACCATTATTTCTTCAATACTAGGTGAAATAAATAATATAAATAATTAAATACCAAACTAGCATTACTATACATATTAAACTAATAAGATAACTTTCATTCACCGGAATAACTAATACCATGTTGGCGAGAGAGACGACTAATCTCTTATCTAAGGGAATAAGAATTCTCGTGTGAATAAGTATTCTCAAACCTAGAGTATTCCATTCCCATTCCATTCCTACATACCAATCACTTTTCGACAGTAGCTGTAGATTATATATGGTTATTCGACTAATGCATGATTATTATAGTTATCGACCGTTGCTAGATATAATATTTGATATTAACAATTATAATCGGTTTATGTAATAATTAAATAATAGCTCATCGCTTTCACTTTAAAAGAAAAAGGAAATGATCCGAAGCAACGATACAAGTGTCACTAGAAATCATGAACAATAAATGTGTTTCCTCTGTCAGAAATTAAAATAATTACATCGATACCCCATAAAATTAAGTCTAATTACAAATACACTTTCTGAAGAGATGCTGGTGTACTTTTCTTAAGGGGGTCTACTTGGTAAACTTTTTTCCAACGAGCGTTCTGTTTCCCTTGTCGACAGAAAGGCAGCTGTTATGTATTATAGGCGTTGCTTAGTCGGGTGCATGATATTTATGTGTCCTTTTCCTGGCTCTGCGTTGTCTTTGCTTTGTTTCGTAGCTTTTGGTTCATTTAATTTCCTTTTTGGTTGTATGTCTAGGGTCTTACTGAATGCTCCGTTAGGTAAGTTATTTTTTATTTTAATTCATAAATATTAAAGTATCAATAATTTTATTATTTAATTTTATTCAACAATTTGTTTTCTATGAAAACGCTGTCATTCAACTCCGATCAACAATCAAATATAATATAAAATAATAAGCCATCTATCTTGACTATAAATTCATAACCGCAAATAAACACATACCCACAACTTCATAGAATAAGTACGTAATCAAAATAAATATATATGTCCATTTCTTTTACACCATAACTATATGTAAAAATATAACGACAAATCCACATAACAACAAGATAATCTTGATAAATAACCAATAACTCACGATCAAGTATATACACACACATATATATATATATTCATGTATATATAAAAATTCAATTAAATATACTTACCTCAAATCCCCAAATAATTAGTAAAAGAAGCTAGTTAATGCTTTATTTATCCTCGTGTTCTATATATAAGTTGTAATATGTACAATTAATATATTAAGAATATCGTAAATTTTTATTTAAATTAATATATAAGTTATTTTAATATTTCATTTAAATTTTCATCCACTTCCCTTCTAAATAACTAAATATTCTAGGCTTTCCAAACATCTATCTAACTTATCAATTGATTCATAAAAATTTATTTTATTAATTCTCTCGTATTTTTATAACCATCATTCTTGATAACATCCCTGAATGAATTTATCTGAAAATCTCATATTTCTTTTCATTAAATATAATATTTCTCGAATATAATTTTTAATATTTTAAAAATTGTCTATCAATTCCTTGCTACTATAGAATTTAATTATACACCAGTACATATAATTATGTATTTGGTTAATACATTAGATGAAACTGAGTAAATCAATTATAGTAATAATTAAATATAACAAATGACATAATTTAATTGTCCGTTATAATATTCTTAAAGCAAATGGGATATTTAGAGGGTGTTTGGCTAAGTTTTTTTAAAACATCTTATAAGCTCCTACATCTTTATAAGATGTTTTAGGAGCTTATAAGATGTTGGATCTTATTTTAAAAAATAAGCTTCTAAAATAGTTGGATAAAATAAGATGTTAAAGCTGACAAGATGTGAAAACATGTTATAAGAGTTAAAATGACTAAAATAGACGTGATACGATTAGAATCAAATAAGTTGTTATTTCTTGATATATTTTGCTTTAAAATTTTTGAAACGCTTTTATAAATAGTACACATTAGCTTAATTCCAAATAAAAATTTAATAGATAATTTTTTACAATAATAAAAAAAATAAAATGACGAATTATTACCTAAATCTTTGAATAAAAGTAATATATATTTATATATATATGTACATTCATGCTAGTCGAATATTAATATAAATATATAATTGATTTTCTTTTGTTAATATAATGATTATTTATAGTCGTATAATTTATATTTTTCAGTAAATATAATATCAATATCAATCTTATTTTTATTTAATTATAATAATTTATTATTTAGTAATAAAATATTTTCTCTTTTTCGAATGTTAGAAAAATTAAATATTTATTTTTTAAATTCTAGAGAGATAAAGAGTGTGTGTTTGTGCGCGTTCGCCATAGGCGTCTAAAGGTGGAGTGGAGTCCAAATGATCCCATACCAGGACGTATCTAGAATAGTAGTAATTAGTAAAATAAAAAGACTTGTACAAACGATTGAAGTAACTCCATCCCCAACGGTCCAAAGATGAAAATCTTTATAATATTCTGAACCATTCAATCGATTGGTAGGTCCTAATTATCTGGTTGAGGAAGCACCTTTCAGTTAAGTAAAACCTCAATTCGAAGTGGTGAGTCAGTCTTTGATTCCACGGCAGAGTCAGTGGTAGCTATGCTTTCTCTTTCTACAACACCCAGGGGAAATGCCTCAAAGGGCTGCTTGTCCTTTTGGCTGTTCATAGCTCGAAGGCTCATGGATGGTGTCAAGGGTGATCTATGATCATCTTGGAGTTGGTTTTGGAATTCCATTTTATTGGTCTCCAGAAACTAGAGAAACTAGCAGCCTTAATGGGAGAGTTTTCGTTCGTTCATATGGGTTGATACTATCTCTTTCGGTAGTTATCGCCGTTGAGGACCTTTCTTGACCCTTACCCTTCATGAAATCTCCTTGGAAGTTAGAAGTCAGAATAGATTATGGCGTCAGGCAGAGGATTCTTAGCGTTGATTTAGCATCGTCAGTCAGTACACGAGCATTGTATAGATTATGGCGTATCCCTTGGGTAGAGGGAGAAACCATTTGATGATCCCATGTTGTACTGTACCATACCCTTTATTAATGAAATTTACATTTCCCAAAAAAAAAGTTTTAAAAATTCAGGCATGTTAAAGGATATCGAACCGTGTTTGCCATGAATTGGTTTTGCGCCAAGATCTGGACGGTGCCTCACATCCATAGTCGAAAAGTCACCATTAGCCATCTTTTGGAGGCGTTCAATCCTCATGCTCAACTTACAGCCATCCTCCATCTCTCAGGTCGAATCCACAGAGAAATTTTTCCTCACCTCAGTAGGACTGCCTTTCAGTAGATTCGCCGGCAATAGGACTCTCTTCGAGAGTGGGAGTATAACAGTAGCAGCAGTTATGGCCCCATACCCATGAGCATTGGCGTGAGCAGCTAAGCTAAGGTCGGAAAGGAAGAATGGGTGGTGTACAATTCTTTTCTTTGTGGGATCATTTTCCCCCGAGAGGGAATGAGAAGAATTATAGAATGGATTGCTTCGACCGCTCGAGCCAACTTCTCAGGCGAGGACACTCGAAAGAACGATGTCCAGCCAGAGAGTTGGATAGATGCCCTTAACACATTGACTTGGAAATGGGTATGCGCGCGTGTGTGTGTGTGTGTGAGAGAGAGAGAGAGAGAGTGAGGAGAGTGTGTGTATGAATGACGATATTTTTATCTTATGATATATTAATTTATATAGTTTATAAGATCTTATAAAAAGAAGTTACGAAAGTTAATTTTTTTTTTAAATAGCTTATAAGATCCAAAACAGCTTATAAAATCTTATAAGCTTTTGAAAAAAGAAAAAAATTGTCAAACACTTTATTGGAGCTTATAAACTCTCTAACATCTTATAAGATGTTTTGAGGAGCTTATAATCTTACCAAAACATTCTCATAATTGATCGCTAATCAATAAATAGTGAAACTCATAAAATTTTATAATTAAACATTATATCGGATAGTATAAACTATATTTAATAAATTTATTAATAAAATAATATAATTATATTAATTAACTAATAACATTAGATGCCTTTGCTGCCTAATTCTCTGACCAATTTACCCAACTTTGTTGACTTGATGGTGTTGTTTTCAAGACTGAAGGAGTTGGTGTTGTCTCTACTTAGTGCAGTCCAAACATGCACCCTATAGGAGAAGCCAAACTGTCATGATATTCCATTTGAAAATTTATATAGTCACCAGACCGCCATTGATTTAGGAGAAAGGTTTAAAATGCACCCTATTAATTAATTGTTTTGGAGAAAGCATTTAAATCCCTCCACATTGATGTGTTATTCAATTACACAATTTGCCACTGATTTTCATATTTTGTACTGTATATTATCTTATTTCCTCTCATTTATTAACTTGGAAAGCCCAATCATTAAATTAATACTTAGTTTTATTTTTGTCTCAACTCTAATGGACACGTGAAATGACGTGTCTTGTGATGCACGTTGCACAATTTGGGATCGAGTCTCAGAGTCGGGTACCCTGAGATCGAGTCGCTAAATCCCCTTTTGAGCTTCCTACAAATGGATCATGAGAACAAAACAAACGTTAGGCTTATTGGGTAGTTCCCGACTAAGATCCTCCGATATTTAAGTTAGAAAAATAGGGTCGAAAGTGATCAGTGGAGAACGAGTGAGATTAAGAGAATATGATAAATGCACTTGGTAAATATTCATAAAATGCAAGTATTTATATTGTACGGTACCGCATAGTATGGTGCCACGTGGCATCATCTAGATGCCCTAGTTTCAGGTGATCCAACGGTTATCCCAACGGGCGGGTCAACTGGTCCGGGTTAGGCGGGTCGGACGACCCAACCCGCGTCTTTATGCGTGGATCCTGACCTTTTAACTGCAAATTCCTTTCAAAAGCAGCGGTATTTTAGTGTTTTAGAAATTACCCTCGTCATCTTGAAATTGGAGAAAACACAAAACTAAGTGCTTAATGAATACTTAATCTCTTAGAGTTAGTAAATAAGACAAAAATTAGTCGTAAACTTTGTGGGTGAATATATAGTAGAACTAGGTGGGGTCAGATGCTTTACAAACAAAATTTTGATCCCCAGTCATTGGTTTTAGTGTAGATATAGTTATTAAAGTTTGGTGGTTGTACCAAACACAAATAAAATAAGGGGAGATATATCTTATGAGTCCACTAACAAACTAGAAATAATAATAAAATTATTGAATTCGGTTAGTGACATAACAAGTGTAGTTATAAATTTTGGGAAAAATGCAATTTATTGTCTGTTATATGAAAAATGAGAAAAAAAAAATTTTTTGTGAAAAATTAATAGCAAATTACTTTATGTGTTTTGAAAAAAAAAACAAATTACGTACCCCTATTTAAACCATTGATAGGGGGTAATTTGCTTCATTTTTTAAACACATGGGAGTAATTTGCCAATTTTTTTTTTTACATGAGGGGTATTTGCTCATTTTACATAACACAGGCGATAAATTACATTTAACCCTATAATTTTTTTGTGAGCTATTTCAATGGATTTAATTACAGTGTCAGTACAATAAAAGGCAACATTAATGATAAAGTATTAATAATAATTTTAAATTATCACGAAAACTGTATATTAAAAAAAATAATTTTGATCATATCATAATATAATTAATGGTGATCATATTTATAGATAAAGTTATCGTATCACGAGAACTGTATAAAGTTATCATTATAGATAATTATCAATACATATCACTGCAAAAAAATATGGTGAAAATTTAATATATATATATATATGTGTGTATATATTTCTAGTGTTTCTACCCACCAGACCTTGGTTGCTGAAGGGGAACGCAGTTCTTGTAGCAACGTCGTCAACAATCAAAGTCAGCTTTTCCAAGTAACAATATCATGAGCTACGTTGTTCGGATGACTTTTCTTGAGTTGATAGTGTAGTTCTTCCCGACAAAAAAATATAATATTTGTGCCAGTTTTAATATGGTGACTAAAAATATATATTAAATGATAATAATTTGATCTTATCACTATATAATTATTAGTGATAAAAATTATGTACAGAGTTGTCACTACAGATAATGAGTAACCTATATAGCGGCAACAACATAAATATAATGACAATGAGTAATTATTATCACTATACAATTTATTGTTTTTAGTGTAATGCACAAGTTTTTGTTGCAATATCTTGGCAATAATGGTTTTTACAATATATAGTGTCATTTAAAACTTTAAATTCTTATTATGAGAAAATAATTTTTTTTATCATTAAATATATGGGTGAATAGCAATTTATTCCCTGTGATATTTAAAATGAGCACATTATCTCCCTATGAAAAAAAATTGCAATTTACCCCCCTACACTTTTTAAAATGAAACAATTTACCTCCCTGTAGGGAGGTAAATTGCTTCATTTTAAAAATCATAGGGGGTAAATTGTTGTATTTTAAAAAATACAGGGAGGTAAATTGTTATTTATTTTTTTATAATGGGGTAATTTGCACATTTGTAATATCACAAGGGGTTGCTAAAATTTTTTCTCTAAATATATATAATTAGTGATAATTTTAGAATAATTTAATCTCTTTTATTGCTAATATTCAATTTTTTTTTGGGTGCGTGAGTTGATGTCATTTGAAGATTTTGGGGGAGTTGGTGTTGTTTCTTCCCAGCCATCAGGTTAGACAATGAAAAATGTTATTCCACGTATAGTTTTTAGTATTCTTCAATCCGAACAAGGATAAATGGAGCCAAACATGTCCTAAGATTTGCAGTTACTGCCAAGAAACTTAAGAGTATTATTCATCTCCCTTGCATCTAGGCACCAGGACATACTCAAAAAGTACAAAGAAACTTTGCCTAAGGTTAGCAACAAAGATGAATCTGCCAGCTGATTCAGCTCTCATACTGGCAGCTCTGGTACTCATATTCTCCATCCTTTGGCCCATTCTGAAGTTGATCAACTCAGGCAAGAAAACGCCTTTCTTGCCTCCAGGGCCAGGTGGCTTGCCAATCCTCGGCTACTTGCCGTTTCTTCGCAGTGATTTGCATCATCAGTTTA
This sequence comes from Sesamum indicum, assembly GCF_000512975.1. NCBI lineage: Eukaryota > Viridiplantae > Streptophyta > Magnoliopsida > Lamiales > Pedaliaceae > Sesamum > Sesamum indicum. The sequence goes on from NC_026150.1 coordinate 9,821,165, forward strand.
CAGAATTGGCTGGTAAGTACGGCCCAATCTACAAGCTCCGGCTTGGGAACAAACTTTGCACCGTGATCAGCTCCCCGTCTCTCATAAAAGAGGTGCTTCGCAATCACGACACGATCTTCGCCAACCGAGACACCACCGTTGCAGCACGCATCGCCACTTATGACTTCAATGACATTGCCTGGTCCCCATATGGCTCTCAGTGGCGCAACCTGAGAAAACTATTTGTACGAGAAATGCTAAGTAATACCAACCTTGAGGCCACCTACAATCTTAGGAAAGAAGAGGTTAGAAAAGCTGTCAAAGAAATCTATTCCAAGATCGGGACACCCATGGACATCTGTGAATTGGCTTTCAAGATTGATCTCAATGTTATAATAAACTTGATCTGGGGTGGCAAGATTCAGGGCGAGAGGCGGGACAGGATTCTTAACAGCTTATTGCCGGTGCTTGCTGATATGCTAGATTTACTGGTAAAGCCTAACATCTCTGATTTTTTTCCAGTCTTAGCCAGGTTTGATATCCAAGGAGTTGCAAAAGAAATGACTACTCTTCTAGAAAGGGTGGAGGGGATCACTAAAGATGCTATCGATGAACGAATGAAAAATCCTTCTAATAAAATGAAGGCTGTAGTAACTAAGAAAGACAGGCGAACAGATTTTCTGCAAATCCTCGTAGACCTTATGCAGGAGGAGGATAATAAGGAATCACTTGGGGAAGCACAGATAAAAGCCATGTTAATAGTAAGCACTTAATTATTTCCTCTAACGTTTTCGCTCACTACAGCTACCACATTTCTTTGTCTAACAAAATATCTATTTCTTGCAAAAATCAGAACATTCTAGTTGGTGGAACAGATACTTCATCGACTACGATTGAGTGGGTTATGGCAGAGCTATTGTGCCACCCAAAAGTGATGGAAAAGGTGCAAAATGAATTAAACGACGTTGTGGGATTGAACAATATTGTAGAAGAGTTCCACATCTCGAAACTGGAGTACTTGGATGCCGTTCTGAAGGAAACTTTACGCCTTCATCCAATAGGACCCTTCTTAACCCCAAGAACTCCAAGTCAAACTTGCACTGTTGGAGGATACACTATCCCCAAGGATTCAACTGTCTTTCTAAATGTTTGGTCTATTCAAAGGGATCCTCTAGCTTGGGAAGATCCATTGGAATTTAAGCCAGAGAGATTCTTAGGCAACACAACAAAATGGGATTTTAGCGGCAATAATTTCAATTATATCCCATTTGGATCCGGGAGGAGGGTTTGCGCTGGTCTACCACTAGCAGAAAGGATGATCAGATATGTGTTGGCCTCACTCTTGCATTCATTTGAGTGGAAACTACCGGAAGGGGAAAAGCTTGACATGTCTGATAAGTTAGTGATGGCTTTGAGGAAGAAAATACCACTAACTGCTGTGCCTATTCCAAGGTTATATAATTCGGATTTGTACGAGTAATTTCGTACACTTGATTACTATTGTAGGATTATAGGATAATCTATGTACTTCATGCTTGATAAATATATGCTTTGAGCATGGAAGTCATGATTTGATTTTTCTTTACATCTGAAAATCATTTCATGAATTTCATCTTTGTTTTCATGAGCCTACCTTGATTAGTATGGGTCTCCTATACTCTATTATTTCTTGATTAGAAAATCATTGGTCAATGTATGATAGTGACTAGGCGTGGGGTCTGATAGGTCGACTGATTAATCGAGAAAGTAAAGGAAATAACTATAGAGACTATGAGTTCATTCGATTCACTGTACATGCACTGGACTCAATTTGAAAATAATTGATGATGGGACATCACTTGCATGAGCAAATTTGGCCATAAAGGTGGGGCTTTATGATGTGTCGTTGGACCCAACGCCTGTCATGATTAGTCGATTTTTGGAATTAATGGGTTAATTTAAAAAATAATTAATTAATGTTATTAATATTATACTATTATTATTATCAAGTCACAAGAGTTATGAACCATAACTAACATAAACGGTAAGACTCACTTGGAAAAGTTCATCTCATAGTACTTGATTTGTTCAATGATCAAGTTGATTTATGAACTAACAAGATTAATTCATGGCAATATGCAATTTTAATTCAAGGCGTTGAATTATGTAGAAACTTAATTCACTAGTGTAGCTAGTTTAGTTTGGACTCAATATTAATAGGTTTAATTAATTTGTGGAAAATTTAATTAAATTAATTTATGCATATCAAAATCAAAAAGATGAAGTCCGAAAGTAGGATGGTAACAAGTCGAGTTTAGGATAAGTTTATCGAAATTTTGAGATCGGACCTTTCAAGAAATTTTTAGACTCAAGACTTATCAGTCCCAAACACGAGATCTGGCGAGTTTAACCCAATAGACTCAATTTAATATTTTTTAAATATTAAAAAATAATTCTACCATAATTCTATAAATTTGAAACAATAACATTATTGAAGGGTTATTCGTTTTTTATAAATTTATATGTATATGTTTTAAGTGTTAAAATATTAAAAATTTTAAAATATGTAGTACTTATATATATATAATGCTTATAAAGTATTTAAATTATTATTTTAATTTATAAAAAATATTATTTGTATGTACTATGTGTAAGTATAAGTAATATATACACATTTTCTTTCATAGATGTATAACTATATTTATTAAAGAATTAAAAGGACTACGTTTGGTCCTGATCCGAGTCCAAAATACTAAGACTCGGGACTTTGAAACCCACACTAAACCTACACAAGAGGGAAGAACAAAATTAATTGATTGGATCAATTAAATTAAATCTTAATTAATAATTGAACAAATTAATTCAGATTATACTTAGATTGATGAATTTAGATCTAATAAAAGAATTTAATTAGAGAAATAATGTATAAAAAAAAGTTAAAATTCATCAATATCATAAGGATAGTTTAAATTTTGAGTTGAAGAATTAACATCCATTAAATTTATAATTATCCAAACAAATTGGCTTAAAGAATTTATTACATAAAATATCAAAAGAATTTGGGCTTACTTATAATTATCAAAAAAATTTGAGTCCTATCAATATCAACAAAAACATAATTCAAATCCTGAGTTGCATGATTAATTAAAATCCATTAAATAAGGGATTTTAAATCTTTAATTCCAAATTCATCAAGTCAGATATAACCAAATAATATAATTAAATAGTTTGTTGGACTTACTTGAAATAAATTAAATTAAGATCCATTTGCTAGCAGGCCCATAAATTGGGATTATTTTTATAATTAGAGTGTTGGGACTCCTAATAAGATTCGGACCTCTACTAATTCTTGCTTTCTCTCCTCTTATCTATAAAAGTATGAATTAATTTACTTGGCACAACAATATTTAGCATTCTTTAGGTATGTATAAAATATAAACAAGATCAACTATAAAAAACAAAATGACTTATGAGTTTAACTTAAAAAAGGTGCTTTGTTATTTAGCAGGGGCAAAATGTTTTTTAGTACCGTTAAACAAACTTTGTACATTTTTAGTCCCACATTTTTATGAATTAATACTGTCAATTTCGTTACTTAAAAATAAAAGAAAAAGCACAAAAGTGGTCCTGATTGTTATTTTTTTTTTAATGGCAAGAAGCGTATATCTTGCCATTGTAAAATATGGTGGAAATTTTTTTATTTAGATCAGATTCGTTGAATCAAACCAATCACACAGTAAGTGCTTCATTTATCATGTGATTCATTATTTTTTTTTAAATGTACATCAATCACACGCCAGATATATTACACTTATCATATAATCCTGTTTGGGGTAGAATTTCCTAGGTTACACCGCACTTTATTCGTAGAGGCTAGGATTAGATAATCTGGGAGTTGGAATTGCAAGCAATGGTATCTTCTTCTTCAAAACAATCCCAAACTTCTCAGACAAGTCCAGGCTTTCTCCTGCCGGCAAACTCCAGTTGAAAGAATGAACCAGCGAAGCAAGTGAATACATGAACATTCTCTCAGCCATAGCTGTTCCAGCACATATCCTACGTCCGGACCCGAACGGGAAGTACTTGAAGTCATTTCCACTGTAATCCCATTTGCTATCCGAAAATCTTTCAGGACAAAACTCCAAAGGGTTCTCCCATATGGAGGGATCCCGGTGGATTGCCCAGACGTTGACGAAAACACGAGCACCCTTTGGAATCATGTACCGTGCAACGGTGCACGTCGTGCTGGGGCAGTGAGGGACGAGGAGCGGAAGGGCTGGATGCAGCCGCAACACTTCTTTCATCACAGTGTACAAGTATGGGAGCTTGTTGATATCGGTTTCCTCAACCATGTTATCTTTGCCTACTACTGTCTCCAGTTCTTGCCGCACTTTGTTCAGTACCTCGGGCTTGTTCATCATCTCGGCCAAAGCGAACTCGATCGTGTTGGCTGTTGTGTCCGTCCCGCCCACCACCATATCCTGTGACGGGTATAGATGCATCATTTAATCATCTCATATATAACACAGTAAAGATCATAGGTAATTAAGCCGTGTTTGGTTATTTCACTATAAGAAATATAACATTGAATCATAATTAATTGTGATGGTTAAAAATAAATAATCGTAGTAAATAGTCATTGACCCTGGGCCGCACAACATCTGATGATATGATTTTTGTGAGTGTTGCTAAACCATTTATCATGGTGGATAAACTAAGTTTTTCTTTGTATTAATTTTATTTAACCATAATTAATAATAGTAATTAACACGACTTATAGCCATTAAAATATAGGCAATAGAACATAGTGTTTGGGTCCACTTTTGGATGTTTTGTTCTATTTTTGTGGAGATAGAAAGAAAAAAAATAGAGATAAATATATGAATATATTAAAAATAGTGTGTATGTTTGGAGATAATTTAAAATAATAGTTGTATGAGCAGAATTATATTTTTAGTCATATAGGATAGGAGCGTCAATACTTTTAGTCCTCTGTTTTATAAAATTTTAAAATTATTCCAAAATTCAAAAAACTCGACACATCTAGTCCTCTACTTTACGAAATTTTCAAAATACTCTCAAAATTTATAATACTCAACACATTTAATCCTCTACTTAACAGAATTTATAAGACTAAATGTGTTGAATATTTTCAATTAGAATCATCTTGAAAATCCCATAAAGTATAGGAGTAAATACATTGAGTTTTTTCCGATTCTGAAACTATTCTAAAATTTTCGTAAAGAAAATGAGTAAAAGTATTGAACCCACTGGCTATCTTATGGGACTAAAAATGTAATTTTACCATGTTGTATGGTTAGTTTTGTTTCCTAGGAGAGAAAATTCACTATTTCTTGTTAAATTACATCCCTTTTATATGTATTTATATTTGTATATATAATTTTATTTTTAGGAGGGTTAATGGTATATATTATGTAATTGTATTAATTTGTATAGAAGTCATTCTGTATTTATATTTTCTTATTTTTTAAAAATAATATTTAATTATTTATAATTAAAAAATTGAAAGTCAAAATCTTTAAACAGGAGAGAAAAAAAATTGTACAATAATTTATGCCCCCAATTTGATACATCTTATGGATTATCTTAGTAATTAACCTTAAACATCAAATAATTTGATAGCTATTATTAATAACCTTAAATAAAATTTAATCACTTTAATTAAATTATTGTCATATATATTTTCTTAGAGTTTATTTGAAGTGTTCCTAATAAACGTTTCTTTGATATAAATACCATACTTGATTTGTAGTCTTTTTAGGGGTTTAAACTGCTTCTCACTTCAGTTTGTCTCCTAGGGTAACTACTCCATCTTTCCCCGTAACAAAGATTCCATTGATAATTACACACAAGCTTTCAATCTCAGCAATTTTGAAGCAAGAAATCAAAGTCAGACAAAAATTTCCCATTGTTTTCCCCGAAATATAAATCCAACCCCTTGTCTAATAGCAATATGGGTATCAATGGGTAGGTCTTATCCTACCTTAACTTATAAATTAATTCTAAAACCCAGTTTCGAACCCAATAAATATTATTAAACTCAAGTTCAGACTCAAATCCATTAAAAAAATATAGATTGTCTATCTATTAATACCCATAGGTCTAAATACCCAATTTGAACTCAAAAAATATTTTCTTTCCTAATTCAATTAAATTATTATTTTTCAATTGATGTACGTTCAAGTGAACAAATCCAAAAAAATTAAGACATCATGACATTATGTATCGTCTAATTCTTTAACTATGTAGATTTTTTAATAACTGAATAATCAGTTACATAAATATATTATAATGCTAGATATATATTTCAACATCTTGATAGGCAATAATGATTGCTTGAAAACTTGAAGTAATAAAATTGAATTTTAAAGTTTTATAATGTTAAATTTGATTGTTATGAAATATTTAAATTTAATAGTTTCATCAGATTATTTTATAAATAATACATTATTTAAAAAGTTGTATCGAAAAAGAGTTATTTGTAAATAGGTGTCAATAATTATGAATTTATTGACAGAAACAAGTGAAGATGGTTTATGAATCGTAGTGTGCGTGTGTGTTTTAACAGTGTGAAAGACTGAAAATAGGCAGAATAGGAATGTCAAACATTTGCAGCATTTTCGGCCCTTCTTCGAGAGCGACCAGAAACGAATCCAATGCCAAACATAGTGGTAAGTAAATTTCCTTCTAGAGTTTATTTACCTCGTCCTAACAATGGCCGGCAGCACTGAACTGTCAATGGATTTTTGTATTATATAACTAGAAGTAGGTAAAGACTCCATATCAATTACCGTCATTATTGTTCCATTCTTGTTGTTTGATGGCGAACCAGTTAGAAATTTTCGGTTTCTTGTCTATTTTTTCTAGCTTAAAAAACTCCTTGAAATATTCGGACACTGCAATTATAATATATATATATATGGTGAATAACAATTTATTTACATATGATATTGAAAATGAGCACGTTATCTCCCTATGAAAAAAAATATAGCAATTTGACATTTTGTATTTTTTAAAATGAAGCAATTTACCTCCTTATATAAGGAGGTAGATTGCTTCATTTTAAAAATCATAGGGGATGCATTATTGTACTTTAAAAATATAAGAAGGTAAATCGCTATTTGTTTTTTTATAAGGAGGTAATTTTATTCATTTTCAATATCATAAGAGGGTTGCTTGTATTTTTTCCCATATATATACATGTATATGTTATAAGGTCAATTAACTAATGTCACCCTTAATCATTCTTGAGGTAGATTTCATACCCCTAAACTATCAAATCTATTTATTTTGGAATATTTAGCCGAAATTGTCTTTATATTATATGTATGTTTTTAGTACAAAGGATTTCTTTTTTATTATTTTTTTTAACATTTTGCATCTTAAATTCAATTAAGTCAAAATTCATTTTAATTATTACAATAAAGTAAAATCTAATTAGTAAGTTTAGTAGGACAAAAAGTTAAGTAATGAATAAGTATAATAAATGCATAAAGAAAAACTCATGTAAAGAGTTATCATTAATTTGGTAATAAGATTAAGTCGTTAACTATTTATTTTTTCGGGATAAAACTGAGTAATATTACATACTCATTTTTTATATATATTTTCTTTGAAGAATATAACAAAATATAATAATTTGCTCTATTTTTTTTTTTTTTCAGAAGTGTTCAACTTTTGGTTAAGCATATTGTCAATGTATTTTTAAAATTATATATGAATCATTGGAGATATTGAAGTTGTTGTGCATCTATTATATGGATTTGATACGATTTTGGTCTTATAAGTTAGGGAGGTTAGCAATTTTTTAGGTCCTCAAATTAAAATTTGTAATTTGATCAAATAACTTTAAAATTTGGGACAATTTTAATTATTTTTGGCTAATGTGGCAAGAAAATTTCATGTAATTAGTCACATCAATACCTAAATTAAGACTTTGGCGAACTTGATGACTTGGCAGTTCAATTTTTTTTTTTTTTTAGGAAATAGATTGGCAAAAAGAAATTACAACCAATAATATGACAAGTTTTTCAAGTTGTAATTTTCTTTTTTTACCAAGTCATTTTTTAAAAAATAACATGTTGGGCTGCCAAGTCATTTTCTAAAAATTAACATGTTAGACTGTCACGCCATCAAATTTGTTGAAAGCTCATGACATGACTTATAACGTTAAATTTTCAGCAGAAAAATGACTTAAATTACCATAACTTTTAAAGTTGACCAAAATTGACATCCCCAATTTATCGGACAAACTTTTGATTACTCTTAATTTATTAAATATGGTTTTATGTCTTGATTAAAAATGCTATTTTAGTTAGAAAATAATTTCATGATGATTTAATAGAAAATACTAAAATATATTTAGAGCTATATAATTATTCATGAGGGGCAATCAATTCAACACTGTTCGGAATCCAGTAAGAGAGATGATAGACTTACCATGAGTAAAGCTTTCACATGAGTCATAGTTAAAGGCGTCTTGGCATCTCCCTCGTCTTTCAGCTGCAACAAGAACTGCAGAAAATCCTTGCTTTCCTCCCCACTCCCCGCTACTTCTCCATTGATTTTCAATCTTTGCTCAATAATGGTCTCGAAAATCTTGTCAAATCTCTGTGCCAGCCCTTTCATCTTCTTCTTTACCCCCTGAAGATCAAACCTCTCCAGCCCCGGATAGAAATCCGACAAATTAGGCATTCCCAGCAATTCAGTCATCTCTCCAACTACTTGCTTAAACTCTGCCCCGAGCCCTGCCCTTTCCTCCCCCGTCACGGTTCCGCCCCACATCATGCTTGTAATCACATTCAGCACTCCCAAGAACATCTGCTCGCCGATGTCAACAGGCGATCCAGCTCGGCCGTACAAGTACTTGATCGCCTGCCGAAGTTCTCTCCGCCTGAGGGCGTAAACAGACTCCAAACTGTTGTTGCTAAGCATTTCCCGCACGCAGACTTTCCTCAGCATCCGCCATTCGGGTCCGTACGGAGTCCAGACGATGTCCAAACCGCCATATGTCGCTTCTCTGCCAGCCACCGGCACGTCTCGATTGGCGAATGTGGTGTCTTGATCCTTAAGCACTTCCTTCGCTAAGGCCGGGGAGCTTATCACAATACCGATCTTTTTGCCGAGTTTTAGCGTGTAGATCGGGCCATAGGTTTGTGCAAGGTTTTGGAAGTATGTGTGTAGCTCAGGGTCCAGGGCGAGGAGGTTGCCGACAAGCGGCAAGCCCTTAGGACCTGGCGGCAACGGTGGATTCTTGTTTGGTTTCTTAACGAGCAATAGAAGAAACCATAACACAGCGAACACACCAATGAAAATAGTAAATATGAATCCATCTTGAGTAATTTTGCCGGTCTGCCACCAAAGTGACCAAGCATCGGAAAAGGTGTTGAATAGTTTGGTGTACATAGTGAATGAAGCTCAAAGAAATGAGAGAGAGGGTGGGAGGGGGGAAATAATAGAGAGAAATCACGGAAGCCAATTAAATTATTAGATTTCAGGATAAAAGGACAAATGTATGTGCGAACATGTGATAAGAATTTGCCCAAAGGGATCTTCCTGCCTGCCAGCCGAAACTAATGATACCTCCCATGAAATAGAGGGAAGTGATCCATCCGCATGTTATTCGCGTTCGTTTTATTTGAATTTGTTATGTGTTGCACATTTTATCGTACATAATAAATTTAAAAAGTATAAATTTAAGTGATTGATAAGGAACAATAAGCTCTCTGGAGTCTAAAGGAATGATATATCATTTACTACAGTAAAAATTAATATTATAAAAATAAGAGAAAAATAATTTTTTCCATTTTGAACTATTCTTGGCGTAATGTTCAGTCTTCTAAATTAACAAATGTAACACTTAACTCCTATAATCAAATTTTTGGACAATTTGCCCTTATTATATATTAGATATATATTTATAGTTCAAAGAATTTCTTTATCTAATAATTTTATATTTTAATTTTAAATAATATTTTTTAAATTTAAAAATATCTTTTAATTATAATAAAGTAATATAATCAATGATTGAATTTTATTATATTTTACAAATTTAAAGTTAAGTAATGAATGAGTAATTTTCATAAAAAGATTTTATTAATTTGTCAATTTATATCATTAACTACGTACTTATTCTTTTAGACAAAAATGAGTAATTAAATAATTTTTTTGAATATATTCTTTTTTAAAAAATATGGTAAAATATTTATATCAATTCATTTTTTTAAAAAAATATTTAACTTTTGGTTATTAAGCACATGTATTTGTCAATTTCAATTACAAAGCATATATGAATTGTTGGTTATATTATATTTGTTATGTATCTATTATATGTATATATTAATTTATACTCTACTTTTAATTTAAATTCTTCTCTTATTAAAAAAATTAATTTAAAAAGTAATTTGTTTATAATTTAATTAATGTGCAAGATACTAAATTGTATTAAGAATAATATAATTATCAAACCATGAGGTGCATTTTTGTCTGACCAAGGAGTAAGTGTTACATTTATTAATTTAGGGGATAAAATAATTACATTAGGAAATAATTCAGGATGGTAAAGTACAATTAACACTAAAAATAATTATGATAAAGAATAAGTAATTTTAAAAAATAATATCTGAATAAGGAGAAAGAGAAAACATATATCAACTAATAGTTTTGAACATTAGTGGTAAATGCAGTTGCAGCTGGTATCTAAACTAGTGCAGCTCACCGGCATTTTGAACATTTATCAATATATTTATTCACACCTGCAGCTACATAGTTAATGCTAAAAGTGACTGCACAATAAATGAAATAGTTGGAAGCTTTGAATGCAGTACAAAAGTTAAATGACGTTGGAATATTCGGCATGGATAGAAAAAATAGAAGTAAATATGTTGTAATAAATAGCATAATAAGTGCTGCAAACTTCACCATACAATGAAATACCCGAATCGAAGTCCCAAAGTGAAGTGTTAGTAATGTGCAGTGTACACATGAAGCTGAAGCTATATATAGCAACGATGTCAAACATAAAAGTTGTCAGAGCATGTGGAACTTCATGCATATATAGTGGGGAAGGAAAAGTTTAAAATTGATGAAACCGTACGATTGACGAGAACTTACTTGTACACGGCATGGCATGGTTTCAGATAAATTGCAAAAAGTAAAGCGTGGATGAACTGCCTGGGCTATGAGAAAGTGATACAGAAGAGGAGTGAATAAGAAAGGTTAGATGTTGAAAGCAACAATGTTTAAGACGATCACATAATTCATTAATCTATGATGGCGAGTCTCCTTCGTTTGTAGGCGAGCATTCAGGTGTTTCATCCGGGTTTCATACTCGGAGATACGATTCAACAATCCGGGGATTATCTCTTTTGACCTGCGGCACATGGGGGGATCCACCCATTGGAACGTGTCGCAGTACTGACCCTGATTAGAAAGAAGTGAATGTGAGGTATATATGTATAAGTATTACACTACAGATGGGCACCACTGCAGGAATCCTCCATTGACGTTGATTATAGCATTAACGGGATGTCAAGTAAGCATTGTATGCACATGAGTAACTTTGTATTGAAATAACATACCTCGTTACCAGGGCACCCGCAAAATCGGCGTCCCGAATTTAGTGTAGTCCACGAAGTGCGTAAGAGAACATCCCTACCACAACGGCAAAAACGAACAACAGATTCGGTTGACACGTAAGAACGGTACCTACTGTAGGTTCCACCTTCGGAGTCGCTAGTACTGAAATCATTTCTCAAACGAGGGGTATCCATCATCGATGGTCTACATAGTAACAGTTGAAGGATGAACCGTCAGGACATTAGGAACCACCTGGTAAGCTAAACATCATATATGTGTGATATGTAATGACAAGTAATGTGTTTAGCAACATCGACGTACAGGAATTTGAAACAATAGTTGTGTTATTGAGAGCTACAAGACGATGTCAGTGCAATAGCTTATCTCACAAATAACAGGGCGGGTACCAGGCGTATGACAAATGTTTGACACAGAGCAAAGCGGTTAAGCACAAACAAAATATAGCTGCGACTGGTTAAAAAGTATTTTTGCCATCCTGTGAAGTAGTAGGTGAGGTATAACAAAATTCACTCAACAAATTTGAAATTTGAATTGTGGACTTGAAGGTGGGTAAACAAAATGAATAAAGAGTTGCAATTACCTCTTCGGATATGTTCGGCAAGGGTTGGGAAGCCACGGAAGTGTTTGCCTGGTAAGGGGGAATACGGAAGTTCGAAAACCCTAAATTTCGAGATAAGGGTCGGCTAAAGATTATAAGTGGTGCACATATCATGAGTATGTATGTGGGAAATATTTCGATAACGCCTAACTCACTGAGAATAGGGTGGATGAAATCGTCGATTCCAACGGTGGGGATTAACGAAAGCAGGTCGCGGCCAAACGATGTTGAAGCAGAAATTGGGGAAAGAGAAGGAAGGCAGAAGACGAAGTTGGGGGGAGGGGGCTTTGGGGGATATCTGAGTCCGGTAATTTCGCAATTTGGAAGGGGCAAAAACATAAAATCACAAGTTATGTGTGGAAGTAATACATGGACGTAAACGGGATTGTAAGGATACAACCCGCATTTTATTCCAGAATAGAAACGGATTGCAATCCATCCCATACGGCACAATCCAATATACAATCCCAAGTTAATCCTGAGGGGGGCCAAATAGTGCAAAAAAGTAAATATGACCTAAAGATAATAGTTTTGACCAATTGTAGATAGTGGGGAAAATATGGAAGTTAGTGGGTGGAATTAAAAAAAAAAAAAAGACAGAGAAAAAAACGATACCGAAAGAATGTTCTCCCATAATATATTATATAAATAGTCTATAAATATATCAGAATGGAAGGACTTTAATCTGAGGTAGCGAATTAAGCAAAGATTTCAAATGAATTTATATCTTAAAAGTTTAAAATCTATTAATTTTTTATAAATACAGTTCAAAATAAGAGTTGAAATATTTAAAATTTCTTGTTATATGTAATTATTTAAATAAATTCAAAATTTTACAATTAAAAATTAAAAACCTCTATTTTCAACTCCATTCACTACAAAAAAATTAATTTTTTACTGTATTTAAATTACCACGACTTAAAAATTGTGGCAAATCAATACTTTTAATCACGACTAAACAAAATCAATATAAAAGTTTAATTTTTTACCATGATTAATCAATATTTCCATGGTTTTTAGTTATGGCTAAAACATGATTTTAACCATGGCTAATATTTCGGTATCACTTGCAAAAATAACAGCTAATTTTCATAACAGAGTCATGATTAATTTACATTCATCATGATATTTTTTTTATATAACAATTAACTATACTAAAAAATTATATTTTTGGTAATGACCAATTCAACCAAAATGTTGGAAACATTACAAATTATTCCATTGCAGGCGAGTGTATTAAATTTTTATTTTCAGATGTTGTCTTATGTGGAAGCAACAGTATGTAAACCAATTTGAATGGTGCTCAGGTGCAAATACATTACGTGGATTTCACACAATTGACCTATGACAACACTAATATTGATTGTCATTGTTCTTTGCTGGGAAAAAAAAAATGCCAAGAAGAGATTATTACTAGGAAACTAATCTTGCACAGACTTGTTGAGCAGAAAAAAAACTTACACAAAGAATTTCAAATCACTTAATCAATTAAGATTGAAATTCATCATAATACTACTACATACAGTCTAAAATAAGATTAGTCCTTATAACTTGAACTTAGAATTTCCTGACAGGGCTGTGTATTGATTAGTCCTTATAACTTGAGGCACTATAATGATCTTGTATTAGATCATTTTGTACTTGATTTATTTCTTGATCATCTAAGTGGCTATAAAAGGGATATTTTGAGACAAGCCCATCAAATATTAAGGTCAATGACTGGCATGTCAAGGAACCATCAACTTGACCAATGAGGCAGAAGAGGTCCTTTGTTTTTCTGATATCTCAGATTGATAAAATCCTTGGTCAAGGTATCATGGCAACAAGGCGTAGGGTTTCCAAGGTTGACCGTTTATAATCAACAAGTAGGAAGAAAGAAATGCATAGCTATTGAGTCAACAAGATTTCGACTCACTGTTCATGTCTTGGAGTCAATCGAAAATAATTGTTGATAGAACCGTACTTGCACGGTACTACAGTCTAAAGGCTTGTCACATTCACCTAGAGATAAAGCTTTATGATGTGTTGCTAGACTTCAAATATTTGTATATATTTATTGTACTCATTTATTAGTTAATATTGAGTCTGTAAAAAAAAAAAAAATTGAACTATTTAACTCACTAATTATATTTTACTTTATTGTAAATAAAAGATTATTATTAAAATTTTTTGATTAAACTTAAAATTTAAAATTACTAAAAATAACTTTTTGAACTTATATATATAATATAAGGACAATATTGTTTAAAATTTTACTTATAAGGGATAAGTACTATGTTTATTAATTTAAAAGGATAATTGTTACATGAAAGAATAATTAGGAGGCCAAAGTATATTTTATCTTAAAGAAAACAACTGCGACGTTATATATGGCCCCCCATGTAGAGATGAAAGGATGCTGCGGGCCCCGCTGTCAATAAATTCAAAGAGCATGGAATGCAATAATTTCTGTGTATCAATGGTTATGGCACGGCGTGCTGTAAATAAAAAATAATTATTTATATTTTAAAATATATTATAAATAAAATAAAATATATAAATCAATACATCATATTTAAATAAATAAATAAAATAAAATGAAATTTACTAGGGATATTATTGACACAAAGAATGGTATGGGTGAGATTTTCATATTAGTATAGAGTTTATCAGTTCAAAAATATTTTATTTTTAAGACCTATTATTCTTTTTTTAAAAAAATTAGTAATATTTTGTAAGTCTTCGAAACTTCGATTTTAAAAAAATTATTAACAAAATATGAAATTGATTGAGGATTAGTTGTTTTCCAATTACGAATTTAGTAGTTAAGTTATTAATTTTTCATTTAATATTTTGATTTTCAGAGTTTATTAAAAACATAAATTAGTTCGTTACTATATATATAAAATCAGAATAGTTAGATACATATAAATACTTAATTGTGAAGTGTGGTGTTGTGATGATAAAGCTGAGAAATGCTTGATTTGACATAAACTGAACATAATTTGTATTGACAAACTTGAACTAATTTTTAGGTTGTGGTTGCTACAACAAAAGATGGAACCGGATATCATATTCAATCCTACCTAACTGCTTCTTTACTTTCTTCTAGCCTGCCCCATATATAACTAAAATCCAACCCCAGATTTGTTAAGAAGATTGCATTTGCATTGATTGCAATCCCACTTGGGCAGGTAGGACAATTAATCCCACCATATGTGGATAAAAATCAAAATAACATCCATGATCTCGAAAACGGTTTGCTATTGTCTATTTTGACCCTGTTTAAGGTTATATTTTCCAATATTTATCTTCGTTAATGAAGTCTAACATGAATTTGAATTTCCGACCTCTGAGATCACTGATGTTGATGGAACCTGAGATTCCCCACAGCATTTCTCGATCGTCTGGAGATCTTGTAGAGCTGATACCAATATCCGCTGATGTAGAGGTTGGCTCCAAGCTTGTACGACTTCAATATTTCATGGGCATCCAAGGTGCTAACGATGAGGGGTTTTGGTGCATCCAGACACTGCAAGGATTAACAAGTGGAAGGATTTAGAAAGAAAGTGAATGCTTCAGAAACCAATTGCACAAAATGGGACATCTCACCAAATGTGGGGCAAAGAGCTCTCAATCTTCTCTTGCAATGGGATGGGGGTGGGAGCATTCTGTGTTATTAAGCACTTATGTCCATTAATCAAGGTTTTGTATTTGATTTCGTTACTGCTTCACCTAATCAGAATCACAGGGATGTTGAGATAAAGTGTGAATTAATACACTAGGATTCGTTAATGAACTATTTGTTTTCGTAGCAAGTGGCTAAATAATCATTTCACATATCAAATATATTCAAACTATAGACAGTATATGATACTTTTTATCCTAACCCATCCGGCCTCCAATCATTCATTAATCAATCACCCGATTACCGAATCCAACGAAATAAAGAAGGCTTAGTATATTGTTGGGGTGACTAAGTACCAAGTAGAGCCGCTTATTACACCTGAAGTAGTGAGTCTAAACTCATTCTGAATGTAGTATTGCAATGATTAAATTAGGTAAGTCTCAACAGAGGATAATAAAATTGATTAGATCTGACCTTTTTAGATGACTCAGAATGTGAGGTGATGGAGGTTTTTTCTTCACTTTGGATTGGATTCAAGCTGGAGATGACTGGGTCAAACTGGGAGCTTGCTTCCATTACTGATCGGACACACCATATTCTTGTTTTGGCTGCAGGAGGCGACGGGGCAGAGGCAGACTGGGGAACTACGCGAGCAGGACAACTTGATTCATAAACCTAACGCAAATCCATCCTGTTGTCATCCCTACTTAACACTATCAAAAGTTACACAAACCACAGTTGAACTTTGTGCAAAATTGCGGTCACCTTCTACAACATTTTATCACATTATAATAACATCCCTTAATTTTTTTTCACTTTTACAATCAGATATGCTGCAATTATCGTCTTAAAATGACATAAACCTTGAAGGAACTTTAACCATACATCATAAATATTGAAATCCAAATTCAGGTTCTTGAAGGACTGTACTAGCACTTGTATATACTTGAGGAAAATTATTTCTTATCCTCCTCCAATGAAACAACATCATGCTCATTTTCATGTTCAAAAAATTCAAATTAACATCTAAAATAATTGAATTCTTCAGCAATAGAAGTCGACTTGTTATTCATAGCTAGTGACAATAAAATTATAGTGCTCTTTATTGAAAATAGAAGACAAGGTCACAGAAGAACTAGAATATACATGACATGCACAATTGATTTTTTGTTTAAATACAGAATTTTGTTTAAAATTACTTGGAATATATATTTTGATGTAATGGTATATAATTGTCAACTATAATTGATTCAGTTTGATTTGGTTTACCAACTGCAACCCCTAAGAAGAGTAATGAAGAAGATAGTCAAGGAGAAACTACACTAATTCCACCAAAAAATGCAAACATACAAAGAGACAGCAGGACAATATGATTTGTATTTAGTTCTAAGCATTAGTTAAAGCAAGGTTCCAGGCAATGGAGCAAACGGCAGAATGCATTACCAAGTAATCCGTTATCACTTTGAAATAGAAACAGAAACATAAAAGGTGTAAAAAGAGAAATCAAGTAAGCTAACAGCTCAAACCTATTGAGCAAATTAATATTGTTTTTCGAATTCCTGGGTGCAAGGACCTAGAGTAAAATCAGTGACTTCGAGATAGCCGAACATATCTACAAGCAACAAATAAGGCAAGCATGGCTAGAGTATCGTACCTTAGCAATTATTTCAGCATAAATAACACATACTAAACTTTTGTAAGTGCATCTTCAAGACTGCAGTAAATGTTAGAATCAGAACATAACTACAGCCCATTGCTATAATTTATAAACATATTCCGTATGCTTTGAACGGTAAAGCGGAAGTAAACAATATCCCACACCATGTAGTGTGTCAGGAAGAGAAAGCAAGAGAAGTCTGTACATAGCGTCTCACAAACCAACAAGAGTTAGATTGTACCAGTATCAGGGTCATGAGCTGCTTTCCTCCCTTTAGCTCCTGATAATGCCATTCAGTCGTCATGTCCTCATCACCTGCTCTACCCTCAACAGAAAAAAGTGACTTAGAGGCATTTCCATAGTTAGAACCAGTTCTCGTTCTTTATGTTGGAAGCTTTTGTGTGAACAAAGACTATTTACCTGCATAAATATGTCCCAGAAGAAAAGCATATACGGGATTGGTCAAGGCATCTGCATTGTCATATTCTGTATCTCAAATCTGTAGCTCTCATTTATTTTTATTGGGAATCCAAAATAAGATGCAGGTCCTTAATTTTGTTTTTTTCCACAATAATCTTTCAATTGATTTTTTTAGCATAAGCAGATGATTGGTTGTTCATGTCATTACATTTCCACCTGTCTGTGTTTGTGCAACATAGAAAAGGTTTCTGTATTTGGATTTGCTTCTTAGATGGGCATACATCTGATGTTCCATCATGGTAGTACATGTAAAAGAGAATCCACCCATCTTTTGAAGCAAAGCCTAACAGGAATAATAAAAGGAAAAAAGGTCTTCATGTAACAACAGAACAAGTGCACATAAGGTTGCAGATGAAAAGTGAAAAAAAGTAGTCATCAAAACGAATATGACAAACTCGGAGACCATGCGACAAAATGGTCTTCCGGTACGAGATGCAAAACCTTAACCATTATTTAATCTATGTAAAAAGTCCTCTGAAGTTGATCTAAATTGAGAAAAGAAAATGGAATATATCTTAAGTAATATGTCAACTAAGACAGGAAACCCATTGGAGACATTAACTTACCTATGCAGTTCAGCTTGATCCAAAATGATCCAGCATAAGAGGGCATCTCAACAACCCCTAGTATGTATGAGAAACTAATGGGACTTCAAGGATAAAAAGGCCATCTAATCCAAAGCACATATCCACCTAACATACACTTGTTATGGCTATTTATGCATTCAAAGAAAGTCATGCACGTTGGGACAATCAAGCCCACATAAATCAAGGAAGTGATACTTATTTGTACTTGTTGAAAAATATAGAAAGCTATGTGATGAACACATAAAGCAAATTCTGCATTTAAGATGGTACATTTTCCAAAACAGAATCATCCAAGAGCGGGAACAAAATTTCAGATTCAGAAGGCCACTCTGAACTAACATCAATCTCATCAAATATAATTGGCTTATAATGTCTGTCTCTGTTTCTAATAATTTCTTGTAACCAAAGATTGCAACGTACAAAGACAAGATCACTTAATTTATCTATTTCTGCTCTATTCAGTCTCTTACTGTGTAAGTTTTCAAAGTTGCTCCAGTTCCACCTACACCACTGGGAACTACAAGGCTGACTTAGTATCCGTATTGCAAATCTCTGCAAAGTTGGAATTTCATAACCATATGCAGCCCACCAATCACCTAAACATGCAAAAACCCCAGATAAGGTACGTATATGGCGATTGACCAAAGTACAAGATTATAGAACCCAGAACGTTCCATAAACCAAATGGTAAGATTAAACTGTGCCTTTAGGACCTCTATCAAAGTTTGCAAAGATACACAGTAAACTAGGTTCATGGCTTCATAGGGAAATAGAAAATATTTGTTAGGTTTTTGTATGGGGACTAAATCAATAAAATTCAATCACCTGCATCATAGATGCCATATTTTTAAGAGGGCACATAACACAAATTATCCCTAAAGTTTAAATTTGTATCATTTTAGTCCCTAATGTTCAATTCATAATTTTATAATCCTTAATGTCTAAATTATGTTTCACTTAGTCCCAACCCTTTTTTAAAATTTAAGGGAAAAATTGTGAATGAATAACATGCATTCATATAAAATATATTAGTAGGGCAATTAAATTTATGAATTTTATGAAATTAAGTATTCATTAAGAAATTGTAATTTTCTTTAAACTTTAAACATCCTAAATAAGTATAATAATTTTGAAAATTTTTTACAAGAATTAACGGACAGATTGAGAAATTTACAGTAAAAAATTGAAGTAAAGAATAACACATTAAGTTAGTCAAAAACAGTAAAAAAGACAAGTTGATCTATAAGCGCAACCCAAATTGGAAGCTCCATTCCAAAGTATTTTCTACTAATTTAATGAGTTAAATTTCATCGAAAATTTTTACTTTAAATTCTTTGATGTGTTCTTGTTTGATAATAAATTTTAGAACATCTATAGTTATAATTATGTTTTTAGGATTCTTCAAACTAAACTAATATATTAAAAAACTAATCTGAACAGTTTCCAGTTGTAACTTTCAAGAATATTAACAGTATCCAAAACACACTTTTTCAAGTTAAAACTTTTATTCTAACAAACATAGGAGATCTAGAGTCTCCAAAAGAATTACATTAAGTATATATTGACTTAATTTATAAACTTTTGTAAGTTGGTTAACATAAATTTTCTGTTTGATAGTTTTGTATGAGGTGAGAAATTAACATCAGGGACTAAAGTGATACAAATCCAAACTTTAAGGACTCATTACTGACATTTTCTTTTTTAAGAAGTAACAGTTTAAATAGATAGTTTTCTTCCCATGCATTTTTTCTAGAATTTACAAAATGTAATGAAGAAAAGACTGGTAATTATTATTTTAAAACATACCTGGGGCATTTAATGTCCGTCCCCTTGTTGCAAATTCAGTTCCTAGAGCACCATGAGCATTTATATAAAGTGGATGTTCTTTGGTTATTTCGACTTTATCTGTCTCCACAATTGCTATTTTCATCATGGCCTCTTGAAAACCATTCCTTATTCTAGAATCAACCTTAAAGTTAACGCCATAGAAAATGGAAGGATTAAGAAATGCTGCTGCTGCATGTAGTGGGGAGTGAAGCCATCTCCTGTCAATTATATCCCATATTGGCAAGTACCTCTCTGCAATACCATTATAATATGCTTTAATACTAGTTTTTGCCTTCTCCATTCCTTCATATAAATAGCCCATAGCAGGCATGTCTCCTTGTACTATCCTGAGGACCTTCATTAGCGGTTCAAACACGCAGACAGCTTCACGTGCAGAGCTCCAGAATTGTTCAGCATTCAGCATTGACTTGATAAGTTGGGCATCAGGGCGTCTACTGGCACTAGATGCCAACCACTCTGCATGTGAAAACATGTGTTTCAAGTTGTTCTCTTGAAAAACAAGAAATCTTAGAGACAGAAAATTAGTAACATATCTTGAAATCTTTGGCCTGATCAACTCCACTCCGCCAGTAAATTTCCGCACTGTATTAAGTATCCACTCATTGCTGTATAGATATTTTGTGATTGTAGTTGCCTCTTTCAAGACAGTGCTAATCCATTCTAGTTTACTAAGATCCTCCAAAATCTTAGTAATACAATTTGAAGCACATGGAGACCAGAATATTGAAGGATACTTATCCATAAGAAGCTTCCCTGCATAGGCATAACTATCAGCACTATCCGTTAACACTTGAACAACATTTTCGGCACCAACTTCTAAAACAATGGACTCCAGCAACCCAAACAAATAATGAGTATCATCAATATGACCAGATACATCAATAGACCGAAGAAATATTGTTCCTTTAGGACATGTGACAGAAAAAACTACAAGTGACTTGGTTCTGCCATCAGACCAGCAATTGCACAAAATTGTGCAACCTGTTTGTTGCCATTCATCTCTTAATCTTTTGTGCATATCAATTACATTGGCTTTAACTTTTTCCAAAAGGTTATATCTCAACTTCTCAGAGCTGGGGGCTCTATAACCTACTCTGCATTCTGCGATAGCATCAACCATTTGCTGATAATATGTGGAAGCGGCAGCACTGAAAGGGATAGCATTATAGAAAAAGAATAAGGCAATCTTCTTATCCGCACGTTCCTGCTTTTGATTTTGAACATCATATACCACGGGCTCAGATTGTGGGCTAGGAGAAGCATGAGGGAATAACAAAGATGGGCAAACACTCCCATTCTGTTCACTAGATACACGATTGGGAGGGGCACCACCACTGGCAGAAGAACTATTTTGTTGGCCATTTACCACCTGCTCTACCCTCTGTCTTTTCAAAGTTTTCTGCTTCTTGTGGGTGCTTAATATACCTTGTATATGGTCACGCACATCATTTGGGACTTCAGTGCATGGAACTATGTCCTTGTTTCTTATCTGAGCTAGGTGAAACTTCATCCTGTAAACTCCGCCACTGAACTCACGTTGACAATAATTACATCTAACCTTCTGTCTAGCTGCGTCAATGAGCACACAATGCTCCCAACAGGCATCCCTCCCTCTCACCATTACTCTGGAAACATAGGGTTTCAATTAAAATTCTGTAAGTTGAATGCAGAACTGTTGATGGTTATTAGCATCACATTTACATCAATAAGTAATTATAGAAGTTTCACTAAACAGTGGATGGAAACAAAAATCACGTATCCGAATGAGCTGTTAGATCCACATTAGCCACCATATACCGTAAGGAAAATATATACATATAACACACACACATATATTGCTATATCTTGTTCAATCGGGAAATAGCTCACAAAAGCAAAAGACAGTGCTTCATACAATTACATGGAAGAATCAATGAATAATGTTTCAATGAGTTCGGGGATGTCAGCAAGGACATGGCTTACCACAAGAAACACAAAGCTATTTTCCTAATTAGACCTCTAGGTACTGTAGGAGGCAATTCTAAAACACCATCACAATCCCACAATGTCACAGTTAACAGTAGCTTTACCTCAAAGCAAATTTAGAGAAAACAGTTCGGTCAACTTATATGTTTTAGGCCTATTTGGATGAAGAAAATGTGTGACTTTCTGGATTGCAGTTTCAAGTCAAAAAATTTCATGGGCACCCAACATATTATCACCACAGTCGAAGAACTTTAACTCACTTACCGGTGTGCTAGTTGTTCTCAATAAAGGTAAAGCCTTTTTTCAAAGTTCAAAATAGTAATCTTGCAACTAAATCCAGTTGAAATGCACAAGACATAAGCTGTCCCTGATAAAACTCTTAAAGATTCGAACTTCTTACAGTACTGAATCTTTATAGATCATTCTAATCGAAACTGCATATATAATCAGCAACGCAAACTTTGAACAGAAAAAAGGATGTGCGGGAAAAGAGCATAATTTCTGAATGAGATAATCTAAATTAAACCTCCACAATCTCTCAAACTACTTCACAGGCATTCATCATCTGTAGAACAAGTTCTCATACAAATTCAGTATTTGTGTGTGTGTGTGTGTGAGAGAGAGAGAGAGAGGGAGGGAGTAAGTGGGTGTGTCAGTGTGAATTAGTGCGTGAGAGAGAGGTTGTAGGGATTACCTTAGATTGGAGAAACTGAAGAAAATGGAATTTTTGCGGGAGGAGCTTTGGTGGAAGATGGTGTACTGTTTTCTGGCTGTAGGTAGAAAAGACTGCCAAAAGCAATTCTCGAATTGGCAAATGACATTTTCGTCCTTCTTAAGTCACTTTAGTAATATTTTTTTTGCGATAATTAAAATCCAGAGTAGATTTGATGTAATTATAGATAAATTTTCTGTTATTTAATCTTATTTTGAAAATAAACTCTTAAAGTTGTTGACTGGAATAAGATTATAAAACTTATAACATATTAGCAATATTAATTTTGTAATTAGTACAATTATAATTGAAAGACTTTTGTTAAATCTAGAAAATAAGTTGGAGTTTCTTACCCTTTTTTACCTTGTAAACTACTAATATTTTATTTTTTGGATTTTTTAACCTATTTTTATAATATATCAAACATTTTTATAAACTTTTGAAGATCTTAAAGTGTAAGTTTTAGATAATAGCTTGAATTATCAGATTTATAAAAATTATATCAACTTTTATAGAGATTTGGACTTTTACCAAAACTTAGGTTAGTATTTTTTCAATGAAATGAATTTTTATTCTGAAAAATGAAGTTTGGTGCTTTATTTTATTAAGTCTCTTATATAACTCAAAAATCCAAAATAAAAGAAACAATTGAATTCTATGAAAGATATATATGCAAGGTGATCTAGTGGGCGTCGTAATATAAAGGTAACTTAGAATAACTTTCCCTAAAATTCGTTATAATCGCAAAAACTTTATCATTGTTCAAAAAATTAGGACAAAATGCATGAAATCCCTCTATATTTTAAAAAATATGCAAAAAACACCCTCTTGTTTTCAAAATAGACTAAAAATCCCCTCCTATTTTATTTTAGTCAGCAAAAAACCCCCATTCTGTTAGCAATTAACGGGAAGCGGAAGAGACACGCGTCTGCTGCGTTTGGTAGTCATTTTCTGCAGTTTAGGTTCATATTTAATGATAATTTGGACTAAAATACCCCTATATGGGTCTATATAATATGCAAAGGGCATTTTGAAATGTTTTGTGTCTTCCTTTTGTCATTTCAAACTCTAAAATAAGTATTAAATTTTGCTATATTAAATTTAAATTAAAATATTAAATTTATTTAATATTAAATATTAAATTATGTTATATTTAAATTCAAATAATTTTATAATTGTTAATTATTAAATCTAAAATTATTTTTAATTAATTAAAATATATATTTAATATAATTATTATTATTAATTAGCCAAAAACATTTAATTATTATGATTATTTAAAATATTCTTAATTAACTAAAACATATTTTAATTAATATAATTAAAAAATTAAAAAAAAAGAAAATCTGTTATTTCGCCCATTTTTCGCCGGAAACTTAGAAACAAGTTTCCGAAGCTGTTCGGGCGAATTTTCGACGCCCAATAGTACCATTAGAATCCTCTCTTCAAGACGAACATTTACATACCTTCAATTTAAGTTTTCGTCGATCATAGAGAGTGGGCTCAAGCAACGATCGCCGAGCATATTTGCGGTCGATTCATCTCCGTCCGATTGAATCTCAGTCTTAGACTACCACCATAAGACTCGTCTTTTCAAAACGATTCTTAGTTAGTTTATTTTTTTTAAATATATAATAATAAAATAATTTTAAAATTTCAAATTATTTATATATAATATGAATTAAATAATATGTTGAATTTAGACCTTTTATTTTTTTAAAATCTAACGGTTGAGATTAATTGGTTAGATCTAACGATCAATATTTGACCAAAACACGATCACTAAAATAAAAAATAATATATATTAAGTAAGGGTATAATAGTCATTTTTTAAAAAATTAACACCATTAGTTGGATTTAACGAAGAGGGGGCGATTGAACTGAGTTTTACAAAACACATAGGAACTTTTAACCTATTCTGAAAATAGAAAGGTTCTTTTTACAGATTTTTTAAAACACATGGGGTTTTATGCATTTTGTCCGAAAAATTACGAATATCCCTTAAATCGTCTAAAACATATCCGCTTACAATGAATTTATCACGATGAAGTATTTATTAGGAGACCATTATAGTTCTTGAGGTATTTGAAAATTTTTGAACTATGAAGAAAATTTTATAATTATAATAAAGCTCATGAGAGCTCATTATAATTTATCTAATATATACTTTGATATTTCCAATTAGGAACTAGCTACAATAATACCTCCATAATTATAATTAAATTATAAAATTACTGGTATTATTTTAATAATACATTATCACCTCATCACTCTTGTGTTTTCATATTTTCATTAGATGGATATGAGTTCCCAGAGAATGGAACGTCAGAAAGATCAACTGCTGTCAATACAATGAAAACATCAAACAAAAAAATATCTGTTTGATTATTCAAATGATATGCATGATTCTTGTAATATGATGATAATAAAGGAAGTGATATAATCATCAATTCAAAAATAGAGTAGTTACAGCCAGGCAGCTACTCACCAGCCAAAGTTATTCAATACAAAACTTAAATGAATTCAGTACAACATAAGATACAGTTGTACTGGCAACAGACCATGAAGCTTCAAAAGGGTCATAATTGCTTGAGTTATGAACTTATTCAAAGTTTGTCAACTGTCTCACATATGTGAGTTCTAGTATCCTAAATTCCTAAACAGGTTCATACACTCTGGTAATCCTTAATCAGGACTACTTATCAATCATCAGCTTTTCACTTGAAACAACGCCGAAGGGAAAAAGAGAGAGATATTGCAGAATCATATGAATCTGAAAATATAACTCTTCCAAGAATTTTCACCATGCATAACCCGTCCAAACTTTTTGTCCGCTACCTACGAACAAGTAATAGACTGTTTGAGCAAAGAGCGAGAACAAAGGTTCATTGAATGCAACAAAAAGGACTCGATACACATTCTCACCAAAAAGTACCTAATTCTTCTCTGCGCCGACTTGCTGCCTAACTCTGCGTGCACAATCTGCAAAATCTTTTACAAATTGAGCACATTTCAGGGGGTCCTTGACATGTTCCTTGTAGCAGTTCAAACATGCATCTTTCTGATCCAAACAGGGCATGGGCTTTCGACTTGGAAGCTTAAATTCTTTATCGTGGAGATCCTTTGCTCTTTGGGTGACCTCCTGTAGCATGTTTTCTTCCTGCTTCTGCAACCTCTCGACAACCTTTTCACTCTCCTGGAGGACAGACCAAATGGCATCTAATTCTGTGTTTGCAGGTTTCTGAGGTGGAATAGGATAGTATGAAGGAGGCTGAATTGGCCATCCAGTCAAAGGGGCGGCTTTAATTGTCTCTGTATCATCAGATAGCTGATTCGGAGGCACTGTCTGGGGTTGAGGTGGTTCTCGTGGAACCTTTGATTTTGGCTTTCTTGTTTTCTTCTTGACCTTCTCACCATCATCAACAAGGTTCCTGACTAAGTTGCTGCTGATTTGTATTGTAAATGATTCACCCATGTTACCAGTAGGTTCTAGTTAACCTGAAATATCCATACAGAATGATAGGTATCGTGAGTAATATGAGATTAAGTACATTACACTTATGCTTCACAGGAGGCAAGAAACTCAAGGGTCTGAGTCCAAATGAAAATTTTAGTATCTTTATCACTTCTGAAAAGTTTAACAAATCTCAAGTCTTGTGAGTATGGGTGGCAACGAGTGGAGCCCGACTCTGTGATTTCGAGCTCGAGCTCTCGAATTTGTTCCAGAAAAATTTGAATAAAATTGCAGCAGAATGGAGGTGGGAAGGAGAGAAAGAGATGAGAGAAACTCAGAAATTTTACTAATTGATAATGGTCTTCCTTACAACATTACAACTCTTTTACAAACAATTCTCAAAGCAAACAAAAGTATAAGGAACTAAGGCTGGAAAGGAATCCAACAACAAGAATTAAACAAATCATAGTCCCCTAAAAACAAGAATTAAACAAATCATTCAAGACGGTGTATCGTTGAATCGGACCATGTGATTTTAAATCATAACGTCTGATATAATCTAATGGACACAGTCTTGTACATATTTAAATTTGGAACGAATCACGTGCCCGAATTTTAAGATATCGTAATTATTAATTAAACTTTTTAATCTCATTATATATATAATAAAATAATAAGTAGAAGTTCAACCATCATCATCATCATCATCATCATCATCATCATCATTATTATTGTTGTTATTATTATTATTATTATTATTATTATGATTTTTTAGATTAATTTATAGAAATTACTAAATTTTGACATAAATTTATAAATAATAAAAAAATATAAGTATATTACTTGTCAATTTTAAAATGTTAACATAATACAAATATATATTAAAATATAACATAAAGTTCTATATATTATATTAAATAATAATTTTAACTATAAAAAAATATTATAATTTACTAAGTTGTTGATTAAATTTATTTTTGTATACAGATTAAATGTATAAATAAAAGTACCACAATTTATTATTATTCAAAATAAAATGTATGATATTGATTAATAGTTATAATATATGGTCAATTTAGATTATAAAACTGATCAAATATTAAATATAAAATATTCAAAAATAAAAATATATAAAAAAAAAAATATATATTCACCAGCTCGTGAGCAACTAAACTGAGCTCGAGTCGAGCTCAAAATTGAGTTTCGCGAGCAGGCTCGACTCATCTGCCACCCCTACTTGTGAGCATCAATATAGATTATCATTCAAACCATAATTGTTTATGAATGTTGTTCTGAAGTACAGGGGACAACTCCGTGAAAACCGAAGGGTACAGTTGATTATCTTCAAAAACCATGAGGATCAGAAAAATTTAAACCTGCAATGTCATCATATGCCCACCGCTACTATCCCTCTCGCCAATGGAATTTTCGTAGCATGTGGGACTATTGGTCCTCTCATTATTCTGAACCATCACTAATCCCACTACCAAATCAGGCATTACAAAAAGAAAATAGGTAAAGACTAAATAGCACTTAAGAACAGATTTCATATGAGTCGCATGGCGAGTAACCATTTCAAGGTGAAACAACCTATTAACTAAAACAGACAGAGGGAAGCCAATCTACTGTAAGAAATAATGGCAGCTCACAGACTACATATGATTGCAAGCTGCTTTAAGAAGGATTACCTGCCCGATAACAAAGCAAAGGTAATAACCATTGTGCAGGAAATATTACACTTTCTTGCACAAAGTAGTACTTGCCGAGATAAATGCAGTCAAAATAGTTTAATCTACTTTAGACTTCACCAACTTAAACCAATTAAGAATTAAGTAAATGGGTAAACAAAATACGATTCCCCAGCCATAGCACAAAAGATCTTGCATGAATCCTATTAAAAGCCATCATACCAAGATATTGATTTAGTGCTTCTACTATATAAAGCTAACGCCTCCCCCTTGGTGACATAGTCATAACTTTTAAGGGGAAAAAACATTACAAAATAGTAAAAAAAAAAAAAAAGAAAGAAAGAAAACATAATCAGCAAACCCATGTCCAGCAAAATCCAACCTCCTTTCATATTGATCAAACCTAGGAGAGACAGACTGCCGAGTTTAGCATCCACTGAATAAGGAAGCGAAGAACTAATATTAGTCATCTTAAAACTTTGGTTTCTTCTTTGCCAAATATGCTTTTTCTGCTGCAACATTAAGCTCACTTAACCACTCCAATATTTCTTCAATTGTTTCATAGACCTAAGTGAAATACTACATTTGACGAATGACCTTATAGCGAAAATCTGCAATTCCATTTTATGTTATCATTAACTTGAAGGGAAATTTTGGGTTATCATGGTTTTCAATACCGCATGTATATCGTTCACTGAAGCATCCTTCAATATAAATAACGTCTAAACACATGGCATGATTGGCTCAAGAATAACTACTAAGAAAGAGAAATATAGCTATTTATTTTCTTCAAATGGCACAACTTGATATTTTTACATACAGAATTGTTGAAAAGCAGCTGGTTGTTGACAAAGGTCAGTAAAAAGCAATCAATAACTATTCACTACATTAGGGGTATAAACATGAACTCCAAGTCTCCAACTGCTATCTTTATGCAATATAACTTTTTAGTTTTTGATATTTCTGATTAAATCAATAAAACCATCTATTATCTGGATTTTTTAGCTTAAAGTGATCACATATTAGGATGGTCGTGCCCAATAAACAAAACATAAAATGAAAGAACAACATTCCGTACATCATCTGTTGCACAAGTAAAGCTCACAAAAAGCCTTCCAACTGATGAAGGGTCCAAGAGAAAATGCTCCATGACTGAGATCCTTACCAGCTAATTTGGAGCTTCATCTTAGTTAAAAACAAGTGCAAAGTCTTTTACATACTCTACCATCAGCTGTCTGATAAAGCAATTACCAGTGTCAACATGACCATTTTTCAGATTTCACTGAACTACTCAGGCACACACAAAACAGGTCATCAGTATGATTGAAAGAATGCTAGACAGCTATATAATTCAGATGGACTGCAAATGCAGCTAACATCCATGGCCTACTTAGAGAATCCCACAAAAGGTAATCCCCATCTTAATCAGCAAATGGTCTTAAGCGGAATCTTAACCAGTGCAGTGAATCTTTTGATACAGAGATTCATCTTACTATATTCAAATGCTTCCTATTATGAGATGCCAATCCCAAACTAGCAATCAGACCCTCACACTCTAAGAACACCCTTAACTAGTTCATCCTTGAAAGGTTTACAATGAGAAGCAATAAAAACCATGTATAAAATGTTAAAAGTACCATAAACTTTCACAGCAATATTGAGATATCAATAAGCAAAGTGTGGATATGATGAATCCCGAAACAAAATTCTTATCTATTACTAGTGAAGATCAGTAGAAAGTAGTGCGCCATTGTGCGCCGTGCGCCACTGACTACTAAGATTTCTTTCTCTGCTGGCTCCATGGAAAAGTCATATGGAAGTGATAGACGTTAATGAGAAAGGGTGTGGAGAATCCAGTTAAAGTAAGGATATCATAACACAACAATAAGTCCCTAGTTATGCTTTTACTTCAATGAAGCCCCTAAACTTTAGACAGCAGGCATAATTGTAACAGTCAACAATTTACTAAAGAACATGATCTATAGCCAGGGAACAAAAACCTATAAGCCCCTACAACTATGCCAAAAATGCAGTGAAAGCTGTGATTTTATCTACCAACTCCAATCCTGTATTCATATGTGTAATGAAGTCCTTACTTATTGAAGGATATGACTCATATGACCTCCAACTCATCAATTATTTCTGAACACTTTGAAAACCTCTGAAATCTGCTTTGCAAAGAAACAGCTGTATATATGCCACAGGCCAACAGCCATTTAAATTCCACCTCAACAAGGATCCACGAGTAAAAACAAAAGTAATAGAAGGAAAATGGAATACTCAGATCACGCCAAATTAATGAATATCTTCAAACGCACAAACTTCCACAAGCCCTACTCGATGGTTTCCATTACTAAAATTCCAAACCCTAATTTACCAATAAAACGAACGACTTCAAATTCCACGAAACTAACTCGACGTCCGAACTTAAAGAATTCTCCCCCCTTTCAGGAATAAATATCTTCTAGTTAAAATCATAGATAGAAATTAAAACCGAAAAATCACAACCAACAACACTACCAAATTCCAAAAATGACAAAAACAGACAGATAATCCTCAGAAATCATATGAAATGTTACAATAAAAAATAAAAACACCATATCAATATTACCGCCACAAGCAATCGCTAAATTGTCGCGGATTATCGCAAAAAAGACACATATGATCAAAATAAGCCATTAGTCGATGCAAAACTAGAAATGTACCTGGTGATCGGGGGGAAAAACCGGCAATAATTAGAATTCCGCAGGGCAGAGTGCAGAAGAACAGAAGAGAATTGAAGTTGGATGAAATGATGAAGAAAATCTCAGCCTTGAAAGGAAAGGGCCGACTTTTAAATACAGAGAGACAAAACAAAGTGGGAAGCTTCTTGTACACGGGCCCACGGACTAATTGGGCTCTGACTGTCCAGGAACTGTTTGGGTCATAAAACTTTAATTGGGCTTAATTGGATGTGCTGCAACCCAAATATTACTAGGGAGTAAAATAATTAACTTGTTGTCAGTTATATGCACCGACACTTCAAAAAATTATGCGGTGTAGGATGGATACTGCATCAATTATTGTGAGAGGCGGCATTTCACTCTTTCAAAAATTAAAATAAAAAAGAAACTTAACATGAGCAATTACGTGTTTGACACTATAAATTTATTTCTCTTTTGTATATTTTATGAATATAAAATATAAAAATTTCTTAAAATTAATTAAATAAATAATATCTTCCCATTTGATTTTATTTACCTCATTTTGTTTTTATTTTTTTTAAAAGTTATATTTTTTCTTTTAGCAATATTTTTAGTTTACAAATCAAGTTTACTAATGTTTGACATATAATTGAAATGAAAGTATTTCTCATTTTGTAAATTATTCATCAATTATATACATATACGTCTCCTTTACACTAAAATTATAAAAACAATCGTATCGAAACCGTATTGTGTCCTAAACTTTGATCAATTATGTCTTATCATATTTATATATACTTATTTTATATTTTATCGTTATGTCTTATCATATTTATATATACTTATTTTGTATTTTGTCGTATCTTGTTTGTAGAGTGGAGTCAATCCAAATGTATTTAGAAAAGATGGTTGACATTGGTGACAGATGAAAAGAGCAAAATTGATTGAAATTTGAAACAGGGAGAGTCCCTTCCCCGTTTCTATGAACTAGGAATCCGAGTTTCAAGGTTTTAAGTGACAATGAGAAAAATTATACTAAAGCTACATATTAGCTAATAATAACTTTTCTTTTCCATAATAATGTGTTACACAATGGTAAATTCGGGAGTATTTATAAATGTCAAAAATAAGTATTTACCCTTGTTGATTTTTTCAAAAAAATAAAAAAATGAGGGTGGTAAAATAAATAATCTATAAAAAATATTAGTTCATAAAAATATTTTAAGAAATTATAAAATATATATAATTATAATTTATAATCTAAAAGAACATTTTGATCAGTTTGCCAAAAAAATTGAATAAAAACCTAATAGAATGGTCCTATTGTTAAGTGGACGTCAAAATTAAGAGGATATTTAAAACAACAAAAAGGCATTTGTAATTATATCAAACCTCAAAAAAGGTAATTGTAAATTACCCTCTTTTTTTATAAAAAAAATTCCAACAACTTTTACTACTACTTAACTTACCACTTATTTT
This sequence comes from Sesamum indicum, assembly GCF_000512975.1. NCBI lineage: Eukaryota > Viridiplantae > Streptophyta > Magnoliopsida > Lamiales > Pedaliaceae > Sesamum > Sesamum indicum. The sequence goes on from NC_026150.1 coordinate 9,853,501, forward strand.
TACTAGAAAGCCAGAACTATTGCAAACACCCTTTTACCCCAACAAATAAATAAGAGAATATGTATTTGAGTGCACTAAAGGGTTGAATATTCATCTTACTTAATGTTAATTTATTATATCTTTTTTTGTTATATTGATGTATTGATCGCATATTGATATAATCTCGTAACGCAACTTAGGCCAAACAAGTGAAAATTGCATCCCTACACTCATAAAACACAAATTAAGTTTCGCAAAACAATCCTTAGTTTCTGGTTCCTAAAGCTAAAAACTTGATTGAAGCAATCCAGAAGGTATGGTAGCCTCATTGCTAGACCACATTCATATATACCTCCAGAATACCAATAGCCAATTTGAGTTCCTATTCCTTGAAATCGTCCTTGTCATCAATTGGAATTGGCTGGTTTCTCCAGAACACAGCAAGAGCACTTCCACCCAGCTGCAAGATATATTTTTTTAAAAAACTGAATGATAAAAAACTTCACCAGAATGCTTTAGTGTGCAGGATATATGTGTACAAGTACTCAAACGCCAGCTAAAGAAGTTTACCGCCATGCAAACGACGCTAACCGCAGAGGGTACGGCCACAAGAGGATTTGTGAAGTGCTTCTGGGCCAATAGAAATCCGAGCGCGGAACTCTGTGGATGGAGATGTAAAGGAGGTTTATGGAATGGTCAAGTGATTATTTTTGTGGATTATTTCCGGGTAAATTATATTTTGCCATCCGAACTATGCCCGTTTTAAACTTTGCTGTTGAAACTTTTTTTTGTGTGTTAATTTATCATCACAACTTTACAAAATTTGCACTTTGCCATATATGACCGTCTTTTGTTGGTTTTTCTGCTGAAAAAACAGCACATGTTGTTCATATATGAATAGTATCACATCGCATTACCATTAAATATCACATGTGCACTGCATATGGTGGTTTTTCGACAAAAAACTTGGTTGAAAAATAATTATAAATGACAAAGTGCAAAATTTTGTAAAGTTGAGATGGTAACTTGGAACAAAAAAAAATTAAATGTCAAAATGCAAAACCGATCATAGTTCGAATGGCAAAATGTAATTAACCATTATTTCTTGCTGATATAGGTATTGAATACGGTACCTGCATTCCACATTCTATGGAAATGGTCCTGGAGGTTGATTCACCGAACGATATTTTTGATAGCCAATAACCGAGAAAAAATGCTGCAGCATGTAGGAGGGCCACTGGGAGTAATAACTGCGCTCCCTGAGTTTTCAGGACATCTGCAACTTGCCCAATCTGAAGAAAGACAGAGTAGGTTCTTGGTGAAAAACACAGAAGGTATGAAAAAAAATGAAAGTGCCGGACACAGGGAATAGGGAGGAGGAGAACGCGGTGTTGGAGGTCAACTATTCGCTGTACGCTATTATGAAATTCTTTTATCGTTTCTTAACCTGTGAACTTACCGGGCTAGCGCAGAGGAGGGTGGTCAGGATAACTCCAATTAAAGGTGTAACTGTAACTATTTTTGAGGTGAATTTTGGGAAGAATTCATTTGATAAAACTGCAAAACATAAAAAGTTGACCAGGACAAGACTGTCAATCGAACTTTGAGGATATATAGCGGATTAATAGATATAATAGATTCTGGACAAATGACTAAATAGGCCAGGAAGATATAATTCAGATTAAGTTCAACATTTTTGAGCTTACCCCCAATAATTGTTGGGACTAACACAACCTGAAAAGTGCTGATAGCTAGGCCCTGTAAGGACAGTAGACGGAAAGTTAACCAGGTCAGCAGATATCCCAAGTTACAAGTAAATCATAGCTGATAATAGAGCATGGCACGCCATGGTGCAAGGATCCGCTAGAGCCACAGCGCATGGCGCGATAAGCTCTGAGCACAGAGCACACATACATAAACAAATATATTTCATACATCAATATACTTTCACATAAAAAACGCACAAACAATTAAATATAAACACTAAGAAATTATTTTAACCATACTATAAAAGAAATATGCAAAACAACAAGTGTTGGGGGAAAAGACGAGTTCAAAATATGCAAAGCCATTAACCAAATCCTGCATAGTCATTATAAAAATAAAAAAAAAATAAAACATCCATCACTCAAGTAAATTACACGATAGCAAGTCCAACAGATAGGCAGGATGCCATTTCGATTATAGTAAAAGCTAAGCAGACTTTCAAGCGGCTTTGATCAGCCTATGTAATATCATAGACTGATGCAGGCACGGAGCCTGTCCATCCAAGAAGCAACTACATTACCATTTACATGGTTATACTACTAGCTTTAGAGATAATCTAGCAATTATAGAAAGTCTACAGTTGTATTGTAAACTTTTCTGCATAGAATAAGTAAAGAATATACAAACTTACAGCCGCGTCAACAGGCACCAGTTGACCTGCCAGAAGCTTAGTCAGGAGTGGAGTCATCACAATAGCACCAATAGTTGAACAACTGCAATACAAACAAAAAAGCTTAGTTCATTCACTATGTACCATCTATTTTTCCCCTTATGGGTGATATTATACTGGAGAGTGACTCAGTGGTGCTATTTCACACTTTTTCACCTTATTTCTTACTATATTCAGGATAACATGTGAAAATGCGATTGCCTGTTGGATCATATGAATATCATATATTATTTGGAGGTCCAGGGAATATGGTATATGTTGCAACACCCAATCTTATCCCATATGATTTAAAACTGTTTATATCTTCCCAAGTTTTTAAAAATATGAACATAGCATTTTATACTGCTTTCCCTTCACAAAGCAGTAGTCAAAAGTAATTTTTCTCCATCAATTAAGATATAGCAGTCGGAAAAAATATCGAATGCACTCTTTAACTCTTTCAAAAAATTAATAATACTCATAATCCTAGATAATAATATATGAAAACGCATAGAATGTGGGATCTGATAGTACATAAGAATCATTCGGGAATTTTTAAGATAAATACAACAAATATATAAGCTGAAAGGCAACAGGAATAACTGCATTGCAACAAGAAAATGCAAAGGCACAATAACTTAAGCTTACGTTGTCATGAGAACTGATAGAGCAACATTGCCTTTAGATATATATGTTGCAACATTTGATGCTTGGCCTCCAGGACAACATGAAACCAAAATAAGTCCAGTTGCCAGGGGAGCAGACAGTTTCAGCGTCTGTAGTACATTGCAAAAGTAGTTAAGCATTATTTGAGCCAGGAATCATGAATCTACATCAAACAGGTTTCACATGCATCACAACTTGAGGGACGGCTCAAAACCACATTCATTACTCATGAAATGACATCAGAAACACACTTTAGCATTGCAACCTAGAAGATGTGTTTCATATGAGAATTTTACTGACCAAATTCTTAGTTAGAGCTTTACAGTAAGAAAAATCACTAAAGAGGTTACCACGGACATGTCAAGCAGCAATAAGACATACCATTGCAATGAAAAAGCCCAACATTGGCTTGATGAGGTATTGAGCTAAAAATCCTACACCCACCTGTTATCAAAATGGTAACAGATGTAAGGCCTCAGTTCCTTGCAACAAACATTTCCACAGGTTTACAGATGAGTTACTACTTACAGTCCAAGGATTGCGCAAGCATCGTTTGAAGTCATCAAATGTCAGAGTTAATCCCATTGAAAGCATGAGGAAACCCAAACCAACAGTAAATAGATCTGTTTCTAACCAAGTTACCTGCAAAAGATTGAAGACTTGAGTGCTTAATTAATATTTATTTTCAGCCAGTGGAACTGAAAAAACTTACCATTGCAGGCTTGTAAATGCCAATAATGGTACCTAAAATGACCTGCAATGAGTCAAAAATTCTGAATGTGAACTTTTTCCTGAAAAAGTAGTACCTTCTAGAGACATATGACATAAAAGAGTATCAGGATGAGATCCAACATGCTATAACTTACCCATACGGGAAACAGAGTCGTCAATATTTCAATTATTCTCTCATATTGGCTCATCTGACCAGGAGCACTGCTTGAAAAATCTCCAGAGGTAGCTGCTTTGCAATGAACTCTGGGGTTCCTAGGACAAGGATAAACGAATGAGAGTTTCTGTGTTAGTGAAAATGAATCAGGAATCAAGGTAAATGAAAGAATTTTAAATCAACCTCAGAGATAGGTTAGGACGAATCATAGATTAGAAAGTCACGTGAGCGATAAAAAATAAAAGAGAGTAATGAAGTAATCAAATCCAAAACCCTCATTTTAAGTAACCATACAAAAGTAGCAATTAAGTAAATAAATTACTTAATTTACTTTCTAAGAGGGAAATGGGGTAGCAATTGAAAACAGAGTCTAAAACAGAAAGCAAGTGAACTTTAAGGGGCAGCCAACTCTCCAAAATTGCATATTTCAAAAGAAAGTGGCACACGATGAATCAATCATGGAAACTCAAAAGTAGCGAATCGAGAATGCAGTGGCACCAGCAAGTCATGGAGGAGCTTCAAAATTCCATGGGAAACTGAATTCCAATGAAATGATCACCATCTAATTCTTGAAAATTACATTGACTACTATCTAACTCCAATTGAGAATGTGTTGGCACCACCCACTCCGAACAAGGATTTAATCCAGCAAGCCTAATTGACTTTGGTGATAGTATAACACCAAGATTTTAAAATGGTAAATGTTTTAACTTGTTGAAATATGTAGAAAAGTGGAGAAGAATGAGAAGTAAAACAAGAAATGGGAGACGAGGTGGAGAGGAAAAATAAGAATGATTTATTCTCACAATTGAGTACGGAAGTTTCATTAATCAACCACCAGCATTCCAATGCTTTACATGGATTCCAACAACCTTAAAAACCAAGTAGGCCTCCAAATCTGACTATTACTAACTACTTAGGACATTGAAGGTAATGATCACAAAGCAAGAGAGTCAATGAGCGTGGTCTTGGGTAAAGAAATTGAATTCTAGAATTGCTACTAAATCACAAATAAATTGGAATTACAAAAGTATGCGACCCAAAAGTACTAGAAAAACTCAGATGCTAACTTAATTAAGAAAGACTATATGCACTATTATCTGTAAATGAGACAGTAGTACCAAACCATCTCCTGCAATTGCTTTTCCAAGAACATGTTTGTGTGGATATCATTCTCATGCATGCTCTGCCTGATAAAAGAAGACTTGATCATAGGATTTGGGATGTTTGATTGCAAAAATTAAAGCTTTGACCTTCAACTATTCGCTTCACACGAGCTTCTTCTTGAAACATATGCAGGTTTCCTTTCTTTACCAGAGTACTCATATTTGGATACTCAATCCTATAGGATCGTCAACTGTGTACAGTACAAAAAATTAAGATGCTTGAACAGACCTAAGTTTTTCCTTTTACAAGTTTTAAGTTGTATCATGTGCATAGGTTTTAAAACTGATATCATTAAAAATCACATGTAACTTCATCCAACAATGCAATAGAATTTTCTATGTCTAAAATCCAAATTTGGCATAATATGTTATTTTTTGGATTATAGAAATGAAGTCCAATGTAAAACTTTGGATAATATTGATTTTCAATCCCTTCTTCTGCCAATGGTGATAATTCGAAGTTGTGACAACCTATACTAATATCAAAACTTACAAGGCTTCGACACACATATTTGTTTTATATATCCACATATTGCAATGCATGTTCCTGCTATCTTTTCTTAAAAAAATTATCCCAGTACTTGATTACTAATTATTCTAAAGTCTCTTGTTCAGACAACATGTAAGAAAAACACATTTAAAGACATATCTGAAATTTACAACATGCACTGTACCTGTATAAACCACATGTTTGGTTGACTCTTCTTGCATTTTCCTTATTAACCTCGACATCTTGTGGGTAAAGTAGACCAAACTGTCCTAAAGAAGAGCCCTTTTTTCCTAAACCTTGGCATTCCTTTACAAGCATCACAGTAGAAGTCACTGTTCTTGGTCGCTGGCTGCTTCTTGGTTCCTTCCGATCGGCAGTCTTCCTCATAAAAGCAACTGAAGAAATAGAACCTCTAGATACATGAATTCTATTTGGCTCCCCAAGGAAAGGGTATCTCAAGTAACTGACAGAAAAACAAAAATAGGTCAAGTACCTGAAAATTACACACAAGATATGTTTGGAATATAATAGCAAAAATTCAGGTTCGTCTGTAAATAATTAATACAGTTCGTCTTCCACATGCATGTTCTTCCACTATCACCCAATCTAACAGCCCCTATAGTAAGGAAATTTCCAACATTAAAATGATAATACCATATGAAAATTTAGCATTTACTACTTTCTGGCTTCAACTTCATTTTCATAATTAATCCATGGACACATAGGACATTCAAATATAGTAGAATGTCACAAAAATATAAGAAAATGTAGCCAACTCTTCTTGCCTCAGCCAATAAACTCATTTCATCATATTAATCTTTCAGGAACTCAATAAGAAACTACTATCCTCTCTTTCATGCACCTTCTAGCTAGTCTTCACAAGAATGAGAATTATTTCACTACACAAACTGAAAAGAATACATTGTACCCAATACGGAATTCCATGCAATGCATGAG
>NC_026150.1:9860085-9891099 GCF_000512975.1 Sesamum indicum
AGGAAACCAACACATGATAAGTAGCCTATATCAATTAAACAAAAAAAAAAAGAGAGAAAAGAAAAGAAAATTTAGAGAGCACAAGAAGAACTTACCTCAAGTAAACAAGCAAGCAACTTAGACCACCTCCACAGCCGCGCTCTCTATCTCTACTCTAATGATAAAGCAAAGGCTGGCGATACTTCCAAAGCACTAAATGATTCCGCCAGGTCAAAGTTCCGTATAATGACAGACTTGCCCCTACCCGAACCAAACTTTTTTCCACCCCACAATTTCTGCCCGCGGCTTTTGCTTCTCCATCATCGTCCTTGAAGCTCTTCAACACGAAGTCTCGAAAAACTGAATCAACCATCCACATTCCTCACACCCTACGGAGAGAATTCTACCCCCAATTAGCATTGATTTCCGCCAAATTTCTCAAACCACAGCAATCGTCACGGAGCTGAATCCGCCATCACCTAGAAGAGGAAAATTCACCGCAACCTACAACTGAGAATTCAGTAATCTGTGATTTTTAATCCGGTGGTTAGTTTGATTTCTCGTCTCTCTTGATCAAACTGTTACTTGGAAGGGGCAAACTCGACTCGTAAGAAAAAATGGGTCTGATCGAAGCAATTTTAGCTCTGACATTATCGGCCCCAACCCCTGGCGCAAGAATGGCTGGCGGAAGTCAGAAGCGTGCTTTTTTTAAACTGTTTTAGGATAAGGTAATCCTCACACTATTCGACGTCGTGTTTCCATAATTTGCAACTATATGTTTTCCTATTGTATTTTTACGATGAATGTAAGAAATAGAGTCTAGCTAAGCACGATTTTACTTTATTAATTTGATAAACTTCTAAACTCTATTCGATTACTAAAAAAATTAATAAAATGCGTTTAAAAAAGTAAGATTATTTGAACTTGATTTGTAAAATGCTTATTCGAACTGGATTAGTTATTAATACAATTAAGTTCAAATATTGTAAAGTTAAAACATATTCATTATGTTTGGATTTGTGTTTCTGCACACCTAGTGAAGGTGTGCAGATTTGAATTTTAAATTTTTTTTATTTCTTTTTTTTTTAATTATATTTTTTCCTTCTCTCTCCATGATCGGGGGCGAGTGAGCAAATCTTTTCCTTCGATCGCCGTAAGGGCATGGATAATAGGCACCGTGAGAGGGGTGTAAACGGCATGGATCCTATGGAAGGGTGCATTCTTGTCCTTAAATTTGGTGCGCTGTTTCTTGAAGGGGCCCTCCTCCCTAGCCTCCTTCTTTTTCCTCTACTTTCCTTCTTGGTAGCTTGGGCGTCCTCCATGTTAATATACTTGGCGGCGCGAGTCAAGAGGACACCGAACTTCAAAACAGGATTCTTGGCATGAAGAAATCCCCGTCCAAGAGTCCTTGTGAGAAGGCACTGGCCTTCACTTCTTGTGTGGCGGAAGGTACTTCCAAGGCCGCGCTATTGAACCTTTGAAGGTACTCCCTCAAGGGGGTCGTTATCCTTTTGGCGTACAACGAAAAGGCTGAGCTCCATCTTTCGAAGCTTCTGGCTACTGGTGAACTGGTGCAGGAAAAAAGATTTGAAATCCTGGAAGCTTACTATTATTCCAGGAGGCAACTGGTTAAAGCATTATTACGCGGCCCTAGCAAAGGTGGTGACGAAAACTCAACACTTGATCCCGTCCGTGTACTTGTGCAACAAAACTGCATTCTCAAAACGCGAAAGGTGTTCTTGAGGGTCCATCGACCCATCATACTCAAAGATAACATGGGTGCAACAATTTGTAGGGAGCTAGTCCGCCATCACAATGTCTGTGAAGGGGACACCCTATTGTTCCTCTCCTAGGACTCCTGCTATCTAGTGCTACACGTCCTGGAGGTCTTTTTGAAGACACTCCAACTGGGCCAGTCACTGTTGGGAACTCCTTAGGGAGCTGCAGTAGGGAGCCCTTGCCAATGGCGGGGCCCCGGTTACAGCAATGCCTCCTTCTAGTGGGCTTTTGTTCGTTACTCCTTGAAGGTGCCTGCTTCCACCACAGGGGTTGAGCGAGTAGGTACTAGTACCATGATCTGCTCCCGAATGGCCGCTGCAACTACTTGTTGGATTGCACCCAGCAAGGCTGGGGAAAGTGCGGTTGACGTAGTGTCTGAGGAGGTGCTTCACATTGGAGGGTCAACCAATAGCTCCATCACCTTGGACAGGTTTTGGTATGATGGGCTCTCTCTTGGGCTGAGCTAAGTAGGCCTACAAGGTGTTTCCTTCTTAGGCTAAGTGTAGTGCCCTTGGACGGGTAGACTTTCTCCTAGGCTGGCCGGCCTGGCTTGGGCTTAGCATTTATCCTTGGGCCAATAACTTTTAGGTCATACCCATCAATGCGTATTTTCATTAAAGATATATTAATTTGATATCATATTTCAATATAAAATAAAAGTACATTGATTTGACATTACAGTTTAATATAAAACACAATCTCATTAACTCATCCAAATATATTCTCATTTTAGATGAAAATTTACACAAAATTGAAAACAACATATTTTCGACTAAAAATTGAAAATGAAAACACAACCAGACAGTTCCAGCTTGCAAAGACGCTCATTCAACTTTACAAAATTACTAAATTCACCCCTCCCACAATCTAAAATTACAACTACTTTCATAGACAGAATGATCATTTAACAAAATTTTCATTCATTCATTTTTTTTTTTTCGAATTTTTAAATCAAGGATAAGATGATAATTTTACTGTTTGTAAAGCATTTTGAAAAGGGTTATAAGTATAATTCTAAAAATTCAAGGGGATAAAATGTAATTATACTATTTAAAGGACTAAGTATAATTAATAAAAAATTTCTTTAATTCTTTGTCCACCAATTAGCCCTTATCCCAATCAATTTTTTGGGTTATAATAAGACAGGGCGATTTGTGTGGGGAGAAAAGTGTTATTTTGTTTATTTGAGGGCTGGAAAGTACTTATATGGTATTTTCTGGGTGGAAAATGAAAATTACCAAAACAGAACCCGTAATAAAATCGACAGCGAAAGCAAATTCGCATGCCTCTCTCCGCCGGCTCGCCGCCGCTAGTCAACTGAGGAAAAAAATCAGTCGTTTTTTCGTGCTTTTAAGGTATTTCTCTTGGCTCTTGACGATCAAGGATTAGATGCCACAAATATTCTGCTTATAATTCTTGAAAAAGGTTGAAAGAAGGATGGAACTAAAAACAAAGCGATGATATTTGATTCCCGAAATTCTGAATTTTGAGAGGTTGGCTATTTGTATTTTCTTTGGGAAATCCATTACGTTGATTTAGGTTTCGATACTGGCACCGATAGATGGAATGTAAACCCATGAACAATGGCATTGGACGAAGAATATCTTTCAAAATCTTATTCAAAGAAGTAGCTGGGGTGAATCCGAACAATATAGGACACTCATGGTGCATATTCTGTTTTGGATTGGGATGGGTTGTCTTTTTTCTTTTTCTTCTGTATGATGGCTAAATTTTGTCTCAAGTATATTGCTTGTTGAAGCTTTTAAATTAATGTAGTGGCGAGGTGAGTATTGTGAGCTAATTGGCTTAAACTTTTGTATCTCTTCACACTTTCTGGTTCTTTGCTTGCAAGTTCAAAAATTCGGTTGATGATTTTGTTAATTTGTTTCGTTGGGGATGCGGGATTTTCCGGTAGAACCAGGAAATGGTTGATCTTCAATGAAGGGGGACCTAAACCCGTGAGCAATAGAATCCCTTACAATTATCTATTCTACATTATTTCTGGGTATGCCAGAGGTTATACCTAAGCCTTATGAGATTAATATGGCCAATGATTAAACAAGTTGAAAGTACTCAGAGTGGGTAGTAAAAATCATGCCTCTTGCCTTTGTTATTGGTTATGGGTAACAGTCTCTATGCCAGTGAGTTACAAATTTGTTATGAAGATTTGAAATGTGAGCTCTATGAGATTTGGGAGCAGCCATGAGCTGACTCTGGGAGTTTCCTTATGTCCTGTCCCCTTGATGTGTGTGACCATTGCAGGCGAAGCACACCATCATCCATGTTTCCATTGCAAAACCTCTATGTTGTAAGGTAGTACCTGAACAGACTGCATTGTTAGTACTCATGTTGTAGAATGTTCCAGAGCTTCCATGGGATATCGGAACAGGTCATCATGCATCTGTTTTAAACTGACTAATATGTGGCATTCTTTAATTTCGATTGATGAATCGTTATGAGTCTTTAGAAATTATAAAAGCTGCAAGATAGACTAATTTTGTGTGATACTTTCGCTTTGGATCTAGTTCCCAATGAAAAGAGACAAGGATTGAAAAATGGCTCCTTTGTACCTCATTCAGGATAGGCATCTTAAAATGTGCTCAAAGAGTATGTAGCATGACATTTTTCTTGTCAAGCGTTGACAAAAGTGGAATGGCGATTATTTGGATTGGTTTTGTTGCAGGCAAGGATCAATCCAGTGTACGCAATTGCTACAGTATTTCCATTAGGCAGAAAAGTCTTACATATTTTAACTAAGTAGCATTGATATTAAATATCTTTAATATCAATGATTTCATAAGTTAATAATTATTTTTTAGTAGTAAATATTAATTACATTTCACAAATATTATATATTAAATAATATATAATACATATAATAAGAAAGAAGAAAGAAGAAAAGAAAGAGAAAGAGAGAGAAGAAGGCTGCGACAAGATTTAAGAAGAGAGAGAAAAGAAAGAAGAGAGAGAAAAGAATAAAAAAAAACATTTAAAATTAAAATTTCACACCTAGTATAGGTGTGCAAATTACAAAGCCAAGCATAGGGAAAATGTTTGAACAGAAACCTTCGATGCTTAATGCTACAACTTTCTCATCCACAGCTTCGATTGTTGGAGTAACACTTAAATTATGCAGAATACAAGGAAATAAATTACAAAAAACGCATTAAAAAACTTTGGTTATCTTTTTGGCATTTAATATCATTCCCATTTCTCTTGGATGGAAACTATGGTTAGTAGTTGGAGATGTCTTATTTGCATTAGGGAGCTGTTGTTGAAGCATGTTTAATTATTTATAGGTGTTGAAGAAGATGAATGATGAATCCTTATAGAATGACTTGATAGTTGCTTGAGATTGTGGAAAGAAATTGAAACCATGAATTAATCCAATTAGAGGTGTGAAGGAGCACAGTAGGCTTTGTTTGCTGGGTGGAGCTTCAAGTGATTGTTAGGCTGAAGAAATGATCACTTAAGAGAAGGGTTTATTGCCAGACATTAAAGGGAAAATGATGCATAAATTCTGGACAGATTACAATAAGATCTCCGAAGAACAACAAGAAAGCAAAGGAGACATTAAAATATTAGGATGTAGTAGTGAACTTTCTGGAGCAACTCAAAGATGAAATAAAAGGTTAGGGAGAAAAGTTAGTATTAAAGTAAAACATAGAAGAACGGCATCATTTGTTCTTTACTAAGTTCAGGTCCTAAATCAAAAATATATTAGATGGAGAAGACTAAGGCCAAATATATAGCAGCAAGAAGCTTGTGTAGTCAACTTGATCCTAACTTAATGACCCATTAGACTATATTTTTCCAAAACAGATGCGCTAAACTGTTGCTACACAAGCCTGAAGTGCTTCAGAAATTACATAAAATTGCTGGAGTTAATGCTTATTCAAAGACTAGGTAATTTCTAGTAAAACCAGCTAAGTTGATATTTATACCAAAATAGATACATCAGATCATGATAAACGGCTTCGCTCTATGTTGCAGTTAGCTTCCACTTATACTTCCAAGGTGCCTACCTTTCTTGCCACGTAGTAGCCTCTTGGATCAGATTATGCTGATTTTAGATTGTCTTCATGTAGCATTTCTTGCCTTTGCTCAATGTTTTACATACTTCTATAAACTTTTACAGTTTTGTAATCATAAAGAATGAGAAATTTGGCAATACCAAGTAGAATGATTCAATTGAAGTTTAGCTATAGAAGGTAAAAGTAATAAGACCCTCCTTCAAGTAGCCCGTAATTTATTTTGGGTTTTCTTCCATATGCAGTTAGCATTTATTTTTGTTAGGACAGCAGATATTTTTGGCCATATTGCAAATGCAGATTCTTGTTTGTAATTTATCAAGGATAGCTTTGGAGAAATGGAACAAGCATGGATGTTTCTCTTACTCCTCCATATTCATGTTTCATCTTTTCATAAAACTTCCATATTGCTAGTTGAATTTTACATGTTACAATAAGTTATTTGATATCATATGCACGCTTTATCTGAACCTTACCAGTTTTCAACATGGAAAAACTAGGAACATGATTATACGAAGAAGGAATTTCGGTTTCTGGTAATCCCGGCATTGCCAATCCATTTGAGACATGTCTATTGGCTGCCCACACGCACAAACACATGTCATTCTGAAGTATTGGAAACTTGGATGTCCAAGGTCAATAAGAGGAAAGAGAATTTGGATCCTTTCTCAACTAACTGAAAAACCAATCGGTCTTTTCTTTCCCCTTTCCCCTTACCCCCACCCCCTGTATGTGTGCATGTGCATGTGTCTCCTAAAGTCGACCCAGAAATGCTAAAGACCTGAACAGAGAAAAATGACACTGTTAATTTGATATTCTTCAGTGAATTGATGGACAAATGTTGGGTAAGACTTAATCAGAGAATTAGGTATTCTTCTGTTATGACATATTCTTCTGAAGAAAACTCCGATGTGCTCATCTCATGAACTACAAAGTGAAGATCAGTAGAAAGTAGTAATATATAAGAATTTTGTTTCGGGATTCATCATATCCACACTTTGCTTATTGATATCTCAATATTGCTGTGAAATTTTATGGTACTTTTAACATTTTATACATGGTTTTTATTGCTTCTCATTGTAAACCTTTCAAGGATGAACTAGTTAAGGGTGTTCTTAGAGTGTGAGGGTCTGATTGCTAGTTTGGGATTGGCATCTCATAATAGGAAGCATTTGAATATAGTGTAAGATGAATCTCTGTATCAAAAGATTCACTGCATTGGTTAAGATTCCGCTTAAGACCATTTGCTGATTAAGATGGGGGTTACCTTTTGTTGGATTCTCTAAGTAGGCTATGGATGTTAGCTGCATTTGCAGCCCATCTGAATTATATAGCTATCTAGAATTCTTTCAATCATACTGATGACCTGTTTTGTGTGTGCCTGAGTAGTTCAGTGAAATTTGGAAAATGGTAAGGATATCATAACACAACAATAAGTCCCTAGTTATGCTTTTACTTCAATGAAGCCCCTAAACTTTAGACAGGAGGCATAATTGTAACAGTCAACAATTTACTATAGAACATGATCTATAGCCAGGGAACAAAAACCTATAAGCCCCTACAACTATGCCAAAAATGCAGTGAAAGCTGTGATTTTATCTACCAACTCGAATCCTGTATTCATATGTGTAATTAAGTCCTAACTTATTGAAGGATATGACTCATATGACCTCCAACTCATCAATTATTTCTGAACACTTCGAAAACCTTTGAAATCTGCTTTGCAAAGAAACAGCTGTATATATGCCACAGGCCAATAGCCATTTAAATTCCACCTCAACAAGGATCCAGGAGTAAAAACACAAGTAATAGAAGGAAAATGGAATACTCAGATCACGCCAAATTAATGAATATCTTCAAACGCACAAACTTCAACAAGCCCAACTCGATGATTTCCATTACTAAAATTCCAAAACCTATTACCAAGAAAACGAACGACTTCAAATTCCACGAAACTAACTCCACGTCCGAACTTAAAGAATTCTCCCCGCTTTCAGAAATAAATATCTTCTAGTTAAAATCATAGATAGAAATTAAAACCGAAAAATCACAACTAACTGATAATCAACCAACAACACTACCAAATTCCAAAAATGACAAAAACAGACAGATAATCCTCAGAAATCATATGAAATTCACAATAAAAAATAAAAACACCATATCAATATTACCGCCACAAGCAATCGCTAAATTGTCGCGGATTATCGCAAAAAAGACACATATGATCAAAATAAGCCATTAGTCGATGCAAAACTAGAAATTTACCTGGTGATAGGGGGCGAAAACCGGCAATAATTAGAATTCCGCAGGGCAGAGTGCAGAGGAACAGAAGAGAATTGAAGTTGGATGAAAGGATAAGAAAATCTCAGCATTGAAAGGAAAGGGCCGACTTTTAAATACAGAGAGATAAAACAACGTGGGTAGCTTCTGGTACACGGGCCCACGGACTAATTGGGCTCTGACTGTCCAGTAACTGTTTGGGTCATGAAACTTTAATTGGGCTTAATTGGATATGCTGCAGCCCAAATATTACTAGGGAGTAAAATAATTAAATTGTTGTTAGTTATATGCATCAACATTTCAAAAAATTATGCGGTGCAGCATGAATGCTGCATCAATTATTGTGAGAGGCGGCATTTCACTCTTTCAAAAATTAAATCAAAAGAAACTTAACACCATACTAATACGGGCAATTACGTTTTTGACACTATAAATTTATTTCTCTTTTGTATATTTTATGAATATAAAATATAAAAATTTCTTAAAATTAATCAAATAAATAATATCTTCCCATTTGATTTTATTTACCTCATTTTCTTTTTAATTTTTTAGAAGTTATATTTTTTCTTTTAGCAATATTTTTAGTTTACAAATCAAGTTTACTAATGTTTGACATATAATTGAAATGAAAGTATTTCTCATTTTATATATTATTCATCAATCATATACATATACTGACGTATATATCTCCTTTACACAAAAATTATAAAAACAATTATATCAAAACTGTATCGTGTCCTAAACTTTGATCAATTATATCTTATCGTATTTATATCATATTATACTTATTTTGTATTTTGTCGTATCTTGTTTGTATAGTGGAGTTAATCCAAATGTATTTAGGAAAGATGGTTGGCATTGGTGAGAGATAAAAAGAGCAAAATTGATTGAAATTTGAAATAGGGAGAGTCCCTTCCCTATTTCTATGCACTAGGAATCCGAGTTTCAACAAAAATTATACTAAAGCTACATATTAGCTAATAATAACTTTTCTTTCCCATAATAATGTGTTACACAATGTTAAATTCAGGGTATTTATAAATGTCAAAAATAAGTATTTTATCAGTTTATTGTTAAAAAATTATTGACAAAAAATAAGTAATTTTTGTGCTTACAGATTCTATTATTGAGCTACTTAAATTGATTTAAGTTGATTCATTTAAGACACAAATTATAAACAGCTCCCTACCAATTTCTGCAATTTATTGGTGAAACTGTAAATATTAAATTATTTTTTTAAACACTCTAATTTCAATTTTTTTCACTTTTAATTTTTGTTTGGGTTTTACCACTATTTCCTCTGAAATTTGGCATAATTACGAATACTTCCTAATTATTTAAAAAAATTACAAATACCTCCCTCAAATAGAAAATAATTATGCAGCACCTAAATGGTGAAGTGAACATTACTAATTTACCCTTGTTGATTTTTTTTTTAAAAAAAAATGAGGGTGGTAAAATAAATAATCTATAGAAAATATTAGTTCATAAAAATATTTTAAGAAATTATAAAATATATATAATTATAATTTATAATCCAAAAAAGCATTTTGATCAGTTCGCCGAAAAAATTGAATAAAAACCTAACAGAATGGTCCCATTGTTAAGTGGACGTCAAAATTAGGAGGATATTTATAATTTTTCAAATAACAAAAAGACATTTGTAATTATATCAAATCAAAAAGGAGGTGATTGTAAATTACCCTCTTTTTTTATAAAAGAATTCCAACAACTTTTACTACTACTTAACTTACCACTTATTTTTATTAGAAAGGCAGAACTATTGCAAACACCCTTTTACCCCAACAAATAAATAAGAGAATATGGATTCGAGTGCACTAAAGGGTTGAATATTCATCTTATTTAATGTTAATTTATTATATCTTTTTTTAATATTGATGTATTAATCACATATTGATATAATCTCGTAACGCAACTTAGGCCAAACAAGAGAAAATTGCATCCCTACACTCATAAAACACAAATTAAGTTTCGCAAAACAATCCTTAGTTTCTGGTTCCTAAAGCTAAAAACTTGATTGAAGCAATCCAGAAGGTGTAGTAGTCTCATTGGTAGACCACATTCATACATACCTCCAGAATACCAATAGCCAATTTGAGTTCCTATTCCTTGAAATCGTCCTTGTCATTAACTGGAATTGGCTGGTTTCTCTAGAACACAGCAAGAGCACTTCCACCCAGCTGCAAGATATATTTTTTAAAAAAAATGAATGATAAAAAACTTCACCAGAATGCTTTAGTGTGAGGGATATATGTGTACAAGTACTCAAACGCCAGCTAAAGAAGTTTACCGCCATGCAAACGATGCTACCCGCAGAGGGTACGGCCACAAGAGGATTTGTGAAGTGCTTCTGGGCCAATAGAAATACGAGCGCGGAACTCTGTGGATGGAGATGTAAAGGAGGTTTATGGAATGGTCAAGTGATTATTTTTGTGGATTATTTCTGGGTCAATTATATTTTGCCATCCGAATTATGCCCATTTTACACTTTGCCGCTGAAACTTTTTTTTTTGTGTTAATTTATCATCACAACTTAGCAAAATTTGCACTTTGTCATATATGACCGTCTTTTGTTGGTTTTTCCGCTGAAAAAACAGCACATGTTGTTCATATGTGAATAGTATCACATCGCATAACCGTTAAATATCACATGTGCACTGCATATGGTGGTTTTTCAAATTTCAACAAAAGACTTGGTTGAAAAATAATTATAAATGGCAAAGTGAAAAATTTTATAAAGTTGAGATGGTAACTTGGAACAAAAAAAAAAAAATAAAAGTGCCGGACACAGGGATTAGGGAGGAGGAGAAACGTGGTGTTGGAAGTTAACTATTCACTATTATAAAATTCTTTTATAGTTTCTTAACCTGTGAACTTACCGAGCTAGCGCAGAGGAGGGTGGTCAGGATAACTCCAATTAAAAGTGTAACGGTAACTATTTTTTAGGTGAATTTTGGAAAGAATTCATTTGATAAAACTGCAAAACATAAAAAGTTGACCAAGACATGACTGTCAATCGACCTTTGAAGAGATATAGAGGATTAATAGATATAATAGATTCTGGACAAATGACTAAATGGGCCAGGAAGATATAATTCAGATTAAGTTCAACAGTTTTGAGCTTACCCCCAATAATTGTTGGCACTAACACAACCTGAAAAGTGCTGATAGCTATGCCCTGTAAGGACAGTAGACGGAAGTAAACCAAGTCAGTAGATATTCCAAGTTACAAATAAATCATAGCTGATAATAGAGCATGGTGCGCCATAGTGCTTCTGTGACATATGTAGAATTTTTTACGTAATTGGGAGACTAATTGATAATTATTAAAAATTTAGATTTAATTAGTAAATAAATTATAAATTAAATTTGAAATATAATAAAATTTGAACGGATTAAATTGAAGTTTGTTATAATATTTGGTAGTAAATTATATTAATTAAGAAAATTAGGAAGGATGTAAAAGTAATTATTTAAAAAAATTTTAAAAACAAAAAAGAAAAAAAGATGGTGGGCAGTGGCATGTGCTGCCACCGCCTCACCAACCATTAAACATATATATATATGTATGTTAATTGCACACACACTCACATTTACACACCCACACTGACGCAGCAACTACGGAAAACATAGGTACGGATTTTATTATTTTATTTATATAATTATATTATTTAATTAATTTTTTTACTAAATATGATTTATATTGAGCGATGTACTATTTAATCGGAGTATTTTATGATTTTGGCTATTTAAATTAGAGTCGAATTAAATATCACATTTGATATAAAAATGATATAGTTGGTTAATTAAATTATTAGATTTGTTAGACTTAATTATTATTATAGCCAATCTACACAATTTCATCGCAATGATTAACCAAATATGTAATTCTATGTATTATTGCTTAATTAAATTGTATAGCAACGATAAATTGACAGAAAATTCATAGAAATATTTTGAAAAATTATATTTAAAGAATATGATGTTATGAAAGAGAGAAAACGAGGTTTCAGTGGTAATGTAATTTACGGATGTTATTAAAAATGATAGTTATGTATATATAAGGGGTTTGATTAAATGAATTCTTATGAATTTGTTGATAAATTAAATATATGTTTGAGAAGCTTAGAAAAGGTAGTTATTTGAAAGAAATGGAACATGGGGTTGGACTTTAATATAAATAGAATATTAAAAGATTGATAGAAAATGTACAAACATTATATAATAGGTTATTTAGTGTTTATGATATTGTATATATATTGATTATATGTATAATATTCTATTATAGGACGTGACGACAAAGTAGAGGGTTGAGCAGTCCCTCGTGGAATCGAAGCATTTTGGGATTTAAGGTAAGTATAGCTAATCGGATTTATATATATATCTATATGTGTAGTATTGTATGTATTATATATATTGGTTTCTTGGATGCGATCATGGCCTTGGCTTTATATTATTATATGTGGCTTTCGTATATTGATTGTTTATATAATTACTTGTGGATGTTAGATTACCCTAACATTGGTGGAATTGGTATTATGTGTCATATGTGTTTTTAATGGTTGGACGTGAGAGTGGTATGATTACATGATCGTATAATTAATTGTTGTATGAAATTAATTTGGGGACTATTATTGAGGAAATAATTATCGTAAAGAATAGAATGATGATTGTGAATTGAAATAAAAGATGATGCTTACCTAGTGGAAGCACAGTCAATGGTTTTATGAAAATGTGATTAATGATGATGTGATATGAGAAATATCTGAATTAAGCTAGGTACCATGGCGCGTAGGGTACTGGGGTATTCCGGGACAGCGGGGAATATCCTGTGTTGTTAGCTACACATTGGGGTGGTGTGGGGGTACCATGTCTGTTGTGATGTCCTGTGCTATATTGCTAAACAGCTGGAGTAAAAGAGTGTGGGGATATCACACAACGGGTATCCTGTGCTATATATGATATGATGATGGCCGGCGAAATCATTGACTGATGTACTCCAGCTAGAGTAAGTGGGCCCTTAACTAATAAATGATAACGAATGAATATTATGTCGTGGATTGATTTACAGTTGTGAGTATGTATTACTGCTTATATCTGATGTTGTTGTATGACGAATGACTGTTGTCGGTGTGACTGCATGTACGTAAATCTTTGTCTGTGTATATATATATAGATTGATAAGCTATACTTATTGAGTAGACAACTCATTCCTTGCCACGTACTTTTCAGGAGATAAGTCACACTGATTAGCTACATTGGACTTTGAGCGGTGCCGTCGTCTTTATTAGGTGGGTCAGTCGTGGCATCTGAAGCCAGAGTTTTTGATTGTTGAGTGTTAAATATTCTGGTCTTTTATCGGGATTTGTATTTTAAGTTGTGGTATGATTTTCCTTGAGGTTATGTAAATGAGAACATCTAGTGAGGGTGAATATAAACTTTCTGAGTTATCTATTACCTTTTGTGGTATATATGTATTATATTAATAAATTAGAATTTATTTTATGAGTTGAAAGAGAATTACTTATAGAATGAGTTCTAATTAAAAAAAAAGGGTGAAATAGTGATAATTAGACGTAGCGAGTAGGGGGTGCTACAGCTTCTACCCAATCCAGGAAAACATGTATGTGGAAGACGAACTGTATCAATTATTTACAGACGAACCTGAATTTTTGTTATTACATTTTGAACATATCTTTTGTGTAATTTTCAGGCACTTGACCTATTCTTGTTTTTCTGTCAGTTATTTGAGATACCCTTTCCTTGGGGAGCCAAATAGAATTCATGTATCTAGAGGTTCTATTTCTTCAGTTGCTTTTATGAGGAAGACTGTTGTTGGAGTATGCCTCATCACTACAGATCTTGCTTCCATAAATGGTACTCAGAGTGATACAGCTGTTGCAGGTGCTGGAGATGCAGTTGATCTTCTGGATGCAGGATAGAAGATGAAGCTTGGAGGAATCGTTACTTCTACTTTAGCGTTTTCTTCTCATTAGTTATTTACATTGTACAGTCAGCGTCCCCGTCAATTATTCATCTTGTGATTGGGCCACGTGGTCTGACTAGGCGGTTGAGTTAGTTGAATCAGGTGGGAGTTTGTTATTTAAAACAGCAACATTCTTCTTCATATATGCTCTGTATCAAATTCAGAAAACAGAGGAATACAACATTTTGGTTGCTTTCATTTTCTGTGATCAATTTGCACGATTTTCACCATGTTTGACTCAATTTTTCACATGGTATCAGAGCCTTCATATTGAAGGTCTCTGGATACTTTATCTTCGCCTGATCAATTACGCAGTCGCTGCAATCTAACACTTGAACATGACGGATTCGGCTTCGATGGAAGCGGATCAATACGAGAAGGAGGTGCTTTATTTGCATCCTTCAGATAATTTCAGTTTTGTGCTGGCATCTTCACCGCTGAACGGATCTAATTATTTGACTTGGAGTAGAGCAGTGTATATTGCTCTAGGATGCAAGATGAAACTTTGTTTCATAGACGGATCATTTCATAGACGGATCATTTCCTCGACCGACAGTAGGCTCTCCCTTGTTTGAGTAGTGGCGACGAGCGGATCTTATGGTTACTTCGTGGCTATGGAATTCGATTTCAAATGAGATAGTCGAAGGATTTGTGTATGTGACCTCTTCACGAGAATTATGGCTTGAAATTGAAGCGAGATACGAACGTAGTAGTGGACCTATGATTTATCAGATACAGAGAGAAATCTCCACAATCTCACAGGGGGATATGACATTAACTTGCTACCTAACGAGGGTGAAAAAGATGTGGAACGAGCTATCTTGTCTAGCTCCCTCACCTAAATGTACTTGTGGAGGCTGTACGTGTGGGATCAACAAGGCTATTGGTGAGAGGCACACAACAACACAACTGATGCAGTTCCTCATGGGTCTCCATGAGAACTTTGACAAAGAGAAGAGTCAGCTTTTAATGATAGATCCTTTGCCGGATATCGAGAGGGCATTTTCTATGCTTTTTGCTGTAGAACAGCAACGTAGCGTGCAGGTTCAACTTGCTGATTGCACGAATAATGCAGCGTATCAGTTTTATTTGAAAGAAAATAAGAAAGATTCTTTAAACAAACAGTCACAGAAGCGAAGACCTTTTTTAGATAAGCGCAGTATGATGTGTACCCATTGTCACAAATCTGGGCACTTGAGGGATACGTGTTTTCAACTCCACGGTACGCCAGAACGGTACAAGGCGTTGAATGACAAGAAAAAGCAATATGGGACAAATTACAACCTTGTTGCAAACATAGAAACAAAGAGAGCAGGCACTGGAGAGGTTTCAACATCAAATTCTGAACCTAAAGCTGAAGTTGCTGATTTGGTAGCAGAATTATTGAAGCTTATGAGGAGTAAGGAACCACCTTCAGATCCTATTTCGAACTACGCGAACTATGTTAACTATGAAGAACAGTTCGCAGGTAATGCTTCTTGTTCTTCTGCTTTGAATTTGGGTGAATGGATAATTGACACAGGAGCTACGAATCATGTGTGTGCTCATTTATCTTACTTTGTTTCCTATTCTGTTCCATCACATACACAAGTCATTCATCTACCTGATGGCACAATCAAGACTGTTACTTACATTGGTACAGTGAAAATTACTGATACGCTTGTTCTTAGTTCGGTTCTTTACATACCAGATTTTTCGGTTAATCTCATATGTGTTAGCCAGCTTTGCAAAAATAGTTCCTACTCCTTTTCTTTCACCTACTCAAGCTGCATCTTGCAGGACCAGGTCTCTAAGGAGGTCGTGGCAAAGGGGATACTAACCAGAAATCTTTACATTGTGCAATCCCCTATTTGTAAAGCTCTTGCTCATTCCACTGTACCCACTCCCATTTCCTTTTCTGCTATTACAGACTGTAACAGCTCATTGTGGCATAAAAGAATGGGGCACGCCCCAATGATAGCTATCAAACATATTCCTGATTGTAAATTTGTTGATGACTCTTTTGAGACAAAATGCAACATATGTCCTAAAGCTAAACAATCTAGAGTTTCTTTTGAGCCTAGTAATTCGCACACGGTTTCACCTTTTTCTTTGATCCATCTAGACCTCTGGGGGCCATACAAAACTCCTAGTATTTCAGGTTGCAATCATGTTTTGACCATACTTGATGACTATAGCAGATCTTTGTGGACTTACCTTATCAAACACAAGGACCAAGTACCTTCAATTTTACAAACCTTTTCAGCCATTGTTGAAACACAGTTTGAGACCAAAATAAAAACACTTCGCTCTAATACCATGTGAAAAATTGAGTCAAACATGGTGAAAATTGTGCAAAATGATCACAGAAAATGAAAGCAACCAAAATACTGCATGGAAGACCACATACTCTTTACTTCCAGAGATGTGATCTTCCATGAGGAGGTATTTCCTTTGCTCAAAATCACTCCACAGAATCTGTCTCTTGCCCTCTTCCTATAGTTACTATTGGAGCTTCCAATGATCCCACTAACTCTCTTGAGCACTCATCCATTAACTCTCATCCACCTCCTGCTGTCACTTTTCCAAATTCTCCTGCAGATATCACCCCTACAGTTCCTCATTTTTCTCCTACAGATGTTCCCCCTGCCACATCTCAGCTCCCTCGTAGGTCTGCTAGAGTTAGCCATAAGCCTACGTGGCTCGATGATTTCATTTGTCAACATGATTCATCCATCTTGCATTCCAATTCCAATGCATACACATCGTTCGTAGCTTCTTTGTCAGTTTTGCAGGAACCCCGTTCATTTGTAGAAGCTATGCAATATCCAGAATGGAGGGCAGCTATGGATGATGAAATCAAAGCATTGGAAAGTAACCAAACGTGGACTTTGACGCCTCTTCCTCCTGGGAAGCGAGCTATTGGCAGCAAGTGGGTTTTTAAGGTGAAACTGAGGGCTGATGGCAGCATAGAACGATACAAAGCTCGCTTGGTCGCGAAGGGATTCAATCAGATTGAAGGGGTTGATTACACGGAGAGTTTTTCTCCAGTGGCGAAGGCGGTAATAGTCCGATTGTTCCTCAGTCTTGCTGCCGCTAATGGTTGGGCACTCCATCAACTGGATGTGAACAATGCGTTTCTTCATGGTTTTCTAGACGAAGAGATTTACATGGTTCCTCCAGCGGGCTCAGTGCAAATTAAGACGTTTTTTGTACGGCCTGAAGCAGGCTTCGCGCTAGTGGAACGTCGAATTGACACTTAAATTGCAGCAGTTTGGCTTTAAACAGAGTGCTCATGACCATTGCCTATTCCTCCTCAACACTTCTCGTGGACTAGTTAGCCTCCTCGTCTATGTAGACGACATACTACTTGCTGGTGCTTGTGTTGAGGAGCTTCAGAGAGTTAAGACTTAACTTCATGACCTTTTCACAATTAAAGATATTGGGACGGACGGTATTTTTTGGGATAGAAATTGCACGCAGTAGTGATGGAATCTACTTGGCTAAGACGAAGTATATTATGGATATAATTGCAGACACTGGTTTGTTGCATGCTAAGGCAATCTCCACCCCGCTTCCTTCTGGCCTCAAGTTATGCTCTGACGCTGGCACTCTTCTTCAGACACCCGACTCTTTTAGGCGATTGGTAGGCAGATTACTATATTTGAGCTTCACTAGGCCGGAT
The DNA here is from genome assembly GCF_000512975.1 of Sesamum indicum. Taxonomy (NCBI): domain Eukaryota; kingdom Viridiplantae; phylum Streptophyta; class Magnoliopsida; order Lamiales; family Pedaliaceae; genus Sesamum; species Sesamum indicum. Next base: position 9,877,826 of record NC_026150.1, read on the forward strand.
ATTTCTCACGCTGTTCAGCAGTTAAGCCAGTATTTGAATCATCCTTGCGACGTACATTGGAACGCTGCCCTTCATGTGGTCAAATATCTTAAGGGTTGTCCTTCCCTTGGCTTGTTTCTCCCTACTGCTAATTCTTTGATTCTGCAGGGCTATTGCGATGCCGATTGGGCATCATGCTCTGATTCGAGGCGATCGTTGACAGGTTTCTGCATTTTTCTCGGTTCAGCTCTTATTTCTTGGAAAACAAAAAAGCAGTCGACCGTTTCTCGGTCTACTGCGGAGGCAGAGTATCGCAGCTTGGCTGCTACCGTGTGTGAGTTACGTTGGGTATCTTATTTGTTGTCTGATTTTGGTGTGCATCTTGTTTTGCCTATTTCTTTGTTCTGCGACAACAAAGCCGCATTGCACATTCTTGCTAATCCGGTTTTCCATGAGCGCACTAAGCACATCAAGATTGATTGTCACCTTGTGAGGAATGCATATAAAGATGGTTTTATTGCTCCTGAGTTAGTTCGAAGCTTTGATCAACTTGTCGACGCTTTCACTAAAAGTCTTCCGTTGAAGGTCTTCCATTCCTTTATTTCCAAGTTGGGTCTAGTTTCTTGTGCCCCCAGTCCCACTTGTGGGGGGGCTGTTGGAGTATGCCTCATCACTACAGATCTTGCTTCCATGAATGGTACTCAGAGTGATACAGCTGCTGCAGGTGCTGGAGATGCAGTTGATCTTCTGGATGCAGGATAGAAGATGAAGCTTGGAGAAATCGTTACTTCTACTTTAGCGTTTTCTTCTCATTAGTTGTTTACATTGTACAGTCAGCGTCCCCGTCAATTATTCATCTTGTGATTGGGCCACGTGGTCTGACTAGGCGGTTGAGTTAGTTGAATCAGGCGGGAGTTTGTTATTTAAAACAGCAACCTTCTTCTTCATATATGCTCTGTATCAAATTCAGAAAACAGAGGAATACAATATTTTGGTTGCTTTCATTTTCTGTGATCAATTTGCACGATTTTCACCATGTTTGACTCAATTTTTCACAACTGCCGATTGGAAGGAATCAAGAATCAGCCAGCGACCAAGAACAGTGACTTCTACTGTGATGCTTATAAAGGAATGCCAAGGTTTAGGAAAAAAGGGCTCTTCTTTAGGACAGTTTGGTCTATTTTTGACAAAAGTGTTGTTTTTCAGTTGCAACACTGATACAGAACTCAGCATTTGAAGACGATGAAGAAATCCACTAAGGCATGAGAAGTTGCTACTTGCTTCCGGTTTAGCACTAGCACTTTAGTGTGTAGTTAGCACCTTTATTAGTTCTCATGTAAAGCGTTTTTAGCAGATGCTCATAAGCGCCTTTTATTTCCTTTTCACGCCTTTGTTAGTTGTTTAACGATTTCTTCACTAGCCGTTGTAAGAGGTGGTTATAATAAACCTCCTTCTTCTTCCTTCTTTTTGCTGTTTATATATGCATATTCTGTAACTTTCAATTTGCGGATTTTTATATGAGAATGAAAGATTTATTTGAGATTTTATCTTCTTGACATGATATCAGAGCCATTAGTAGATGGTTCTTACGTTCACCCAATGCTATCAAATTCTTGATATTTTTCAGAGTGTAGAACTACTGTACATCTGTGCAAGAAATCAAAATGAGTGATACCAAGAAAAGTCTTGATGAAGCAGAGCTCATCAGAATGCAAATATCTGAAAATACTGGTGCATCACTAGTATCATCAGTTCTGAATGGAAAGAACTATCTTTCTTGGAGTAAAGCTATGAGAATCGCTTTGGGGGCCAAGATGAAGATGGAATATATCGACGGAGAAAGTGAGAAACAACACTTTTGTCATTTTACAGATTTTACAGATTGCAAGGGCTTTAATGTTTCAAGCCTCCTTACCTTCAATTTTTTGGACCGAAGCCATTCTTACTGCTACCTACATTATAAATAGGCTTCCTTCAGTTGTTTTAAAATGGCAAACCCCCTATGAAAAGCTATACAAAAAGCCTGTTACCTATTCCAACATGAGAGTTTTTGGATGTCTTTGCCATGCTACAAACACTCAACCCCTTAAGTCAAAATTTGATCCTAGGGCTATTAAATGTGTTTTTATTGGATATGCTCATGGGCAGAAAGGTTATAAGCTTTTTGACATAGAAAATAAAGTCACCTTAGCCAGCAGGGATGTGGTGTTCTATGAAAATGAATTTCCTTATAAACAAGCACTTGTAGAACCTACATATTGTACTGTTCCTTTACCTTTAAGTGAACATAGTGAAGATGTTTTTCTGGATACTGATATCTTGAAAGAAAGCAAGGATGATCACCATTCTGATAATATAGTATCTGTTCCAACACTCAGAAAATCAAACAGAACCACAACTAAGCCTGCTTGGATGTTAGACTTCATATGCAGTTTCTCTGAATCACATGATGGTAATGCTATATCTTCTATTTCTGATGCATATACTAGTTTTGCTGCTTCCATTTCACCCTTTCAGGAACCATTTTCGTATGAGGAAGCAGCTTCAAAACCTGAGTGGAACAAAGCAATGCAATCAGAAATTGAAGCTTTAGAAAACAATCATACATGGGATGTAACTCCACTTCCATCTGATAAGAAACCTATTGGTTGCAGATGGATTTTCAAGATTAAATTCAATGCGGATGGATCTATTGATCGACATAAAGTAAGGTTGGTAGCCAAAGGCTACAACCAAGTCGAAGGGATTGACTATCTTGAGAGCTTCTCTCCAGTTGTTAAGGTAGTTTCAGTAAGGTTGCTCATTGCACTAGCAGCTTCAGCAAGCTGGGAATTGCATCAACTTGACGTGAACAATGCGATCCTTCATGGGAACTTAGATGAAGAAATATACATGGAGCCTCCTAAGGGCTATGTGGTTCCAACAGGTCATGTATGCAAGCTTAGGAAGTCCATATATGGACTCAAACAGGCATCAAGACAATGGAACTGTGAATTCACTTCAAAGCAGAAATCTTTTGGATTCGTACAATCCAAAAATGATTACTGTTTGTTTACTAAAACCTCTCCTCAGGGATTTCTTGCATTATTGGTTTATGTTGACGACATTCTTCTTGCAGGAACATCTTCAGCACTTATTGATGAGGTGAAGTATTATCTAGACTCATTGTTTACTATCAAGGATCTGGGACCTGCTAGGTATTTCCTTGGGGTAGAAATTGCTAGAGCCAGTGAAGGAATTACACTTACACAGACTAAGTACATCTCAGACATCATCAAGGATCTTAAATTGACAGAAGCTCGCACTACTAACACGCCTTTGCCACCAGGGATCAAACTTAATTATGCCTCAGATAAAGTAATATCACATCCAGCTGTTTACAGGAGACTTGTAGGCAGACTCCTGTACTTGAACTTCACTAGACCAGACATTTCACATGCTGTGCAACAACTAAGCCAATATCTACAAGTTCCATGCAAGAGTCATATGGATGCAGCTACACATGTGGTTCGATACTTGAAAGGAACAACACATAAAGGTCTGTTCTTTCCTGCAAATGCTAATTGTGACATCATTGCGTACTGTGATGCAGATTGGGCGTCATATCCAGACAGCAGGAGATCATTGATAGGATATTGTGTTTTCTTGGGCAAGGGACTGATATCTTGGAAGACCAAGAAACAAAATACAGTCTCAAGGTCTACAGCAGAAGCCGAATACAGAAGAATGGGGTCAACTGCCTGTGAATTGGTTTGGTTTGTGTCTTTAGTTAAAGACTTGGGATTTCAAGTTCCTCGTCCAATTCCTTTTTACTGTGATAATCGAGCTGCCTTGCATATTATCAGTAACCCTGTTTTTCATGAAAGAACGAAACATCTCGAAATTGATTGCCATTTGGTCCGAGATCATTATCAGTCAGGTTTCCTTGCACCTACGTTTGTACGATCCAAGGATCAGTTGGCAGATATTTTTACAAAGGCACTAACTGGCCCTTTGTTTCATGCTTTACTTGGCAAGCTGGGCTTAATTGATTTCATTGTAAGTCCAGCTTGAGGGGAGGATGAAAAAAGTGTTGTTTCTCAGTTGCAACACTGATACAGAACTCAGCATTTGAAGACGATAAAGAAATCCACTAAGGCATGAGAAGTTGCTACTTGCTTCCGGTTTAGCACTAGCACTTTAGTGTGTAGTTAGCACCTTTATTAGTTCTCATGTAAAGCATTTTTAGCAGATGCTCATAAGCGCCTTTTATTTCCTTTTCACGCCTTTGTTAGTAGTTTAACAATTTCTTCACTAGCCGTTGTAAGAGGTCGTTATAATTAAACCTCCTTCTTCTTCCTTCTTTTTGCTGTTTATATACAGCATATTCTGTAACTTTCAATGTGCGGATTTTTATATGAGAATGAAAGATTTATTTGAGAGTTTATCTTCTTGACAATTTTACCCACGAGATGTCGAGGTTAATAAGGAAAATGCAAGAAGAGTCAACCAAACACGTGGTTTATACAGGTACACTACATGTTCTAAATACCAGATATGTCTTTAAATGTGTTTTTCTTACATGTTGTCTGAACAAGAGACTTTAGAATAATTAATAATCAAGTACTGAGATAATTCTTTAAAGAAAAGATAGCAGGAACATGCATTGCAATATGTGGATATATAAAACAAATGTGTGTCGAAGCCTTGTAAGTTTTGATATTAGTATAGGTTGTCAGAACTTCGAATTATCACCATTGGCAGAAGAAGGGATTGAAAATTAATTTTATCCAAAGTTTTACATTGGACTTCATTTTCAGAAACGGCCTTCAAGATGCTTATAAAGTCTATAATCCAAAAAATAACATATTATGCCAAATTTGGATTATAGACAAATAGAAAATTCTATTGCATTGCTGGATGAAGCTACATGTGATTTTTAATGATATCAGTTTTAAAGCCTATGCACATGGTACAGCTTGAAAGTTGTAAAAGGAAAAACTTAGGTCTCTTCAAGCATCTTAATTTTTATACTGTACACAATTGACGATCCTATAGGATTGAGTATCCAAATATGAGTACTCTGGTAAAGAAAGGAAACCTGCATATGTTTCAAGAAGAAGCTCGTGTGAAGCGAATAGTTGAAGGTCAAAGCTTCAATTTTTGCAATCAAACATCCCAAGTCCTAAGATCAAGTCTTCTTTTATCAGGCAGAGCATGCATGAGAATAATTTCCACACAAACAGGTTCTTGGAAAAGTAATTGCAGGAGATGGTTTGGGACTACTGTCTCATCTACAGATAATAGTGCACATAATCTTTCTTAACTAAGTTAGCATCTGAGTTTTTCTAGTACTTTTGGATCGCATACTTTTGTAATTCCAATTCCAATTCTAGGATTCAATTTCTTTACCCAAGACCACGCTCATTGACTCTCTTGCTTTGTGATCATTACCTTCAGTGTCCTAAGTAGTTAGTAATAGTCAGATCTGGAGGCCAACTTGGTTTTTAAGGTTGTTGGAATCCATGTAAAGCATTGGAATGCTGTTGGTTGATTAATGAAACTTTCGTACTAAATTGTGAGAATAAAGCATTCTTATTTTTACCCTCCACATTGTCTCCCATTTCTTGTTTTACTTCTCCTTCTTCTCCACTTTTCTACATATTTCATCAAGTTAAAACATTTACCATTTTAAAATCTTGGTGTTATACTATCACCAAAGTCAATGAGGCTTGCTGGATTAAATCCTTGTTCGGAGTGGGAGGTGCCAACACATTCTCAATTGGAGTTAGATAGTAGTCAATGGAATTTTCAAGAATTAGATGGTGATCATTCCATTGGAATTCAGTTTCCCATGGAGTTTTGAAGCTCCTCCATGACTTGCTTGTGCCAATGCATTCTTCGATTTGCTACTTTTCAGTTTCCATGATTGATTCATGGGATTCTTGTTTTATGTGCCCCTTTCTTCTGAAATATGCAATTTTGGAGAGTTGGCTGCCCCTTAAAGTTCACTTGCTTTCTGTTTTAGTCTCTGTTTTCAATTGCTACCCCATTTCCATCCTAGAAAGTAAATTAAGTAATTTATTCACTTAATTGGTACTTTTGTATGGTTACTTAAAATGATGGTTTTGGATTTGAGTACTTCATTGCATATTTCTGATCGCTCACGTGACTTTCTGATCTACGATTCGTCCTAACCTATCTTTGAGCTTGATTTAAAATTCTTTCATTTACCTTGATTGCTGATTCATTTTCACTAACACAGAAACTCTCATTCGTTCATCCTTGTCCTAGGAACCCTAGAGTTCATTGCAAAGCAGCCACCTCTGGAGATTTTTCAAACAGTGCTCCTGGTCAGATGAGCCAATATGAGAGAATAATTGAAACATTGACGACTCTGTTTCCCTATGGGTAAGTTACAGCATATTGTTGGATCTCATCCTGGTACTCTTTTATGTCATATATCTCTAGAAGGTACTACATTTTCAGGAAAAAGTTCACATTCAGAATTTTTGACTCATTGTAGGTCATTTTAGGTACCATTATTGGCATTTACAAGCCTGCAATGGTAAGTTTTTTCAGTTCCACTGGCTGAAAATGGAATATTAATTAAGCACTCAAGTATTCAATCTTTTGCAGGTAACTTGGTTAGAAACAGATCTATTTACTGTTGGTTAACTCTGACATTCGATGACTTCAGACAATGCTTGCGCAATCCCTGGACTGTAAGTAGTGACTCATCTGTAAACCTAAGAAAATGTTTGTTGCAAGGAACTGAGGCCATACATCTGTTACCAGTTTGATAACAGGTGGGTATAGGATTTTTAGCTCAATACCTCATCAAGCCAATGTTGGACTTTTTCATTGCAATGGTATGTCTTATTGCTGCTTGACATGTCCGTGGTAACCTCTTTAGTGATTTTTCTTACTGTAAAGCTCTAACTAAGAATTTGGTCAATAAAATTCTCATATGAACCACATCTGCTAGGTTGTCATTCTAAAGTGTGTTTCTGATGTCATTTCATGAGTAATGAATGTGGTTTTGAATCGGCCCTCAAGTTGTGATGCAATGTGAAACCTATTTGATGTGGATTCATGATTCCTGGCTCAAATAATGCTCAACTATCATACGAAATTGTAGCCTACAAAAATATACGGAATTTTTTGACCAATTATAAATTTAAGAAGTAGAAGTTTTTAAAAAATCTCAATTTTATTGAATTGAATATAAAAATTTACATGTGGGACGGGGAATGAATAAATAGATAGAGAATCGATAGAATGGGGAGAAGTTTTTATGAAAAAAAAAGATAAAAATGACCTTCATGTTTATTGAGCCAAAGAGAACCAAAAAAAATAATAATTATTATAAAATTGGCAGCCTTGGGCTAGAATAGTCACGAATGTGATCGTTCTGCCCGGGCTTGTCTATTTTTATTTTAATAGTTTGGGCTATAACCCAAACCATTTCTCAAAGATGTAAACAGGTTTCAGTTGGGCCTCAATGGGTTTGTTCATAGACTGGGCTTGCATTCAAAAAATGATCCAATAGAAGCCAATTCATGCCCCAGAACCAGTCCAAGACTGCCCACGGGCGGTACTAGGCCGGGTGTTTCTGGGCCGGTCCATGACGGCCCCCGTTGCATCCCTTTTTTTTTCCTCTTAGTATGTGAGATAAAAGTATACCGATGATAATTGATGTGGTATGTAAAAGGGGATAGATAAGAAAGAAACTATAATGATTATATTTAACATAATATATTTTTTTCTTTTTAAGCAGTGAAGTATATTTTAGATATAATTCAAATTTTTTTTAACTGGCGATCTCTTCAATCCGAAAATATTTTACGAGATAAGATGAGAGAAAAATACTTCACAAATAAACCCTCCAACATGTTTTCTTTTTCACATATATGATTTTCTGGGTTTTTGAATGTCTTAAGGGAAATAGTTTTACAAAAAAATTAGATTTTAATTGGGATTTTTTAACCATAATTCATCAATCTAAATAGGGATATTTTTTCATGATAAATGTTAACTTTTTGATAATTAACTGTTAGGTTATAGGGTAATGACATCTGCTCTCATTTTCTCATCAATTATTTAATCTCTATTATAGATTTTAAGGGAACAAATGATGAATCTGCAGAAAGAAAAGGGAAACAAAATAAAAGGGGCTTTTATGTTAAATAGGGGGGGGGGCGGGGGGAAAGAAGTAAATATTAGTTAGAGTTGAAAAATAAATCAAATTACTCGATTCTCAATTGAAATCAAACAATACAAATATGCTTCAATTCAACCCGTTAAACTTAACAAATCAAACTTCAATAAATTAAATTTACCCCTTTCACACGCTTTTTCTTTATTTCTTAATTTATTTTAGTAATTTGTACAAATTCATTTATAATCTTATTTAAAAACCATTGAATCTGATTTGAATTTAAACTCCAGACTTAATCAGTAGATCAATGACCTAAGTTTTACTTGATTCAACGAACTTGCTCGGATAATTCAACGCTGATTTATTTTTTTCGAATTCTTGAATTTTCTTTTGAACTACATTTTCTTACATGGTGACGATGAATTTCAAATCTATTTAATATAATGTCATTCAAAATTAGGAAGTTGAAATTCATAATTCCAAATTCATAGATTCAAACGTAACCTCAGAAAATTTCAACCCGGGCAGACTCAAATTCATGCTAATATCCTCCACAAGGTAAGAAATATCTGGATTATGTTGAAATTGCACATGAAAACTCATCAAAGATCCTTAATATTTTACTAAACAGTCTGAAGTAGTATGCAGAAGTTGAAAGAACATTGTAACAGCACTTTTAACACAGTTGTTTTTTCCTCACCAAACCCCATCTTTATGACTCCAAAAAAGGAGCAATATCTCTATTCTAACTATTACAAATAACATGTCAAGAAATCTGTCTAATTGTCTTGTCATTAGACTATTGAATGTGGAGTTGATTATTACAACACCTTTTTTCACTACCCCCAACTATAAAAGTCATGAAGTGGGCCGACAACCTTAGATTATACTAGTAAAATATTGCCAAAAAATAAAAAAAAATTGTAACTCATATGGACGCGTCCCGATATTTGAGTTAATTAAATAAATACCTTGTATCTTTTATAAAATTATAATTTTATAAAAATCGAGGAGTATTTGTGTAATTAAACAATTTCAACAAATTGCACATTTTGAAATCTAAAGAGAAAATTGCAAGCAATTCTCCTGTGATATTGTAAATGATTCAAATTATCCCCTTACTAAAAAAAAAAAAATAACATTTTACCTCTCGTTGTTTTTTAAAATGCAGCAATTTACCCCTTGTATTTTTTAAAATGAAGTAATTTATCCTCTTAGACAGGGAGGTGAAATTGCTCCATTTTGAAAAAAACATAGAAATATAAATTGCTATTATTTATTTTTATATATAATAAAAAAATAATTTACTTATTTATAGTATCACCCAAAGTAAATTAGATTAAGTCCCGAAACTAAAAGTTGGTAGAGAATAGAGATGAAGCATTTGGATCAACTTTTCAATGGCTACTCATTGCAATTATTATCACACTCCCATGAGTGTTGATTTTATATATATTCTTAACTTACTAAACTTAATTAAAGTACGATTAGTGACGATCTTATTATGTGGAACTATCGTCATCGTTAGGTCTCTAATGCTCCACGGTATTACTTTTCTTGATCTTGATCCACAAAATTATTATCCAAGAATTGTGGATGATAGGGTTTTCCCAATGTTTTTTTTTTTTTTTCTTTTGGGGGTGGGGTGGGGTGGGTGTGTGTGTGTGTGTGATTTTTTAGGTCAAGAGTCTCTTTAACTAAGTTGTGTTCTTGATGATGCTTAAGACATAATGCCGTATTGTTGCCTTAATTGCCTTTCGAAGAATGAGACTTTTCTTATAAACGGGGATTATCATAATGATTTCGAAAATTAAAAATATATATTGAATTTAATAATGTAAATTGTACTTTATATGTCTCTTTTCCTTCAAGTCCAAGGGGGAATTATTGAGAACAATCTATCACGTTTCCCGAATTTGGTAAAATATTTTTGACAAAGAGGTTTATGAGATCTGAAAAATGTAAGGACTTATCGATTTAGAGGGTGTTTGGCTAAATTGATTATTTAAAACAATTTGTAAAATGTTAGATCTTATATTAAAAATAAAATTTTGGAATATTTAGATAAAATAAAATTATAAAATTTATAAAATGTTAACAATGACAGTTTTATATTAGTATATTGAACATTTTACTTTTCCCAACTTAACTATAAGGAGGCTTTTTTTTAATCTTATAAACTATATTTTTTTAAAAAAGTATCGAACAATTTTCAAGATTTTATAAGTCTTAAGGCAACTTATTATAAGATCTTTTAAAGAATTTATAACATCTTAATAAATTAGTTATAAATTTATCATTACTTGCATATTATAAACTCCATAATTTTTATTCAAACACTTTAATAACTTATTTTTTAAAATAAGATTCAATATTTACAAGCCGGAAAGTATCTCATAAGATATATAAACTTGTAAGATTTTATTAATATATGTTAAATAACCACCTCATTTAATTAAAAGTCTGGACTAGTGTCAGAGATGATGATGATTTAATATTTAATATCTCCATGCTACCTCACGTGCAGACCCTGTACGTGAGATCTTTTTCTTTTTCTTTTTCTTTTTTCTTTTTTTTTATAAATGGGGGCAGTAATTCAAAACCCAAAAAACTTTTTGTTTGATTTAACTCTGACATCATATTAAACTAACACTTTATATAGAAACTTAAATGTTAGAAAGTAGAAATATTTAATATTTAATATTTAATATCTTAACAACATATTTCGCCAAACACCCTCTACGCATACGTACGTATTATAGCTAGTACGTGATTGAACATTATTTTCTAAGATTCTTATTTTGTAATTTAAGAGGGTGTTTGAATGAGTTTATAAGCTCTTTAAAATAATTTATAAAATGCGTAAAAGATTATAATACACTACAAAGTGTTAGCTAAGTATTATAAAATGAGAGCTTAATTAAAAGTTCCAAAAATAATATGTTAGCAGCTTCTAAATTTTTTTTAAAAAAAATAAGGAACTATCAATTTACTTATCAAATCTTAATAAATTCTTTCAAATTAATTATAAATCTGCCATTACTAATATTTTATAAGCTCAATAATCTTATTTTCCCGACACTTCATAATTTATTTTTAAAATAAAATTTAATATGTTATAAGCTCTAAAAATATTTTAAAAAATTTACGAACTTAAATTTTTTTTAAATAAATTTAGCCACGTACCCTCTAATCCTACAATGATTGTTCACATAGGTTAAAAGTAATAATAGAATAAATTTGCTTGTTGGCTTTTTCTTTTCCGTTTTTCTATAGAAAACGGCAGATACATTTCGTTTTGGTCTACCTAATGTATGAATTGTGGTAAAGATAACTTCTTGTTATGTGTATTAATCTGATTGACTATTTTGAAGTGTTTCTAATGTACTTAATTATTTATTCCTCAACTTGTCTTAATGATATGTACGAGAAAAATGTATTTTTCGTCCGTACAACTTTAGAAATAGCACTTTTGGTTCACTTTTATTTTAATATTATAATTGAATATAATATTTTTTTTAAAAAAAAGTAGTATATTTAGTCTAACTTCTATCAAAAAATACCAATTTCACCAAGTAAAAAAAAGGGGTATTCTCGCGTTATGACAAACATGCGCTTTTTTTCTCCAGAATGGAATTGGCATTTTTTGGCAGAAATTGAACCAAATATACTACTTTTTTTAAATTATTATCCTCAATGCACTAAAAAAAAAAATTGAGCTTTTGCTACATTATAAATGATCCCGTCTTAAAAGTTGTGGTAAATCACTACTAGTATTCATCATTAAACAAAATTAAAGTTCAATTTAAACTTTTACCACGTTTAACCAATATTAGACATTACCACGGCAAAAATATTTGCCATGGCTTTGGCCATACTTATAGAAATAGGTTAATAGATGTTGCAGAATCGTGATTACTTTTCTTCTTCTAACTATAATAATTAATCATAATAAAAAATTATATTTTTTTAATGTGCAAAATTTAAATAACAAAGTGAACCAAAAATACCACCCATTACACGACGAAAAATGTATTCCCCCCCCCCCCTATTCTTTACTGTCTTTTTAATATAAATATATACCTCGACTGCTAAATGTGGCTCCAACATTGAACCCCAAATCAAGTCACTAATTCATATTTTGAACATTTTAGATTGGTCCATAAGATAATTAATATTTTTTTATTTATTACACAACTCATCAACTATATATATATATATCAATGTAACCAAAAAGTTAAATATTAATGAATTTATAATCATAACAGTCAATAATATAGATAAGTAATCACAATTACAATATACATACATATATATATATATATATGGAAGTAGATAAATAATTTGGTGGGACTCCAATTGAAGGTATCAGACATCTGTTGCACCGGTCCTTAATACTATTTTTAACAATGATGAATGTACGTAAATAGAAATGGTCTTATGAGAAAATAATTCATAATTACATTAAGGGACAATTAATGCAATTAGTGAAATGTGAAAAGGAGATGATTTGGAGCACGTCACTATTGTGATTATGAATTCACAACCGAACATGTGTTAGATGTGTCTAACCTCCTAATTAAGTGCTACGATTCCTTGTTTCTTTACAGGAAAAAAATTGCATTTTTTATTTCATACGTTATAAATTTTTTTAATGTAATCTCATTTATTACAATTTTTTCATTGCATTCTATAAGTTTTTTTTCTTTTTCATTTTTAGTCCTCAAGTGAGTTTTTCAAGAAAAATCACGAGGCCATTAGTCAACACGTGATGGACTAAACGCAAGTCACGGTGCCGTTAGTTCAAGCATGTGATGGACTAACGGCCTCGTAATTTTTTCATTAATTACTGAATAGAAAAGTCACGTTAAAGATAAAAATAAAAATAAAATTTAATTTATGAATACAATATAAAAAAATTCATAACAAATTAGATTAAATTGAAAAAATTCTAACATATGAGAGTAAAATTGCGATTTTCCCTTTCTCTATGTAGGGTTAGTTTCAAATTATCATTGTGATATTCACCTTTTTTTTTCCCCAGAAAAACAGGATCATTTAAAGCTCATATCCATCTTCAATTAACAGTCCAAATATTTACATCAATCACACATTATTTTTGGGTGGTTGTCGAGATAATAATTTGACATCTCAA
>NC_026150.1:9891199-9952008 GCF_000512975.1 Sesamum indicum
ATCGACCTTCTTCTTTCGACCCTCCGGCTGTCAGCCCCGTCCCTTCTCTTTACATCTCTCTCTCACTCTCTTCTTTACATATGCATGTGTGTATATATTTGTATATAAACTATATTAATATTATTATATAATGTTATATATTTATGGGGTGAATAGAAATTTACCCCTATGATATTGGAAATGAGCACATTATCCCCTTATAAAAAAAAATATAGCAATTTACTCTTTGTACTTTTTAAAATGAAGCAATTTACCTCCTTATACACGGAGGTAAATTGCTTCATTTTAAAAATTATAGGGGGGTAAATTGTTGTATTTTAAAACATATAGGGAGGTAAATCGCTATTTATTTTTTCATAAGGGGATAATTTACTCATTTACGATATCACAAGGGGGTTGTTTGTATTTTTTCCTATATTTATGTAAATAACATACATTAGATGGTATATAGTCATTTTAAACCTAAACCGTTCATTCCGTACAAAAAAATATGATATTAGTAACAAAATATCAAGTGAAAATTTTAAAATAATCAATAAAAATATATATTAAATGACAATAATTTTTATATTGTTACTATATAATTATCAATGACAAAAATTGTGTATAAAATATGTCATTAGATACAAAATTAGTGACAATATAGTGACAATTATCACTAAATTGTCAATATACCTATGTTATTAATTGTATTTAATGACAACTTTGTGCATATTTTTTTATTATTAATTTTTTACTAGTGATAACTTTTAAAAAATAATAATAATTATTAAAATCATGAAATGCATTATTAATTATGACAAAATAAATATTCGTGCCATTGAGTATATATATAATTAGTGATAATATATATTAAAATTATCACTTAATTTATTTTTATCGTTAATTTTCTATTCTTTTATAATGATTTTAATAAAATAACACTAGAACCCTTGATTTATATTGTTCAAATTATCGACTGTAAATCTAGGATAAATAAAATTCAACCGTTCGTAAAATGAGACATAAAAAATATGTTATTTCAAAGAGCATCAAAGAAAACTATCATACACGAAAGATTTTTTTACATAATTTACAAGATAGAAGATGCTGATGAAACCTAATTCAATTGGCGGAGTTGATGTTATATGATTTTAAGGTTATAGATTTGAACTCCAGCAATGTTGGGGATGCTATTTTACTTTAATAGTAGGTGTCGTTCTACTTTAATAATATAAATATCAATGAGATATATTTATCTGATATTGATGATAAATATATAATTGTTAAAGTTATCATTATGTTATTAGATATAAATATTTGATATTGATAATTATAATTAATTTATTCAATAAAGTGTAGTTGGTCGTTTTCATTTTTAAAAAAGAACACAAAAATGAAGGAGCCAATTTATTTATTTATTTTTCCCAAAACAAAAAAATTTTTTGAAAATTTGGATAATCACGAGAGTAAGATGGAAATAACCCAATTTATAGATGACATAGATTTATGATTAAATTGCATACTAGAAAAATATCCTCATCATTGGTTGTCCTTCAATTATTGTATTAATTTGTTTTGCAAATGATGTTAAAAGAGAGTGTTTTGTAATTAATTTCTACAAGCAACGTAACCTTGCCTAGCTTCAAACACTCCAAATATATACATATATATCTATGTATATTGGTTTATATATATAACCCAGATCTTGTTTAAATTTAATTTGTCCTGTCTTGTGTTTGTAGAAAGAAGGAATGTAAATGGAAACTACGTGAATTATAGACAAATTAAATGCACATAGCCATCAATCAACTCTAATAAAATTACAAATTTGATCTTATAGCTGTTAATGGAGATAGAAATTTTTGTATTAATTGTCGCACATGATCCCATGTTATTAACTTTTGTCCATCTCATCATCATCACAAATTTCACCAATAATTTTAATTTTTTAATTGAAATTTGCATGTCCGAATTAAGCATAAATACTATGTCTAATATTTTGGAAGTTTCTAACATGAAAGATAATCGGCTACTTTTCTTACTTGGTGGGGTCAAGAAACCATGTAGATGTATAGCTATGGCAATCTTGCGTTACAATTTGCATTTTACCTTCTACGAGTTAGTTTTTTCGTGATTATAATTTTTGAATGCACCATGTTATATTTCATAACTAAAAAATTTTCAATTTTAATCACAAATCTTGAATTATGTCAAAGTTCTGATGAAAACCACCTTAATCTCCCTCAAAATTGAATGTGCCATGTACATACTGTTTCCTTCAGAAATTTAACAGAATTAAAGTTTGGAATCTAAATTGTAATTTTTTCCGAAACTATGAGATGTAATTTGATAAGTTTAAAAATAATAGAATTAAAATTACAAAAAAATTAACTTGTCGGATGTAAAATACAAAATTTTTTCCGCAATCTTGCTCATCTCCATTATATATAACACACACACACAAACCTAGTTTTAGTGAACTTTGTTGTACTTGCAAGTTGCATCGACACTTAATTTCTAAGTTCCCATTTTCTTTTTTTTATTAATTATTACTTTAAGAAAGAGCTCAATATTAGTCTTTTATATTTATATGGAAGTTCTGATTCTAATTACCTTGTAACACAAGGCCTAGGATGATGAGGATTAAGTACTTGAATTTAATGAATGTGTATCTTCTTAATTTAGCTACCATATATCACCATACCAATTATTTTTTTATCCTCACAACAATAATATATCGCAAGACCTCAAATCAAGAGTCCTCGAATATATATACACACTCACAAAATACTATACCAGAATGGGTAAATTTACATTTTTGATCCAATAAGTATAGCTGGTTAACATTTTTGATCTTGTAACTTATTTTATTTACAAATTAGTCTTTTTTTTTTTTTTTTTACGAATTCAGTTTAAACATCTAATATTTGTTCTTTTTTTTGGACAGATTTAATCATATATTAATAGTTTTGGTCTCCTTCACACTGAAGTGGATATTATTTTTGATCCTATAACTGTAGATCGTTCGCACCAATATTATCGATATAGAACTAAATTTGCCTCAAAAAAAGGACAAAATATGCGATGTTCAGGACTAAATTTAGAAAAAAAAAAAAAAAAGTAAACATAAATTACAGGATTACAAGTGCTAATACCCTATAGTTACATAAACGAATAATTTAATTTTGCCAGACCAAAAATTACAAATTTGAGTACAAAGAAATGTAGCCTACCTCCAAATTAATATTTAGCAATAGAATTGAAAGAGGAGATGCTTCATGAGAAAGTTAACATATGATCTATATGGAAAATGAGGAGAGAACGTTTAATTTTATCATTTTTGGAATTTAGAGAAATTAAGATAGAGTTCATTGAACTTTTCAAGTTCGTTGAGATACATTGAACGGTGATGTGGTCGTGGAGAAGCATAATTTAAGTGTCAAGGTTGAATTTTCAAGATTATGAGGTTTTCGATACAATTCCTATCAATTATAGTTATTTATTTGCTTTTATGTTAGTTATTAGTTAACCCTAAATTATTATCAGTTTCTAAAGATTGATTGACAATACCCAAATCTTTTAACTGTTAATTTTTGCTTTTATATATGTAGATGTCATTTGATTATAAATTATTATTAATTACTAAGACTGAATGATAATTTCTATAATCCTAATATAATGATGGAGCGATTGATAAATTTAAAAACAAATATTAAATCTATGTAGACTAAAGAAGGGGTGGGAAACTGTTCAATTTTTTATGGTCTTTTTGGCATTCTAGTGTGATGTGAACAAACAATTTTGGTTTTGAAGTTGAATTTGAGATTGGAGAATGTGTGCAAGTGTAATAAAAGTTGTCAACCAACTTAATTTAATTGATGAAATTGAGCTGTTATGATTTTAAAGATTATGGGTTCGAATTTAGTTATACGTATAGAATGTTATTTTATTGCATAGTATTTATTGTTTATTGTTATAATAAGTGTTTTTTAAATTTTATTTATCTGATATTGTTGATTAGGGTATAATTATTATAATTATCTTTGTTAGATATTGATATTTGACGATAATGATTGTAATTGAGTTATTTCAATTAATAATAATTAATCGCTTTAAATAAATAAATAAAACTGTAGTTAAAAAGTTACCTTTCTTGGGTTGGGGAGTTCAGATTATAGGCAGCCTCCTCCAACTGTTGAGATAAGGTCAAACCTTCGTAAACTCAGGAGAGAAGTTATCTGCCAGCCACCAAAGTCTGCATTCTTCGGGGATACAGATGCTTCCTTAAAATAAGAGCGTTCCTGGATTTTGGGTGAAGTAGTTGAGGGAATACTCTTCTCTCATATAGAATCCTAAGATCCAAGAGCTTGGAGATTTATTCCTGGTAGAAAGCACAATTTGCCTTCTCTGAGATGGCTAAGGCTAGATGAGCTGTGTGGTATCTGACTGACGTGGCATAATGTGAATCCGCCTAGATGTCTCATGGGAGCTATTTCATTTTGGGTGTAGTTAAGGTTGTGTCATTTCTTTGGCTGGGACAGCTTTGGTCTTGCAGTTGTCCTAGGGGGCCCAAGCTTTTTCATCCTTAAATTAGACTTTTGGGGCTTCTTGGATTATTTCAAATTTTTTAGGAGTACTATTCAATCTTACTGACTCTAATACGTAGATGATATGGACGCTTTATTAGTGTAGATGCCTTTCAAAGGGGCTTTGTCTAGGAGAGGGAGCCTTAAACCTTCTACAAGCGCCGACTTTGGCATTTGAGCTTGGTCATTTATATTGTGTGGTATAATGATGGTGTGTGGACATTGGTTGCCAAGGGGCAAGGTCAGCGGTTACCCAGTAAACCGCTCCACCACAACGTAGAAACGGGAGATGGTGGTAGGTTTCTCCCCTCATTTTTCTAGAAGAAAAGGGCTGCTACCCCATTGTCTTTAGGGTTTATTAACAAGTCTTCCTAGGAATCTGTGAGGGTGATAGGATAGAGTTTCCGGATGTGGGGCGATGATCCTTCCAGCACGAATTCATGGGGATCCCGAGCTTAGGTTTGACATCTTCTTCTATGGTGCCTAGGAGGTGGAGCCTCCGTTTTCTCAATCTCAACAATACTTAATAGATTAATCTTTTGAAAAGGAAAGAGAAGAGAGAGAATAAGAGGAAGAAGAATGAGGAGCTTCCTCCAGCTAGGGTGAGGAAGAAGCTACTTCGGTGGCAAGAAGAGATAGATATGAGAGAGAAGCAGAGATTCGGGTTATTGGGGTTGAAGCATCAGAAGAGATCAAACCAAGATATCTAGAACCATATCCCTAATCCTTCAAGCATTCGGATGCCTATGTGTTATGAGGAAGATGGAAAACCCCATTTCTTCAATATTGTTGTCCCTACTCTTTTTGGCGCTAGGGTCTTCGCTTCTTTGTTTCGGATTTTTATGTGGAAGTTTCCGACACTTTTGGAGTATCTTTTAATCAACTCACTCCCAATTGCTTTCGTCTCTTAGTCAATTGCGTTATTCTCTTAGTTTATTCTTTTTAGTTTGGGAAGGTCCCCTTAAGAAGAAATTTTTGTAATTCCTTTTTTTCTTATCTTGTTATGTCATTCACTGCTTGTTTGCCCCTAATCCTCCTAAGAACTGGAAAAAAAGGTATTCTTGTCATCCCTTCTATCTGGTGGGACTTTTCTCATGAGTGGAGGGTGAAGTTTTCTATGTTGTTGTGGGAGGTTGACTTGGAGGAGCTTTTGGAGAGTTTGAACCAGGGGTCTTACATCTGC
The DNA here is from genome assembly GCF_000512975.1 of Sesamum indicum. Lineage (NCBI taxonomy): Eukaryota > Viridiplantae > Streptophyta > Magnoliopsida > Lamiales > Pedaliaceae > Sesamum > Sesamum indicum. The sequence continues at coordinate 9,896,951 of NC_026150.1, forward strand.
AGGGGGTTACTGGATGAGAGTTTCATGTGTTGCATCCGCTTGAACCTGAGGGTTATTTCTTTGGAAGAGCTTTTAGGTAAATGTTGCTCTTTCTAGGGTCTTATTATGATAGGTTGGTGTAACCATTTGTTGATCATATTGTTTGTGTTTTGTGCATATGATATATGTTCAAGAACCTCCTTCGAGAATAGAAATGAAGGTTAGTGAAGAATTTAAGGAAACACTTGAGGTATTCCTAAGTTCATAGGAAATACATCTTCAGAAAAGCAGCATCACGAAATTCAACTATTGTATTAACCTCTATACCCAAAATTTTTGATTTCATAACCACCGTAGGGCACAAATAGTTTCTACATAACCAAGAAACATGGTATCAACAATTTTAGCACCTAACTTATTTCTACTGTATTGAGAAACTAGTACTTTTGCAAGGCATCTCCATACACATAAGTACTTTAGGCTAGTTTTCTACCTTTCCATAATTCAAAAGCTGTGCTCGTATTGTATTTCGAAGGGACTCTATTCAAAACATGACAATCCATATTCAAAGCCTCTCCTCACAAATATTTGGATAATCCATAAGTGATTGATAGAATGCCTTAAATATTATGTATTTTCTTTTTGCTATTCATTTGAGAACAATGATATGGAGGCGTTTCATAAATAATGCCATAATCTTGGCAATATACACTAAATGCATTCGATTCATATTTCTCCTTCTTTATTGGACATTAATCTTTTAGGTTTTTTACCAGTTTGGGGTTTATACTTTATTCTTAAACAAAATAACTTTTTCTGAGGCTTCATCTTGTTTTTAATGAGATAGACATAACATTACTTACAACAATAATTTACAAAGGTATCTCGTTTCTAGTCCTTAGTTAAAATTTCATTGAACTCACAAATATTCGAGTGTATTAAATCAAGTATTCTGAAATTCTATCTACTAAATGACAAGTCTTCTTAACTTATTTAGCTCTTACACATACAAGATACTTGTCATTTTTCAACATTCTAACTCAAACTTAATTAAGGTTTTTCTTTATCTATTTAACTAAACTTAAATTTAAATGACGTAATTTACTATGCAACAAAATAAATAACATTATAGAATCAGAAGCTTGCAATTAATTAAAAACACTATCAATAGGAACTTTAAGCAATCTGTCAGAAAAAAAAAAAAAAACCTTCAATCTGTCAGAAAAAAAAAAAAAAACCTTTTGCTAAAAAAACTAACAAACTATTGTGTCATAACTTTATTTAGATTTAAAGATAAGCTCACAATTCTCACTAACTAACATTGAACCGCTAACAATGTTCCTTTTAATAATGTAGACGTGGTGCACCCTCGCCCTGAATGAAATTTGAAATCCACGCTTCCTATCTCAAGTACTTGAGTTACCCATGCTAATATTTCTTCATTGATGGTTGGATAAGACATTAAAAGTGATTTATTAGCAGCAATGTGTTCATTTGCCCTAGTGTCAATCGACCTATCAAACAGTTTATAAACAGTTAACAGTTCGAGTTGTATAGACATACCTTCCAGTTGCTCCTAAGGTTCTAGCAATGCTAGGATCCCCCACAACCACGTTGACAACTGGCTGCCCGATTTTGGCCTTTTTAGAAGGATAATCATTGAATTGTGTACAACCTCCTCACAATCATAACACTGTTTATTTTTTGTTGGTTGCTTTGCTTTTATTGTGATCTTGTGTGATGGTTTTATAATTTGAATTTAAATATGACTTTATTTTAAAACTAATTCATTTGAGAATACTTTAATTTCTTCAAAACTATTGGAAACAAGAATGTTAGGACAGTACTTTGAAAGTTAAACATTTGAAAAATGATTTCATATTCCAAAGTCGTAGTTTCATTGAAAAATAATTTTCCACACAATCAATGAAACATTCAAATATGCAATTATACTAAAAGAATAAAGCAGTAAACTTAACTTCCATAAGTTGTGTGCAACAACTCATGTACATAAATCACAGTTATATCCCAAATATTCAAAGTATTTATCCTCAGTCGACATATTCCCATTAGTTGGCTATCATCCTTCTTTGGGTTCTCTTTTGAATTTTTTTTAGATCCTCTGCTACTAAGTTCTATAGAGCTGCATGCAGCTCATCAACCTCACATAGAGGCGGTGATATTTTTTAGTTGAGTTGATCAAATTCATCATCATGTTCCGTCTTCATGCAATCATAGTCCATCTAAGTTTCTGATTTTCCTCTTCCAGCTTGTCAACTATACTCTTAGCCTAGTGATAGTAGTAAGCTTAACTATAGAGATCATTTATCAATTCCTTCATCTCATCATGTCTATACATAGTTACTACTACAACTCAACAATTAAACTGATAAAGTGGTAATCCTGGCCTGATGAAGATAGTGAGGTGCTTAGTCAAGAAGATGAAGCCATTCGACAACTAAAATACTGATATTATCTGTTTGTGTTGAAAAAAATTAGACGCTTTGTTCTAAGTGCACCGTGTATATCACTTCTTTCAGGATAAGAAAACACATAATACTGACATTGCACTATATCAAAATTTTTGTCAAACAATACTCAACTCGTCGAATAGGTTGAGCAAACTAAGAGGAAACAAAGTAAGTAATGTGAAGATATTTATAGAGATATACTACATAAACAACATTAACCTAGCATTAATAGCAAGAATCGTTTCAAGAAAACATTTGGAATGTTTTGATCAGTATAATTTTAGGTTTAACAAACTGTTGTATCAATTTTTAAAAAATCATAAACTGATATTGTAACAACAAATTCTCCTGAGACTGACACATTTACCCTAACGTTCGAGCCAAAACCTGGCTGGGAGCGTAATAGCATTGCGCGTGTTGGGTGTCCACTCACTCTAGTGTTCAATAACACTTCAAACATCACTTGTAGTTTGGACTTAATTAATATACGAAAATATTTTATTTTCCAAAAATCTTCCAATATGGGACAACTTAGAGTTGTTTTAACTCTTACAACCTTGATCATAATATATACTTCTCAAAGCTCATATCATTATCTCATTTTTCTAATGTGGGATACACACTATTTTTTATTTACAATCTAATTTATGAATTAAACCTTGTGACCGACATCAACCTATTAGATTAAATATTATTTCAATTAACATATTATTATGACAATTACAACACCTTTATCATTGACCATGCATTTACCTCCTCTAAAAAAAAAAAAACTATTCATTTACTTTATTTAGTTACAGCTTGTAGAAACAACTTATACTTTTTAATGTAGATTTCATGTTCAACTTAAAGTGAAGGATAAGCATGGCGTCATTTTTTATGTTAATAAATAAAGAAGTTATTCATTTCATAAGTTTGTAAAATAAGGAAATTACAATCATATTTTTACTGAAAATTTATATTACCTCAAATATGATAAATATTTAAACATCACAAATTATATTTTCGGAATGGAGGAAAATTATTGCAAAATCACATCAATTTAAGCATTTACATTCATCAATCCGGTACCACCGAACTTTGCAAGGCCAAATGTTGTATAATTAACTTTGTATTAGTTGTTGATATGTCTGAAGAATATTCTCATCTTCCAAATAGATTGTCTCTTTTCGCACATAAAATGTAAGTTGCTTTCCTTTTTATGTTTTTTTTTTTCTCAGAGAAACTGGTAATAATATTGCAAGAAGCAAACTTAACATATAATAATTGAGAAGTAGCGCAAAGATATAAAAATAAGACAAAAACTAGAGTAAGAAAACCAAAGCAAGTCGCTAACCCCCTCTGATATCATCTTGGGTCACCAATAAGCCTACTATCCTTCATCCAAATTTGTTGACGCGCCATCTCCACCACTTCCACAGCTTGCATTCCATTACCTTTAAAAACCTTTAAATTCCTATTGTACCATACACTCCAGCAAACTGCAGTAACTATCTCATAATCATTCCGTTCAGCCTGATGATAGATACTGTGTATCCATTCCTCTGCGTCTACTGAATGTGGTTCCACCCAGCTTCCATGCCACCCTTGACACTGCTCAGACCAGCCTAATAAATGGGCAAACCACTAGAATGTGCATAAAATTTTCCTCATTCGGTTTACATAACGAACACCCTCCTTCCAGGCTTATTCTCCTGTTCCTCAACTTTGTGAAGGCCGGCACTGCTTTATGAAAAACTTCCAGATGAATAACATGATTTTTGGCACAAGATTGAATCCCCAGAGAAAGACCCATTCCCGCGAATTGTGCGATGGAGCTGCATTTGAATTACAGGCTAATGTATAAGCACTTTGCACCGAGAATTTCTCCTATTTCCCATAGTGCCAAATAATCTCATTTTGTCGTCTCTCGCTTGGCAAAGGAATTGACAAGATGCACTCAGAATCAATTGGTTTGAACTCCTCCCTCACCAAGCTTTCATTCCAGCTTCTTCCAACAAGTCCGCCACCTTCATCGACCCTTAGAGAGACTTTGGTGGTCAGATAAGTTAGAAAGAAATGGGTCTAGGAAGCCAAGGAATCCCCATAATTTGTACCGACTTCCAATTACTAATACGCTACCTAAGACCAGCTACCAATATATCTCTAGTTCATAGAAGACATTCTTAGGTGAATGAGGGGGAACAACTGCCAGCAGCTGCCAAAATGTTAGAATTATGGAAATATTTGTGCTGAAAGACTTCATGGACTAAACAATTAGGTTGCATTGCGACCCTCCAAGCTAAACATTGCTCCATTGAATTCCTTCAAACGGCAAAATCTCAATCCACCTTCCTCCTTGCGACTATAGAGTTTGTGCCACTCAACCCAGTGAATCTTGGTATCCCCTCCGCTTTGCCAAAAAAAGTTGTCATCATCCCTTCGAGTTCTTTAAGTATACTCTCTGGAATTTCAAAGCAAGTCGTAATGTATGAGGGCACCGGTTGAAGAACCGAGTTGATTCGTACCACCTCCGACCAGCTTGAGTTTCTTAGTAACCCACCTGTTAAGTTTCTTTCAAAAGCGATCTTTAATCCCTTCGAGGACCTCACTCTTCGACCTACCAATCGTCGTGGGTAATCCTAGATCCTTGTCATGTTTGTCCTTAACTGCCAGTCCAAGGATGTTAGCAAGTTCCTCTCTTCTTGGTGTAGGGATATTTATACTAAAAACCATATCTAGAAGCCCAACACTCATCTAAACATTTCTAAAATTTGCAATCTGCAATTGAGCTCAAGGTGTCATCTCTTCCTTTTTGGGTTGATGTAAAATTTTGTTAAAATTCCCTAAGCATAGCCATGGAGATATTAAATTCTAACTCAAATGACGTAGCAAATGCCACATTTCTTTGCGTCTACTCACCTCTTGGTGCCCATAAACTTCGGTGAATCGCCACTATTCAGAATCCTTGTCCTCTTTCACTGAAGCATCAATGTGATTCTTGAAGTTTGATTGTATCCATACATGGACATCCTTTTGCCAAAGCATGAGAAGTCCACCTGACATTGATTTTTGAAGTATGATTTCAATATAAGTTGATATTTTATTTTAATATTTCGAAAATCTCCTCACAATATAAGATCCTATAAGATCGCTTGATATCATTTAACTAAAGTACATCAATTTTATGTTCTTTGCAAGGTTGTCGAATTTGTCAAACTACAGTACTTAAGAGATTCATAAATTTATGAAAATACTTGAATTTCTTATCAACGTTTCATTAAATACACGGATTAGTTAGTGCTCTTATTAATTCATTTGTATAAATATTTCTTTTCCTATTTTGCATGTATCCTTTATAATTTCACGACAGACATGATGTAAGGAAAAAAAATACATAATGGTATTAATCTAATTAAAAGAATATACTTGAAATAAATATGTTTTATTTATGAAAATAATTAACTTCACAATCGGATCCTATGCTAGTAAATACTTATTGTATAAAAACTAGATGTGTTATGTTAAGTTCTACTAAAATACGTATTATTTTGTTTGAAAAAAATTACATCTGACGTTCCTTAAAGTTAAGTATAATTACATAAATATTTTTCATCATTTATAAAGTTATAATTACATCCCTAAGGTTGTTATTAATTGTAAATATTATAATACACTCCTGAAGATAAAATATAGCTACAACACTCAAAGAGTGTACTTATAATTTTATGAAAAAAGATAAAGACAGTGTATAATCTGATATTTCTTGGAGGTATCGATGTAAGTTATCCATATATTTTTGTACTATAGTTCATCTATTAGTATTCACTGCTCCAATTATGAAGAAGTATACAAAACTTTCATAAACATAATATTATTTGACATGTTGAAATTCAAGGGAGAGTCCAAAGCTTATTATAAATTTTACACAAAGACAAAAATTGATTAAGAATTAAACAAAATTTATCAAATATTTGCTTCACTTGTAATCATACATGCATACATCAAAATCAGCTTCACACGTACTTACGCGTTAAGACAATTAGCTATGCGATAGAACAAACTTATCAAGTATCTTTCAAGTATAATCATACGTATCTCATCGAAATTACCTATAATGTAACTACATATGAATTAATTAGAGTATCTTATTACATCATTAATACCTACCAAGTCGACTCATACTAAACTAATAACGTTGGATAATTAGGACAGCAAACACAAACCTTACGTGGTTGATTATGAATACTTTTTGTGGTTGGGAAATTGCAGGCAAATAGCATCTGTATATGATGGTGGGGACAAGGGTTTGTCGTTTTTTCTTTCCTTATGGGGAAAGTATATACATATATATACATAGTGAGATACAATAATTAGAAGAAAAAGGAAAAATAAAATTTTTCAATTCGTAATTTATGCTTTTTTTACTTTTCGTCCCATGAAATTTTTCAGTTAGATATTTAAAAAAAGGCCCAGTGGTTGTTAATTGTATATAAGGAATTAAAATATTATTTTTTTAAAGTTATGGAACCAAAGGTGATAATCTCATAATCAATAGGACCAAAACTAGAAAAGGTCTAACAGCCATGCGTTAAGCATGTTGTTATTTTGTTGAAATATTAAATGAAATGTGTTATGGAACCAAAAATGATAAATAATCTCTTAATCAATAGGATTAAAAACTAAAAAGATTATAAATTATGGAACAAAAAATATTATTTTTTAAAAAAAATATAATGAAAAACGACAGTGTGTTTATTGCCTCGATTTCAAGACATATGACACGACTCTAGTTTATTAATCAAGTGTACAACAACATAGGTTGCCTATAATTGAACATGCCTTATGTGGCAGCCATTTGGCCGGGTTAGGTTGCTTCTAAATTAATGATGTTGTGTGTACTTCTAATTTTGGATTATGCTCTCCATTTATTTATTTTTTGGTCTTTAATTAATTTTGTCCTGTATCAATCAATGAAGTATAATTTAGTTGACAAAATCGAGACTCCACAAATTAAGAAGTTGTGGATCTGAGTCTCGATCAATATTCAGACGTGGTCTACTTTAACAATGACAAATGATAATAAACAACAACAATAACAATAATAACAATAATCAAAATACCAAAGTATCGGGATTGTTGTTACCTATCCCTGACTCGTGGCTAACACATTGTAACAATATTGTCGATGGGGATTTGTGTTCAGACAACAATGTATTAGGATTCAAGTAATTGTTGTTAAGAAGACACGTAGAATTATAGGTAAAGCAAAAATCATTAGGAAAAACAAAAAAGAGTACATTGAAGGCTCAATTAGAACTTCTAATTGAACAATTAAAGTCGATTGATCAAACACATGTATCCAATTTGCAGGACACGACCAATTATCTAACAAGTTGGTTAACCTTAAAATATGAATTTGATTGCATCCGAACAATCTAGTAATATATATATAGTCCAACACGGAGACAATATTTCTTATGTTCACATTAACAAACATAAATTTAGAGGATACAGTTCCAATATCTTATTGTAAAATAACATTATGGTTTATATTTCATGTTATATTTATAAAATCATATTATAACTATGTATTAAGGAAATATTTTGTACAAGGAATTTATATATATTAAATAGAATATAACATGCAATTAATACTATTTATATAATATATACGATATTCGAACTTACAATTATAAGATTTTATAAATTCGTATATTTTTAAGATAGTTTTTCAGTGCAGTTGGCCTGGATGATGTTTCGGGTATAATTTTGCTTGATTTTTTTAGGTGCAAATATATAACAATTCAAATATATATAGATATATAAATGGTTAGGGGGTAAAAACGCTCAAAAAAAATTTGAATGGTTATTTTTAATAGATATAAGACCACGTCAGCATATATGAATAATGTACAGTTTTACGAACGGTAATAAGTTAGCTGGGCATTTTACGTATGTTTTGGACTTTACATAATCTTAAAATCAATTTGTAATTATCTTTTGTATTAAAAAAAAGTATCTTCATGTCATTTTAATATCACTACACTATTAATTCTTTTATTATGTCGATAATACCTTAAATTGATTTTTTTTTTTTTTGAAATATAATTTGTTGGTTTATGTACTTTACTTTTATTTATAATATATTTTAAAATATAAAATATTATTTATTGTATATATAAAAGAAAAAACGTGCCACAATATATCTATATATATATATATGTTTTAATTGCTCTCGCATAAATGGTAACGTGATATTGAGAAGTCACAATCATGTTGCATTATCCATATACATGACTCATGCTCTCTTATTTTATTTCAGTACGTATCAGCAGTGATGTACATAAAAATGAAACAAAAATTATATGAATATTTCACTTTTGGTGTCTTCTTTAGACAATTATGCTGTCAATGGAAATCATATATGATTGAGGCTAAGGTTTCATAAATTTAATTTCATGAATTCGAGTTTTATTAAATATGTGGATATTTATTTTCTTTAATATGAGTAATTTATTAAATATTCTCGTTCTGATACCAATGATAAAAAAAAATACAATTTAAAAAAATTGTTCTACAAAAGGAGTTATAAAAAGTAAATATGACAATTAACATGTAATTTCCTCAAATTTTAGATTACGCCCGTGAAATAATCTCGAATTTGACAGGAATGTTAGCAAAATACTTCTCCTATATTTTGTTCCGAATCAAATAAGAAGGTTTCAGGATGAGGAAAAAAGGAAAAATCATTCATGGATTTATTTTATTTGTAACAATAATATTTGATTTAATTTCGTATATATTTTTTCAATAATAAACTCTGAAAGCGTAAAAGCCCAGATCATTACAGTTTTGGTCCTCATATATTGTCATTAATTCGTTTTTAATTTCTAAACATATTAACATTTTATTTTAGTCTTTCAACTTTTAAAATATTAATAATTTCGATTCTTAGGCCTAATCAATGACCATTTGTATTTTTAAAGAAAACATATAGTCCAACTATCTATTCTCTATGTCTATGATCAGACCCAACATGTTTTCGAAAATAAAATTAAACCTCCATAAATTCATACACTAGAAGAAAAAATTACTATTGGCTACAATATTAATGGCTATGGCTAAAAACTATGGTAATGACTACTATTAACTACAGTCAAATAAAACTGATGCAAAAAAATAGCTTTTCCATCAAAAAAAATTATTTGTCACGACTACGAGCCATGGTTAAAACATTTGTTATGGCTTCCAACCATGACAAATATTTTAGCCACCTTAGCAAAAATCACGGCCAATAACTGTTGCGTGGTCGCAGTCAATAACTATTTGCTACGGCTATTTGTTATTAATCATGACAATTAACCATAGTTAAATTATAATTCTTCTAGTGATATCTTTATTTGACCGACTTGTTCCTGGGGTTTTCCATGTCCTCATTTTACGTACTTTCTCCAACCACATTATCCAGAAATACCGAGGACTTGGAATATTAGGGAACAAGGAAGTCAAAAAAGTATATGAATTTATTTAGATCGATTTTACTTGATTATGTTATTAATTTATCATTATTTTTAAATTGTAATTAATTAATTTTTTGGTAGTTCAGTAAACTTGAGTACACTTGATGGAACAAAAAAATAAAAATAAAAATCATAACATCACATTTCTCCCCCACGAACACACACAAATTAACAATTATTGAAAAAGAAAAGGAAAGAACAGACACAGACGTAAACGTGATGATGACGAAATAGCTGATGTTATGGTTGAGTAAGTTTTTATTCATTGCCAAAATCTGTAGCAGTAAAGGCGTAATTCTTTTCACTCTTCTTTTCTTTTTCTTTTTATTTTTCTTTTCCGAGGGTGGGGTGGGGGTACGTAGCGTTGTGTTTGGGTCACCCCATCATTCACTATCTCCACATTGTGGAGTCGATACCTCCACAGCAGTCCCTTTGTAGTTCATCAGTAGCTTTCTGAAAACCAATGGTGGGCCCTGAAAACACACACACACACACAGTAGAGAAAACACATTTCTGTAATTTATTACAACAACTTTATGCCCTGTTTGGTAGTATATATAGGTGGGTAAGGAGCGCTTTTGAGTTCTACCAAACTTTTCTGAACCTTTGTTGAACACACACTCATCATCTGGTCGTCATGGGAAGACAGCCTTGCTGCGACAAACTCGGCGTGAAGAAGGGGCCGTGGACGGCGGAGGAGGACAAGAAACTCATCAATTTTATCCTCACCAACGGCCAATGCTGCTGGCGGGCCGTCCCCAAGCTCGCCGGCCTCCGCCGCTGTGGGAAGAGCTGCCGCCTCCGGTGGACGAATTACCTCCGCCCCGACTTGAAGCGAGGGCTGCTCAATGAGGCGGAGGAGCAGTTGGTCATTGATCTACATGCACGTCTTGGTAACAGGTGGGTGCGTTGCATTGTAGAGCCATATCTTAATTACTAATTAAGAAGGGATTAATCATAATAAAGTTAATAAAAAATGAAAAAGAAAACGTTTTGATTGGTTAAAATATGTATTCATCATGGTGCTCTTTTTTTTCTAATTTAAAATAATGAGAATATTTGGCAGCTTTTCTACTTTTTTGCACAGTTCAAACTTTTTGTCCAAGAAGTCTTTCCATTTTTTTAAATTAGATATGTTTTGTTTCAATGAAATTAATATAAAATTATTACAACTTGTTTTGTGCTGAGTTTGGTTAAATGTAAATCAATTAATTGTATACTAAGTTAAATTTAATGATTCATTTTGATTTTAAATATGATGATATTTAATTTATAAGAAGTTTATAGATCATATTTATTGTATAATTAATTTAATTTTATCAAATACAATTAATTAAGAATTTTTCCTTTGCCAAGTATAATGTGGTAATACTAGACTGATAAGTTCGTGACGTGGACCGGAAAGAAATATGATAAAAATAATAATAATAAATAATATACATCAAATATGTATATATTATAGTACTTTTAAGTTGATCATAAATTTGATTTTTGATTCAAAATTCTCTGATAACTCTTTGATTGTAAACTTATAAATACATGGGCTAATCTCATTGCTCAACGACACCTTTGTCTGAATATTCTCTTTAAAAATCTTTCTATTTTAGCATTGCTAGTTAGATTTAGTTTAGTTGTCCTGAATCGATTTGAGATTGTTTTTCTCCTATATTGCTTTAAATGAAAAGTTCTAGTCAAAATCAGATTTGATTGAAGAAAATCAATAGTGCAATATGTGTTGGTTATTTTTTTTTGAACTGTACGCCAATTACAAATCAAGTATAGCACTTGTCATATAATTACTTTAAATCTATCTAAATACCCCATATTAACCTCTGTTTTCTTCCTATGAATTAGGTGGTCTAAAATTGCAGCAAGACTGCCCGGGAGAACAGACAATGAAATCAAGAATCACTGGAATACCCACATAAAGAAAAAACTCCTGAAAATGGGAATCGACCCCGTCACGCACGAACCCCTCCACAAGGAAACTGATCAAGATCCACAACAATCTCATGCAGCACAAAAATCTCCACAATCAGACAGCAACCATGATGATCAGACACAGTTACCAGGGGCCGACGTTGTCCCTGTCAACCTCGACGAGAACTCGTATTCCCCAACCGATCAAAATAGTTGCTCTGATGAATCCAACTTACCCGACGCCAACTTGTACGAAAATGACCCGTTAATCAGTTGCCTATTCCAGGATGACAACGATCCTCCCCAAGCCGACGTCTCCTGGGAACTCTTTCCATCACCAGAAGAAAATTTCGACAGCCTCTTCGCGACGTCTTGGGAAGAAAACTGCCCCTGGCTGTTGGATTGTCAAGATTTCGGAGTTCATGACTTTGATTACGGTTGTTTCAACGACATGGAAGTTAATAATGCTCTAACATCATTAGAGACAGGGAACGACGACCAGTAAATATTAATTTCCATGACTAATATAATAAAAGAGAGATCGAGAGAGAAGAAAAAAAAAAAAAAAACACGATGGATGACTCCTAGCCCGCATGTTAATTACTATGATCATGTAGGTTTGGTTCGACCTGATCCGTAAATAGGTTGATATTTTTGTATATGGTGATGGGGTTGGAAAAGTGAAATCTTTGCTGCGAAGAGGTTCGTACCAACCAATTAAATTAGAGAGGGAATCATCAAATTCAAATGTTTGGAATTAAGGTTGTAATTTTATAGTTTGGAGATGTACGTAGTTACGTTGGTCTCCTGTGCCAAAAAGGATACGAGGGCACAGTGTTGAATATGTTGATAGGGGTTAATTAATTTACAGAATGCACACGTAAATATTGAGCTTTTTACGTACATTGTGTATTGGTGATCGCCAATGAGAAAAAGCCCATTTATGTAGTTTATGTAAATCATTGTATATTTATTAATAATTGTATTTAATAACAATTTTATAAATATATATATATATATATGTATTTATCAATTCTTGCTAATTAATAATTGGACGACATGGAATTTGCGACTGGTCGCCAAGGAAACATAATTTAGGATGCGTTCTGTCGAAAACCTCTCATCACTTTTTGGGATAATTTTTGGGACAGTTTTTACAATAATTAGGATAAAGCGATCGCTGTCTACCGCAAATCTGTTGTAATTTTTCGCAATAAATTGTTACAAGATAATTGTCGTCGTCAAATGAAATTTATTATTTTGATTAAATAAAAAAATTTTACCATTTATACGTATATATAATTTGAAAAAATATTAAAACTCAAAAAATTAATGACAAAAAAATCAGGTGACAATTTTAATATTTTCACTAATTATATATTTAGTGACAAAAATTTTTATTTTGTCACAATAATGAATGAATCATCATTTTAATAATTACTATTATTTTTCAAAGATTATATTTTCTTGTAGTGACTATCACTTATTTTTTTCGCTAATCTTTTTTTTTCTATTTTATATATGATTGTGTTTTGAACTTAAGCATAACAAATACAAGGTAAAAATATATTTTTGGTCTTGTAACTTTAGATCATTAGCACTTTTGATCCTGTAACTTATTCTATTTACACATTTAATTCTTTCTTTAACAAATTTAATGATTGAACATCTCACATTTGATCTTTTTTTTGACAAGTTTAGTCCTGTATTGATAATTTTGATCCTAACAACTCATAATTACAAGATAAAAGTTTGAAGGGGACCAAAATTGTCAACATAAGATTGAATTTGTCAAATAAAAAAAAAAAGACCAAATGTGAGATATTTATCAAAAGAAGGACTAAATATGTAAAAAAAAGTAAATTACAGAATAAAAAATATTAACGATCTAAAATTATAGGATCAAAAATATAATTTTACCTGAATACAAGATGCCGTTACATCAAAACAGAAGTTCAAGTTTATTGTTGTAGTAGGTCTTGTACTCTATGATGCATTCTGTCCCCAAAAATTTCTAATTAAATCATGATTTCACTTCTTTAATTTCTACCAAGGTAACTTGAATATTTTATCGTAAATTTGGACTTTAATGCAATTTATTTCTATAATATTACAAATAATTAAATTATTTCTCTATAATAATAATAACAAAAAAAATAATTTATCCATTCATTTGCAATATCACAGAAGAATTGATTGCATTTTCCCCCTAAATCTATATTATATATATCTCATAATACGTGACTTAACATATATACATATATATATATATATTTTATGCAATATATAAAACACAAAGTTATAATATAGAAAATCCCAATTGGAGGAATTGCCTCGTTGAACAAATACGCTTGCCCGCGTAATATTTATTTGATCTGCAAATAATAACTTATTTTTCTTTAATATTTATTTAGGTTAAGTTGTTCATATAATGGCACTGAACTCGGTACATATCAAGTGATTATTTAAATCATAAAATATATATAATAACATTAACATCATTACGTTCCAATATTTAATAATTCACAGTCCACTTTAACACCTACACAAAATGAGTCGCATGATTTTTTTCTTTATGAATTGCAGCTAGCCACTATAACTACAGTACTGCGTGGATAAAAAAGTATAATTAGACATATATATATATATATATCATTGAGCAAGGTGGCACATATATATAGATAATATAATAAAATAAAATATAATTTCCGTCTCACACGAATTAATTTTTATAATTTAATATTCATAACTTTGAAAAATGGACAATTGATCCCATATGGTCGAAAAACCCCAATTTTATAGGCAACGTATTTAGCACATGTACTTTTCTAACAAAAACAGATCAAATCTTATCATCCTTTAATTAAATTACAGAACGAAAATTATAATTTTCGCATATTTCCTCTTTATAGAAAATAAGTTATGTGATTGTTGGAAGTGTGAAGGTGAGCACTAAGTTTTTGTAGGTGAATCGTTGTACATAATTTAATTGTTTTCAATATGATCATCAACAGAAACATACAAACGGAGTATGTAGCTTTCGGCATTAATTAATAGAATGACTCTTTTTAGTGTGAAACTTACTTAATCATGAGTTTAGTGGAATTAATTAAGAATGGAACTTATCTTAGGATCAAAGGGAGGACCACTATGTCACATATTTCATTGTCCGAATTTCTTGTGGCTGTATGACATGTTAATAACGGGGAAATAGTATTTTTTATCCCATACGTTAGGGTCAGTATACTTTTCGTTACATTAGTTAGAGATTTTGATTAACGGTCTCATAAATTAGAAAAATTCTCAATTTTTAGTTATTTCATTGATTTTTTGACGAAAAATGCATGTGCTGAGCATGTGGTCATTAACTCTTCAACCACTTGTAATCACGTACTTAGCAATTTTAATCCATTGATTATGGGATTCTTGTTAATGGTTTTATAAGCTATAAAAAATTTCACTTTTAATACTTTTATCAGATTTTGATGAAAAAGGTAGAAGCTAACAAAATATTACGAAAGGAGTAAAAGTGAATTTTTTTGTAATTTATAGGACTATTAATTAAAATCACATAATTAATAGGACTAAAAATGTAGTAATTCTAAAATACTGTAGGATGAAAAATGTAATATTCCCGATTAATAACGCTATTAGTTAGTGGAGTATATATTAATTTGAAATTTCAGTTTATATATACAGTCTACACCTCGTCATTGAGTTTCCTTTGGAAGGGATTTCTGTGGAAGAAAGTACAGACAAAAATAAAATGTTAGGTCACTCTATGTTGACTAATGTGATCGTGCTATTACGCTTTCAGACACTTTTAGGTTTTTATTTTGTAAGATTTTTAAAATAATTTTAAAATTTAGAAAATTTGATACATTTAATCCTATAATTTATATTATTTTTAAAATGATCCTAAAATTGAGAAAACTCAACACATTTATCCCATAAATTCTGAAAAGTAGAGGATTAGGAGTAAAAATATAATTTTATCTATTTAGACCCAATAATACTTTAATTTCAAAAAATAATAAAAAGATTTAGAATTTAATTATCTCAAATATAAATAATTATAATTTAAATTAATTCATTAGTTATATCAAAATAAAATTTATTTATTATTTTTTTTAAAAAAATAATTTTTTTTTTGTTATCGTTTGTGTTCAAACTCATTAAAATATTTTCAAACACGAGTCAATCTTAATTTTAGTAAATTTTTCCTCCTCTTTTTTCTGGGGCATGTGACCTTTCCCTCCCAAAGGGGGGAGTTAACGACCATTAACGATGCCATGGCCGTTAACTTGGAACCAAAAATGTGTATTATCATGTGTTGGTACCAAAAGCAATATTTGCTAAAATTATGGGCCAAAAAATGATAATAACCTTTCTTAATGGTACTAAAAAAATATTTTTCCCTCTTATATAGTACTTATTTGTCGTCATGTATAGTTAACATTTGCTAATCCACGTAAGTAGGTACCGACATGAACGAGGCGGGAGGTTATTCCTAATTGATGCTTGATGGTTGTAGGCAATAATCTTTAAATTAATACATACGTCAAACATTAATCCCACAAAAATATTCCTACAATCAAATTAGTAACGATCTACAGATCGTATAAACACTATGAAGTGAATTCAGCTTATGAGTTAAATCATATATGTGTATTTCTATTGGATCACTATTTGTAGGTTTTGCCTAATAATACAGTAGCCATTAGGCTCCCAAGAATCATACCACATGTCCCATCCTCAAAGGCCAAGATTTTGAGTTGTCGGGAGAATGCATGAATCCTCATCCCTGTAAGGGCATTTTCTGGCACTCAAGGGGTAATCTAAACAGTACGATATCCACAACAATTATCATAACATATCCTATTATTACAATTCTTTATAACAAATCATGCTACCTAAATCTCATAGTGCTCAAATATGTACACAAAAGTTGAATTGTATTTTTAGTGATGTAATTACAATCATTAGACATTTCAGTCCTAAAACTTACTAGAATACTAGTTCACTTTTTCTGATTCTAGGATAAAGTTTTACTCTAATTTTAAAAGTTGGTTGAAAAATAATGAAAATTAGCCGTAAAGTAGCCAATTTTGAAAAGATTTGTCAATTTTATCTTGAGATTACGAAAATTAAAAACGTAAAAAACTAAATTACTAGTCTAATAAGTTGTAGGACTGATAACTAAAAGACCATAATATACAAGAGCAGAATTGCATTTAAGCCCGTACATAAATTAATTTTGTAAAGTTAAATTTTAAAAACACACAAGCAAACGATTAGTCTGACCATATTTAAAATTTCGAATAATAAAAAGTTAGAGGATCATAGTCCAATTAATATATGAAGATGTTTGATGAGAATGATTCAATGTTCATTGGTGTGAGAGAAGAGAAGAGGAGTGTGATGATTATGACCCTACATCAAGATACACAATATCTGAGTGTTGCAGTTGGTGGCGCATGAACAATCTCAATAGCTAGACCTCCAAAAGGTTTCATTTCATGGGCTTGTAGTGGAATGTTGAATCATTTTCATTCTTGTGGTTTTTAATTCTTTGGACCATATGTCTATTTATCATATATAAATTGTGGGAGCCTTTATATTTTCAAATAATAAATATTTGTCTCATCACTTATTTTGATAGCTAAGTGTTTAAATAATTGTATGTTGTTGGATGAGAAAATATAATATGTAATGATATCGCTAAATAAAATAGCGACACATATCGTTATGTGTGGAGATATATATATATATATATATATATATGGGTGACTTGTTTGAGTTGAGGTTCATTTAAACAGTATGATTTGAGTATGTTTTTGTTCAATTGTTTGGGACCCTTGATTTAGGGCCTTTTTATTTTTTGTCCTATTGGTTACGAGATTCTCATATTTTGTCCCATAATTTTTAGAAAGTAGAACTTTTGATCCCATGACATATTTTTTATATATATTTTAATAGAAAAGGGCACGAGGCCATTAAGACTTTTACACTTTTAGTACTATATATTATAGAATTTTCACTTTTTTGATTCCATAACTTTCAAAAAATAACACTTTTGGTCTTATGTATTTTTGCTACTTTTTTAAAGTTACGCGATCAAATGTGACAATCCCGTAATGAATGAAATCAATAGAGGAAAGACCCTAATTACGGGATGAGCAGTGCTATTCCCCTCGACTATTTACTTTTGTAAAAAAAATTATGCATGACACGATAATATTTTATTTTCCTGGAGAAAAAAAATTTCAAACGACATAATTTCGAAATACTAGACTCCTCAGTAATTTAAGTTCCCAAAACCATTATTATTATTTTGGTACTTTACATGTGTGTCTGACGATTGAAACTCATGTAATTATTACATCATTTACGTAATTCTTCCTTATTTATTTTTATTGGGGTTATGATCTCATGGTGACCTTTGCTGATGATCATCAAAAACATTGGGAACTTTCTAGTAAGTACTTTTTAAAAAAAAAAAAAATCATGAAAGAAACAATGAGAAAAAAAGTGAAAGTTCTTTCCACATAATGATTGAGCCCATACACACACATATATATATATATATATACATTTATATATATGGTGTAAGAATGGGTAGGTAAAATGTTGTTTGGGCTCTACCAACCTCTACCAAACATTTATTATATATATAGTCCCATACAATTATGTCTTAAGTATTACAAAAGTTGCTGCAAGAAGAAGCAATCAAATAAAAGTATGTAATTACGTACGTACATCCACAGTCATCGGGAAGTAAAAATAAGAGTGGGTATCAAAAGGAAAAAACATTTTTGTAGTGGACAATTAGCAACTCACCAACTGTCCTTTTCAATTAAATATAGTCCAAATTATGCAACATTTTTATGTGATTCTCATGACCTTTAGCCGGGATAAGAAGTATATTCAATTTTGTATTATTATCCCTGGAAAAATAACGTTGTCGAAGTAATTATGTCCAACTAAATGTTGAAAGAAATGTTTGTGCACATTCGTAATTTTATATATATTATTAATGATTACGTGGATTGCACGTTGTTCATATAATTTTATTAAAATAATATTTTAATAATATGAAATACATTTATTAATTCTAAAAAAGGGTGGTAAACGTGAAGCAATTCCTAATGTATAGGGCAACTTAATCAAAGTGAAAATACTAAATTTAAATAATAATATAACATAAATATGTCGTAATTTTCGTTAGTTTCTCCCTCTTTGTTTTTTGTCTTGATTTATGATAATGTCTTTTTCTTGCTTTCCTTAATAGTTTATATCTCGTACTGTTTTTTCAAATTGGTTAGAGTTTCTTCATCAGCACTTGAGATTTGTATCTCAAATGTTCTTGGTTTTTCTTTTAGCAAATCCTTTTTTTTTTTCGTTTCTTCAGTTGGGTTCTCCTCACTTTGTCATCATCCTGAATTGATGTCTTGTCTTTCTTATAATATATTTATTGTGTTCTATATCCATAAACAGAAAAAATGACAATATTTTGTTGAAATACGTAGCATCACATTTATTTCCAAAAAGAAAAAACAGAAAAAATTTAATATGTAAATAAGTGATTGTATGTTGTTCATTGTATTATACCGTTAATTATAATTAGAACCCTATAAAAATAAAAACAATTATAATTTCTCCCAAAAAAAATTAAAATTATAGGTTTGAATTTTATTCAATTAGTGAGTATTTGTTTCACTTTATGTAAGTGTTATTAGAATTTATTTACAGTCTTGTTGATGTATTGAGTGAAAGGAGAGTTATTGTAATTTGTTGTTTATTGTTCATAGTATATTAATATAAACCAATCTATGTAATGCTAAAAAATATATATATATAAGTGAGGTCATGAGTATTTCTCTTTCTAGAGTGCCTCAACTTTGTTTTGCTCTCTAACGGATCTCCTTCAAATTTCTGCAAATTCTGGATCGATTAATCGCATCTCCTTTCGTTGCTCATCGTTTCTACCGAACGATTTTGAGTTTTGAAGACATCTTGCCGGTTGTAAAGCCTCCACGACCTACTGGTTACCGGAGAAACTGTTTCTGCTGCAAGTTCTTTGCTTGCTGCTCTGGCGCAAGTTTCCTGCAAATTGTAGCCTTTTGCTGCTACCGCTGTGCACCTTCCACCACTTTCTCCGGCCACAATCATTCCCGGCGGATGGAGGATTAAACTCTGAATTTCAGGTGGTCAGATCATTTGAATTTTGAATTTTTGAATTTCAGCTTTAATAGTTGCCTTACTGCTGCATTTTCAATATTCTGCCACCGCTATGCACCTCCCACCATCTTCTCAGGCCTTTATCCGATGGTCGGAGGGTTTGAATCTTGAATTTCTGGTGGCCGGAGGGTTTGAATTTCGAATTTTTGAGTGCTGCATAACTGCCCTGCTGCTGCCATTATTCTGCAGCTGTTTCTGCAGCTGTTTCACACTCATTGCCTGCTATGGCCAAACCAATAAGCTAAGGAAACCTGCTGCGGTTGCTGCTGCTGGCCAGCACTTCGACCAGCCGTCGGCAGGAGCTGAAGCCGTCAAATCAACTGCAACTGACCGTGAGCCGGCCGACCGGCAAACCGACGCCAACACCAATTCCGATAAGGTTAATCCTTCGAATTTTAGTGTTTTTATCTCAGATATGGAGGTTTCCCCCTCCTTTATCACTAAGAACGATGCCCCGAATGCAACTGCTTCCCAACTGGATGATAAACAACCGACAACAGATACTACCGCTATAAATGCCAGCAAGAAAACTGTCTCATTTGCAGGATTATTCAGCAGCAACCGTAAGTTCACTAAGGATAACAAACTCTCCAAGTTTGCGATTGATGATGGTCCCCTCACCTTGGGGCCTAATGATTTGCTTGATGTCCGATCGAAACTAGGTTTCTGCCTCGTCGGCTATATTGTCGGCAAGTTCCTAGGACTAAAGACGATCCGTGCACTGCCCCAATCTTGGGGATCCAGTTTCCAATAGTACGAGAGCGGTTGGTTATTCTTTCGTTTTGCCCGTTAGGAGGATAGGCAGCGGATTTTGTCCGGTGGACCCTACTTCGTTTATGGACGTCCCCTATTTCTTAAGCACATGCCGGACTGCTTCGAATTTAAAGAGGACGATATCAGCCTAACACCGGTTTGGGCCACCCTCCCATCACTCCCCCTTGAGTGCTGGCACCCTAATGCGCTCGGGAAGATTGGTTTTAGGATTGGCAGTCCCATTGCCATGGATTCCCTTACAATGAAAATGGAAAGGGTATCGTATGCCAGAATACTAGTAGAGGTTGATGCTTCCAAAAAGCTCGTCGACCAAGTGGAGTTTGTAATAAAAAAAAGGCATAACCCAAAAACAACCGGTCATTTACGAGTTCACCCCCAAGTCTTGCACTGACTGCCACAAATTTGGCCACCTGCAGGAAACATGCCAAAGCGCACATCTACTGGCCGTGGCTGCTGCACCTGCCCCTAATTTTGGCCAAGCAGGCAGAAGCAAAGAAACCACAAACCACTGAGTGGACTATCGTCCACAGGAGGAACAAGGGCAAAGCTATAGATACAGCAGCCAAACTAGCAGTAGAGGGACACCAACCAACATCACCAACGGCCAGCAAGGTGGATAAGGGACGAGTGAGCACGAAAGTACTACATTTGCTCAAACTTCAAGATAGGGAGGTTCCCTTATCGACAGACTCAGATAGTTCATCAATTGATTCCCCTACGATCACTCAACACGCAACGCCGAGGATCAAGACCAATGAGACTGCAATGACGTTCAGTAAACCGACGAAGCAGGCAAGAGGGGAGTCTCCCCCTCGATCCCCATGAAGATCGATTTTTGGAATGTGAGGGGCTCCAATCGGCCTCTCAAACACAATGGGGTAGCCACCTCATCAAGCATAACCAGCTTTGCCTTTTGGGCATTTTGGAAACAAAGCTTGCAGCATCAAAGATTCCGAGATTTCTTAGCCGATCATTTCCTGGATGGTGCCAAGCCAACAACTTTGACACTATTGCCGGTGGACGCATCCTTGTGGTTTGTAATCCGACAGTTATCGACCTTCAACCGGAGGATATCTCGTCGCAAGTGATCCACTGTCACGAATAAATCTTCTCAACTCTCCTTCTATATTTTGTTTACTTATGGCCTATATTTTGTTGTCAATAGAAGGAATATGTGGGAGAAGCTTATAGAATTGGGACAGACGATAAGCATGTCATGGCTCATTAGCGGCGATTTCCACTATGTGGAATCTCCCGAGAAGAAGCAGCTTAGAGTGGCCCCAACTTGGTATGAACTCAAGGATTTCGTAGGTTGCTGTGCAGCACTTGGACTGTTTAACGTCCCCACAACGGGTTGCTATTACACATGGTATTCCAACAACGAAAGCAACCATATATTGTGCATACTTGACCGGATCCTTTACAATAACGAATGGCTCGAGGCCGGTTTACATTGCGGCGCCCACTTCAACCTACCGGGATGCATATCAAACCACTCCCAGGGTATTGTCACTATCTTCGATCATACACTCACTAAGCCAAAACCATTCCGCTTTTTCAATATGTGGGCAGACCATCTGGACTTCTTGACTACTGTTGAACAACAATGGAACTTGAATGTGGAGGGAACGCCACAATTCAACCTTTGCAAGAGACTGAAATCACTTAAAGGTGCACTAAAAGCTTTCAACACACAACACTACAGCCACATCTCCACCAGGGCCAAAGAGGCTGACCTTGCACTACAATATGCTCAGAACCAGTTTGAAAGCAATCCGGGAGATGTAACGCTTCAGGAATCTTTGGGGGATCTTAGGAGGAAGACCGTTTTTCTTGCCGAGGCCAAACAACACTTCTTCTACCAGAAAGTCAAAATCCATTATCTCAAAGAGGGGGACCGAAACACCAAATTTTTCCACGATATGGTGAAACGGAAGGCTGCTAGAAACTCCATCATGGCAGTCACTAGAGCTGACAGGACTATTATCACTGTTGCCGATGAGATTGCCCAAGAGTTTGTTGATTACTACACATCACTCTTGGGCACCGAGGCTCACACCATCCCAATCGATGACGGTGTGTTCGATTGGGGCCCCAAACTCTCCTTCGAGCTTACTAAAGAACTTTGTAGGGAAGTCACAACACTGGAGGTCAAGGAAGCCATCTCAATATTAATGACAACAAGGCACCCGGCCCCGATGGATATTCCTCATGTTTTTTCAAGAAAGCATGGAACGTGGTGGGTGATCAAGTATGCATGGCCGTTTTGGATTTCTTTAGGAGTGGACGGATGCTACGGCAACTCAACCACACCATCATTGCTCTCATGCCCAAATCAGAGCATTCCACCTCTGTTGCCGACTACCGATCGATTTCGTGCTGCAACGTCATCTACAAGGCCATCACGAAAATTATCTTGGACCGACTCGCCCCCGCATTGTTGCACTTAATAGACCGCTGCCAAGCTGCGTTTGTTGGCGGCCGTAATATCATAGACAATATTTTCCTGGCCTAAGAAATGGTACGGCAGTACTCGAGGAAGCGGATTTCACTTTGATGTACTATCAACATCGACCTTCGCAAGGCATTTGATTCGATCTCGTGGACATTTCTCTCCCGAGTACTCCACGGGTATGGTTTCTCCCAATAGTTTATATCTTGAATTATGGAATGCGTCGGCACTTCATCCTTTTTAGTGTCTTTGAATGGTTCCCTCCACGGGTTTATTTTGGGGAAGAAAGGCCTAAGGCAAGGAGACCCGATGTCGCCGGCCCTCTTCCTTCTTAGCATGAAATATTTTTCGAGATTGGTCAAGAGGAAGACTTCCAGCTCAGACTTCAACTATCACCCGAAATATGAAAAGTTGAAAATCACGCACCTCCTGTTTGCCGACGACCTGATGCTTTTCTCTCGAGGAGACCTTCCATCTATCCATGTCTTGATGGAATACCTGCAAGAGTTTAGGGACGCATCCGGCCTTTCTATCAATACCTCCAAATCATGCATTTTTACAGCGGGCGTCCGGAATGAGGAGCTTGACGAGATTCTCGCTAGGACAGAGTTTGCGAGAGGCGAGATGCCAATCCGATACCTTGGCATTCCACTAGCGGCACAAAGGCTTTCAGTCAACAACTACTCACCGCTTGTAGATCAAATTGCCAACTGCATTTCGAAGTGGAAATCCAAAACCATATCTTATGCAGGCCGACTGGAACTTATCCATTTGGTTATTCAGGGCGTGGAGTGCTTTTGGCTCCAAGTTTTCCCTCTTCCAGTGGCGGTCATCGAAAAAATTCACCAACTTTGTAGGAATTTTCTATGGAACTCAAGGAGGGCACCAGTCGCTTCGGAGGAAATATGCCATCCCAAGGAGGAAAGCGGTCTCGGTATTAGGCACATTCAATCTTGGAACGTTGCGCTCCATGCACACATCCTATGGAACATCCACCGCAAGGCAGACACGTTGTGGGTGACAACCGAAGAAGGGGGATTCTCCATTCCTTCAACGGCTTGTTGATATCCGCAATAGGATTGTCACTGCTTTTGGGTCACCGGCAGCAGCAATTGAACATATCATGGGATGGGCTACCACTAAGGGCCTCCAAACGTCGAAAACATATGAGTACTTCAGGTCGAAACTTACAAGACAGCCTTGAAAATCATCTATCTGGAAGACTTTCATCCCACCGAAGTACTCGTTTATTATGTGACTGTAGGTAATTTTGTTGAATTGGTGGTGGAACCCACAGATTTGAAACAACAGCTGCAAATGAATTCCTTCTTCAATTCTCTTCAATTTCATTTGCCATTCCAAATTTCATTAAACATGCTTTTGAATGTGCTTTATGCAGGATCAAAAACTGCAACCCATTTTCAATTGCTGCTTCAATTTCCTTGGACGTTTCAGACGGTCTCATGTGGGGGGGAATTATTGCAATTATAGCATTCCTTATTGCTGAAATTTTTGGAAGCCTATATATAGGCTTGTCCATTCTTCATTTGACACACACCACAAACAACAAACTATCATTCTTGAGCTTTCTCTAATTCCCTCTTTCGGCTTCTATATTATGTGTAAGATTTGAGACTCTTGTTTCGATAACAAGCTTCTGAGTGTTGTTCGAGGTGTTTTTCGGTATAGTGCTAAAATCGAAGAACTGTAACCGTCTTATCCTAGGAGAAATTACGTTGAACCCAGTGCACTACTGATACGGGGCGTATATTTTCTTCAAGGCAAGCAGTTATTCTGCGATTCAGTTAAAAAAAATTAACGACTTCAAATTGGACTGAGAATTGTTACGATACAATTTTCGTTGTAAGTTTTCGATTTAAATTTCTTGTCGTAAATAGCGTTTCTAATTGTGTTTTGTTATTTGTTCCAACGTGGATTTATTTGCTTTTGATTTTTAAATCCGATTGTACTATTTCAAAACATCGTTTCGATTGCTTGAAATCAAATTATTTTTCCAACAATCTTGGAGAAAATATACAGGTTTTGAAAAATCGGTTTTTGTCGTTGGAACTATTTTTGGAAAACGCTATTTTCAAAATCTTTTATTTGAAACGTTACTTTTAGTTTCCTAAAATACTAAAAGATGGTTGAGCCAATTTCTGTTGCAATTCCGATCACAGAAAAGGTCGACTTGACCGATTTACCGGACAAGTTTTCGGGCCAAATTTTCAAACGCTGGCAACAACGAATGAAAATTTGGTTGGCGATGAAAGGACTTTTGTCAGTGATTCAGGTGATCAGACCTGAACCTACTAATACCGATCCAAAAATTGTTGGGATAGCGCAGTGGACAGAAAGGGATCAAATAGGTAGAGGAGCGATTTTGTCAGCCCTGTCAAATACGCTCTTCGATGTCTATTGTTCCGATTCTTATACTGCTAAGTCTCTGTGGGATGAGTTGGACCGGAAATATAATACTGAATAGCAAGGGCTCAAAAAGTATTCTGTTTCTAAGTTCATGAGGTATCAAATGGTTGAGGACCGGTCTGTAGCTGAACAGACTCATGAGATTATCAATCTTGAGCATGCTCTGGCTAATGCTGAGATGAAGCTTCTTGAGAAGTTTCTGGTCATGTCCCTAGTGGACAAATTTCCCAAATCCTGGGAAATTTTTGGCATGACACTCAAGCATCAAAAAGGGAAATTGTCTCTGGATGATCTTATGATTGCTATCAGCATTGAGGAAGAACATAGAAATCAAATGCACAAGATGCCTGTTGAACATCAACCAAGGGCCAATCTTATAGTGGGGAAACAGAAAGTGAATAAGATTAACACGAACTCGAAAGCCATCAATAAAAGCAAGACCTCCAAAAATAAGAAACCAAAAGCAAACAAACCATGCTGGAATTGTGGGCAGGTTGGACACTGGGCCAAGCTTTGTCCTAATAAAAAGGCCAAGATTGGGCAGGCAGCTGTCAACATGATTGTGGGAGGTTCTAGCTGTGCTAGCACCTTAGGAGCAACTGATGGGTATGTATCTGTACAACCCGAACTCTTGACTATTTATGAACCGTGTGATTGGTTGATTGACACTGGAGCGAATGTGCACGTTTTTGCTGATAAATCTCTCTTTGTGTCTTATCAAGCCATCAGTGGAAAGACAGTAAGCATGGGGAACTCCAGTACTGCAGAAGTACTTGGGATAGGAAGCGTGGACTTGAAGTTTCCTTCAGGGTGCATTCTGTCACTAAAACGAGTTCATCATGTACCCACTGTCAGAAGAAACATTATTAGTGGTTCTGTAATAGTTAGGAAAGGATATGAATTGGTTTTCAAGTTTAATAAAGTTGTTATTCAGCAATTCTGTATTTTTGTTGGTGAAGGCTACTTAGATGATTGCTTGTTCAAAGTTCGAGTTGATAATAATAAAATTGATGTTTCTGATTCTATTATAATGAATGTTGAATCTTCTACTCTGTGGCTTAGTAGGTTAGGTCATTTATATTTCAATTCGATCAAACGAATGATGAATTTGAATTTAATTCCTAGTCAAAATATTGAACGAAATCACAAATGCCAAGTTTGTGTAGAAGCTAAACAAGTTAGGAAATCCTATCAGTCAATTGAAAGGGATTCAGAAATACTTGATTTAGTTCACACTGATATTTGTGAGTTCAATAGAGTTTTTGACCAGGGACCACAAACGATATTTTATCACCTTTATAGATGATTGCAGTAGATACTGTTATGTGTTTCTCATGAAAAATAAGGATGAAGCCTTAGACAAATTTATTTTGTTTAAAAATGAAGCAGAAACCCAAACTGCTAAGAAACTTAAAAGACTAAGGTCCGATAGAGGAGGAGAATATGAGTCGAGTAAGTTCAATGAAAATTGTCAAACTTTTGGCATTATTCATGAAGAGACTCCTCCGTATTCCCCTTCGTCTAATGGAATGACTGAACGAAAGAATAGAACATTTAAAGATATGATTAACAGTCTCCTATTAACCTCCGGGTTACCAAAGTATTTGTGGGGAGAGGCTTTGAATACGGCTTGCCATATTCTGAATAGAGTCCCTCTGAAACACAATACGAGTACTTCTTTCAAGTTGTGGAAAGGTAGGAAACCAAGCTTGAAATACTTTCGAGTGTGGGGGTGCCTAGCAAAAGTGCTAGTCCCAGAACACAAACGAAAGAAATAAATACTTTCGAGTGTGGGGGTGCCTAGCAAAAGTGCTAGTCCCAGAACACAAACGAAAGAAATTGGGTCCGAAAACTGTTGATGTTGTGTTCTTGGGCTATGTGGAGACAAGTTATGCCTTAAGATTTCTGGTTATTAAGTCAGAAATTCCAGGCATTGAGGTCAACACTATAGTCGAATTTCGTGATGCTGTATTCCTAGAAGATGTATTTCCTTTAAAAACAGGAATACCTTCAAATGTTTCATTTGATGATTCACTTGCCTCCACATCTATTCCTGAACATGTGGAAAAGATGTCAAATGTGGGGGTTAATTCTAGTAGTTCTAATCAGACTCATGAGGAGTCAGATGAACCTAGACGGAGTAAGAGAGCTAGGGTCAGCCTGAGGGGTTTGTAGCTCATGGTAACGAGCATAAAGTTTGTAAACTTGTTAAGTCACTACATTGACTTAAACAAGCACCCAAACAGTGGCATGAAAAGTTTGATAAAACTATTCTTGTGTTCGGCTTCACGATAAATGAGAATGACAAATATATATACTGCAAGGTTAAAGGAGATAAAATTTAAAAGGAAACTGAAACCTGATGGGACCATAGATAAGTTTAAAGCCAGATTGGTGGCTAAAGGGTTTAAACAAAAGGAGGGAATAAACTATTTCGATACCTATTCTCCGGTAGCTCGATTGACTACAATCCGGGTGCTTATAGCACTTGCTTTGGTGTATAATCTCCCGATTCACCAGATGGATGTGAAAACAACCTTCTTGTATGGTGAACTCGAGGAAGAAATTTACATGGATCAGCCTGAAGGGTTTGTAGCTCATGGTAACGAGCACAAAGTTTGTAAACTTGTTAAGTCTCTATATGGACTTAAACAAGCACCCAAACAGTGGCATGAAAAGTTTGATAAAACTATTCTTGCATTTGGCTTCACTGTAAATGAGAATGATAAGTGTATATACTGTAAGGTTAAAGGAGATAAAATGATAATTCTATGCCTGTATGTGGATGATATTCTGTTAATAGGATCATGTCTAAATATTATTACCGAAACCAAGTCATTTTTGAAAAACAAGTTTGAAATGAAGGATATGGGTGAGGCTAATGTGATTCTTGGTATCAAGTTGACTCGGTCAACTGATGGGATAACCATTTCTCAATCTCATTATGTTGAGAAGATAATTGAGAAATTTGGTTATCAAAATAGTAGAATCGCTAAGACACCATATGATCCTTCTGTAGCTTTATTCAAAAATGAAAGTGGTGTTCCGGTTGCACAACTAAGGTATTCCCAAATTATTGGGAGCTTACAGTATCTGACAAATAGCACGAGACCAGATATATCTTTTCTGTCTCTAAGCTGGCTAGATACACTAGTTGTCTTGACAAAACTCATTGGGGTGCTTTGGATAGAGTATTAAGGTACTTAAAGGGCTCGGTGACACTGGCCATACATTATGGCAGATTCCCTGCTGTTCTTGAGGAATATAGTGATGCTAGCTGGAGAGCCAAAAACTCCGGGAGTAATGGGTGCTCAGGATATGTTTTTACCTTAGGTGGGGGAGCAGTCTCCTGGAAGTCTGCAAAACAGACTTTGATAACCCGGTCTACGTTTGAAGCCGAGTTATGTGCATTAGATACAACTGGTACCGAGGCAGAATGGCTATTTGGGTTGTTATCACAACTTCCCATTGTAAGTCAGCCTCTTTCACCAATTGTTGTACATTGTGATAGCCAAACCACAATAGCAAAGGTGAGGAGTCGTAAATACAATCAAAAAACTAAACGACACATCCAAGTTAGACTGAAGTCTATAAGGGCATTAGTGTCAGACAGAGTAATAGGCATTGACTTTGTGGGAATAAAGGACAATGTGGCTGATCCTTTGACGAAAGGATTCAATCTGTCGCAAGTTCATAAGTCCAGATTGGGGATGGGACTGAAAACCCGTGAGTGACATATCTACGACGACAACCCAACTTTTTGAGTGGAGATCCCACAAAGAAGGTTCAATGTGGTATCAACAAGTCGTAAGGGTATGTCAGAGCACCATCCCACAAAGAAGGTTCAATGTGGTATCAACAAGTCGTAAGGGTATGTCAGAGCACCAAATAGACTGATACGTTGTATCTGGAGTCTGTCCCCTGAAATTCTGAAAGGTGCTGCTACTACAAGTATAGTAAGAGTTTAACTTTGAATGGGGTCAAGTCTTATAAGATGAGATGCTAGCAGTGCATCCCTGGAGACGCCCAACTAAATGAATGTCGTTGTTTGGCCGCAACTAAGGAATATCCCTGGAGACGCCCAACTAAATGAATGTCGTTGTTTGGCCGCAACTAAGGAATTGGGTTATTCCTGAAAACATTCATGAACAGGATCAGGACACATGGCCTAAATGTCAACCCTAAAGATCAACACAAAGCTGGTGGCTTGTTGTTACTGACAGACGTTGTCACACTCACAGGCTCTGGTGGCTTGTTGTTACTGACAGACGTTGTCACACTCACAGGCTTAAATTCAAGGCTTAGTTCCATTTAATCTGGTGACAACTGACATTAGATAACTTAGACAGTGGTTCAAACCGGAAGGTATGTTGAAAGCAAACCACAGAAACTTGAGTTCAAATCTATGAGTTTGTGGGGGATTGTAGGTAATTTTGTTGAATTGGTGGTGGAACCCACAGATTTGAAACAGCAGCTGCAAATGAATTCCTTCTTCAATTCTCTTCAATTTCATTTGCCATTCCAAATTTCATTAAACATGCTTTTGAATGTGCTTTATGGAGGATCAAAAACTGCAACCCATTTTCAATTGCTGCTTCAATTTCCTTGGACGTTTCAGACGGTCTCATGTGTGGGGGAATTATTGAAATTATAACATTTCTTATTGCTGAAATTTTCGGAAGCCTATATATAGGCTTGTCCATTCTTCATTTGACACACACCACAAACAACAAACTCTCATTCTTGAGCTTTCTCTAATTCCCTCTTTCGGCTTCTATATTGTGTCTAAGATTTGAGACTCTTATTTCGATAACAAGCTTCTGAGTGTTGTTCGAGGTGTTCTTCGGTATAGTGCTAAAACCGAAGAACTGTAACTGTCTTATCCTGGGAGAAATTACGTTGAAGCCGGTGCACTGCTGATACAGGGCGTATATTTTCTTCAAGGCAAGCAGTTATTCTGCGATTCGGTTAAAAAAAAATTAACAACTTCAAATTGGACTGAAAATTGTTACGATACAATTCTCGTTGTAAGTTTTCGATTTAAATTTCTTGTCGTAAACGGCGTTTCTAATTGTGTTTTGTTATTTGTTCCAACGTAGATTTATTTGCTTTTGATTTCTAAATCCGATTGTACTATTTCAAAACATCGTTTCGATTGCTTGAAATCAAATTATTTTTCCAACAGTGGCTTGGCTTGCGCGGCAGATTAGCTACAAGGGACAGACTTGGTTTCCTCCATGAGGAGGATTTGTGCTCACTTTGCATTAACATCAAGGAATCGGCCAAGCACCTTTTCTTTGAGTGTCCGTTCAGCAACTATGTTTGGTCCCATATCCGACAATGGCTTGGGATTAACCGACGTATGTCCACCCTACTCAGCGCGGTGAAAGGCTAAAGAAGGAGAAAACCGGCTCCTCCATTCATAACAAAGCGCGACACCTAGCTTTGGCATGCACAATTCACACCCTTTGGAGACATCGCAATGAAGTCATCTTTGAAGGCGCTAAACCCAATCCCAAGGGGCTTATTATCTCAGTCAAGATCACAGTGTATAGGCTCCTCTTCACACTTTTCCCACACGGTTTAATTGCTCTTTAAACTTTAGTGAGGGTCCTTTTGTATCACTCCGGGTATGCCCGAAGTACTCGGTAAATATTACTGGATGTGAAAACTTACGTTTCACCAAAATATATATATATGTATATATATATATATATATATGGTGAATTATACTTAAAACCCCCTCTAACAATGCAAATTATACTTTTCCCCAAAAAAAAAATTTTAAAATTACACTTACACCCTCTTAGAAAAAAATTTCTTTACACCTGAGGTTAACATTGTTATATTTTTTTTCTTATAAGTACAAAATTATTATATAAAAATATTAAATGAGGGATAAACTTAAAAATTTATGTGATTTTTTTACTAATATCATTATTAGAAAACATCAAGTCGTCTTAGGGAAAAGAAATATGTTACGGGAACAGAACAAGTTGCGATAATTTTGAGTGTGTACGCAGATCATAAAAAAGATTACATAGTAAAATTTGACTTGGTAAGTTGTAGGCGTAACACTTCAATATGTGTGGGTTGCCCTCTTACAATTGCACAAGATATTGCTCGCTGCCCCCGCCCCAATCACTGATGATTGCACGGACCCAAAATGAAAATCAAGGTATTATTACCTTTTATCACCTGATTTAGATACTCTATTCATGTGAAGTGTTGTTTCTTGAATAATCTTCTTTCTTTAAACGGCAAGAATGTTTGGGTCGATACAGAATGCGTAAGAAGGACATTGCGGTAAATGTGTAATAGAAGGCACATCTAATTTGTAAAAAGCAAGGTGATGTGTCTTGAGGAGCGCATCATATTACCCCGTCAAAGGTTCAAAATTGTATAATTATGACTTGTTGTCTTCTATATAGTTTTATTAATTCTAAAATGTCCAATGATACTTGAACCTCATAGAATCAAAATTTAGCAAATTTAAATATAAATATTTAGTATATATCAGAAGATATTTTTTGAAACTCGAAATAAACTCGTAGAATGAATGTTGCTAATTTATCTGATTGTATAAGTGAAATTATCGAATTGGACTTGAATTAAAATTTTTAAACAAGTCATAAATGTTGGGTTGTATTAACAAATTATTTAAATAGGTCCAACACGCACTGCCCACAATCCTAGTAACTTATAAGCCCTAATAGCATATTTTTACATTTTACAAGTTTATTTTTTAAAACTTCTCCAAACACTTCTTAATATTTTATAAAATTTTAAATATTTTGTAAGATATTTTGAAAAATCGACCAAACAAACCCTTATGTCCAATCTTGCACTTATGAGCCCATTTAACAAAAATAAAAATGGTTCAAAGTCAGGGAATGTACTATAATCATAAAGACTTGGTCCATGTGGCGCATCTGTCTTTTCCCCCCCAATAAACTTTGAAAGGAAGCCCAAGTAGAGATAAATGGTAATTGGACTGCAAAGGCATGAGAAGATTATATTTTTTAAATGGGTAAAATGCAGACACCCCGACGTATAGGGTTATTTATATTTTGTCCCGAATTTTTTTTTAATAATTACACTTTTTCATCAATATTTTGATTTTGTTGCACTTTTTATTTTTTGGGAAGTAATGATGGAATATTCCATCCATGTGTGTACACACGTTGAGTTCGGTAAAAATTGTAAATGTCAAGTGCAAACAACCCCCAAAGTATGGAATTATTTGCACTTTGCCCCCCAATCTTTTTATAAAAAAAAATAAATAAATTAAAAAATATATGGAGAAAAATTCTGAAAAAAAAGAAGAAAATTCTCAGAAAGTTTAATATTTGATCTGCATATAAATTACTTCAAATTACAAGTCAAATGTAATGTTCGTACGGACTAAAATACACACATATGGTTGATGGTGGCGCCGAAAGAAATACACGATTTTTTTTCTTTATTTTTTTGGTTTTGATTTTTTCTTTTTTTTTATATTATAGTAATGTAAATTGATTTTGTTGTGAAGTTACACTTTTTCATAATTTTTTCATTTAGGTTGTTGAAGTTCAATTTCTTTATATGGGTCGGTGAGTTTTTCTTATTTTCTCATCTGGATTTTTATTCAATCTTTATAATATTTTGCTGATTATGTGTTTGTATTGAATTTTTTTGTTAGTGAATTGAGGTTTAAAGTTTTCTTGTGCAGGTTTAGGAGTTTCACACCTGACATTGCAGAAAGTTCATGATTTTTTTCCTGATTTTATCTTGTAATAGAAGTTATTTATCTGCAAATTGTGTATTGGAATTTTTTCTCCATTTTTTGGATTTTTTTTTCACTTTTCCTATTTCTTTATTTATTTTGATTTTATTGAAAGGTTGGGGGCAAAGTGCAAATAATTCTATACGTTGGAGGCTATCTGTACGAAATATTCCATCATTATTTTTCAGAAAATACAAAGTGCAATAAAATCAAAGATTGGTCGGAAAGTAAAAAAAAAAAAAAAAACAAGCTGAAGGGCAAAGTGCAAATGACCCCATAGATTTGGAGGTCGTCCGCATTTTACTCTTTTTAAATACTAGTCATCGTAGCATGGCATTTTTACTGTATATAATACATAATTTTCAAATTTTCAAATATATTTTAAATAAAAGTAAATTATATAAACCAACACATTAAAAAATAAATAAATAAAATAAGTTAGTTATCTCAATTACAGTTGAAAGGCAATTTTATATCACGAATAATTAGCACAACGGTATCAAAATCGTCACTCTGTATCTATAATATACTTTCTTTATAACAGTACAAATATAAATTAAATTTTAGAAAACATAAAAGTAAGTAATTGGGTGAATAATAAAAAATTTAATTTCTCTAGATTAATAAATATCAATTTGTTTTAGAAATATTAAAATAATGAGATTTGATTAAGCTAGAAAACATAAAAAAAAAAAAAAATTAAAATTCTCGAAAAGTATGTATTGAGTAAAAACACTTATCTATAAAACGGTTATTAATGAATTAACTTATCTAAACAATAATGCCCTTGGAAGCAGTTGAGTTGGTTGCTAGCGCGCCACCTGAACAGGAGCTTTGGATATCAACAGCAGGTGGCTGGAAGAAGAGAGTTTTGTCGAATACTACTAAAAAAAAATTGAATTATTCATGAATTAACTTATCTAAACAATAATGCCCTTGGAAGCAGTTGAGTTGGTTGCTAGCGCGCCACCTGAACAGGAGCTTTGGATATCAACAGCAGGTGGCTGGAAGAAGAGAGTTTTGTCGAATACTACTAAAAAAAAATTGAATTATTCTCCACGACATAAAATTCATAATAAATTAATATTATCCATCACAGTCGAATAGAGTTAATAATATTTAGCCCATGATTTTAATTATAATTAAAATATTTACTATGATTCTTAGATGTGGTTAATGTTTATTGGCCTCGATTACAAAAGAAATAATTATTATCATAATTTTTATTTATTGCATTTCATGTTAAAATTGCTTATCTACCTAATTTTGTAGTTAGATTAGAAAAACGAAAAAAAAAAAAGAAAATTGTATATCCATCACATAAAAGATCCATCTCAATTTTGTTCCAAGATTTGGTCAGAAATTTCTTTCTTAAATCAAATTTGCAACGGACGAGCCATATGACTTCTCCCTACTCCCTAGCAAAGATAGAGATCTTAACTCATTTCTATAAGCACACATCTAGATTTGAGCATAATCCCAACGCCCCCCAACAAAAAATTTAATCCCAAAATCGTCGTGGGTATTTTTCTCACTTTATATGAGTTTAAACTTAATGTAATAATATAATTATAGCTTCTATTAAAAAAAAAAAAAACAACCTCATTAGTATACCATGAAATTGCAGGGAAAGAAGTAACCAGAAAAATAAACTAGACAAGTACTGGAAAATTAAATAAAGTACTGTTTCACTTCTAAGTTTTGAAATCGAAATTAAACGTGTCTGCTAAATTCCTTAGACTCGAGATGAATGAAAAACCAATGAAGAATTGTGAAAGATAAGTTAGAAAGAAGCTGAAGAACAGGGATGATGACCAACAGAGCTGGGCCAATTCAAAGAAAGTTGCTACTATATATAGTCCACTAACGTTTTTATTAGTGTGTAATTTTTTTGGTTTCACGATTTTATATGCAATGAGCCTTTATTAGTTGATTAGCCACTTCCTACACAGTTCAGTTAGGTGTTAGGCCGTTAGTTTAGTTAAGCAGTATTAACTGCTTCTTTGCCAGAGTATAAAGGCTGCAGTTGTGCACTGTACTCCTACTTCCTCAAGAATTTTACACGATAATGAAGACTGAAATTTATTCTTCTTTGCTCTATTCTTTTTTTTGGGTGAAATGTAAGTTTTCATTCATCCAAAAATATTTACAGTGTACTCCGAGCATACCTGGAGAGATACAAGAAAGCGCACGCTAAAGATTAAGGAACAATCAAACCGTATAGAAGAAGTGTCAAAAGGAGCCTATACAATGTGATCTTGACTGAAATAATAAACCCCTCGGGATAGGGTGTTGAGCCCTCAAAGATGACTTCATTGATGCCTCCAAAGGGTGTAGACCGTGCATGCCAAAGCGAGGTATCGCGCTTTGTTCTGCACGGAGGAACGAGTTTTCTCCTTCTTGAGCCACTTGATTGCACTATGAAGGGTGGACAAACTCCGGCTAATGCCAAACTATTGTCGGATACGTGACCAAACGAAGTTGCTGAACGAACACTCAAAGAAAATGTGCCTGGCCGATTCCTTGGTGTTGATGCACAAGGACCACAAATCCTCCTCTTGGAGGAACCCAAGTCTGTCCTTGTAGCTAGTCTGCCACGTAAGCCAAGCCACAAGATAAATGAGTACTTCAGTGGGATGAAAGCTTTCCATATAGACACTTTCTAAGGCTGCCTCGCGAGTTTCGGCCTGAAATACTCATAAGCTTTTGACGTTAGGAGACCATTTGTGGTAGACCATCTCGTCATTTGTTCAATTGCTGCCTCCGAAGACCTAAAAGCGATGACCACCCTATTGCGAATTTCAGCAAGCCGTTAAAGGAGTGGAGAATCCCCCTTCTTCGATTGCTAGTCCCAAATTGAAGCACCTCCAAGGTAGACACCGTTGACCCACTACACCCACAACGTTTCTGCCTTGCGGTGGATGTTCCATGAGACACGGGCAAGGAGCACAACATTCCATGACTGAATGTGCCGGATACCAAGACCACCTTCTTCCTTGTGATGGCAAATTTCTTCCCAAGCGACTGGTGCCCTCCTAGAGTTCCAGAGAAAATTCCTGTAAAGCCGGTGAATTTTCTCGATGACCGTCACTGGAAGTGGGAAAACTTGGAGCCAAAAGTACTCCACCCCCTGAATAATTGAATAGATAAGTTCCAGGCGGCCTGCAAAAGATAAGGATTTGGTCGTCCACTTCGAAATGCAGTTAGCAATTTGATCCATAAGTGGTGAGTAGATGATGACCCAAAGCCATTGTGCCGCTAGTGGAATGCCAAGGCATTTGACCGGCATCTCACATCTCACAAACTCTGTCCTAGCGAGAATCCCGTCAAGCTCCACATTCTGATGCCCGCTGTATATATGCATGACTTAGAGGTATTGATGGTGAGGCCGGATGCGTCCCTAAACTCTTGGAGGCATTCCATTAAGACGTGAATAAATGGAAGGTCGCCGCGAGAGAAAAACATGAGATCATCGAGAAAGAGGAGGTGTGTGATTTTCAACTTCTGGCATTTTGGGTGGAAGTTGAAGTCTGAAGTGAATGGTTTTCTCTTGACTAGTCGGGAGAAGTATTTCATTCTAAGAAGGAAGAGAGCCGGCAACATCGGGTCTCCTTGCCTTAGGCCTTTCTTCCCTAGAAAAAACTTATGGAGGGAGTCGTTCAAAACTACTAAAAAAGATGAAGTGCAGACGCATTCCATAATCCAAGATATAAATAGTGGGGGGATACCATACCCGTGAAGTACTCGGGAGAGAAATGTCCATAGACTAAGTCAAACGCCTTGCGTAGGTCGACGTTGATAGTATATCGAGGTGAAATCCGTTTTCTCAAGTATTGCCGCACCATTTTCTGGGCCAAGATTGTGTTGTCTATAATATTGCGGCCTCTAACAAACGCAGGTTGGCAGTGGTCAATTAAGTGCTCCAATGCGGGCGCGAGCCGGTCCGAGATGATTTTCGTGATGGCTTTGTAGATGACGTTGCAACAAGAAATCGGCTGGTAATCTGCAATAGAGGTGGAATGATCTGATTTGGACACAAGGGCAATGATAGTATGGTTGAGCTGTCGTAGCATCCGCCCACTCCTAAAGAAATCCAAGATGGCCCTGCAGACTTGATCACCCACAATGTTCCATGCTTTTTTGAAAAAGCATGAGGAATATCATCTAGGCCGGGAACCTTGTTGTCGCTAATATAGAAGATGGCTTCCTTGACCTCCAACGGCGTGAGTGCCCGGCAAAAGTCCATGGTATGCTCAGAAAAGAGTTTGGGACACCATTCGAACACACCATCATCGACTGGGAGGGTGTGATCCTCGGTGCCCATGAGTGATGTGTAGTAATCGATGAACTCTTGGGCAATATCCTCGGCAACAGTGATAATAGTCCCGTCCGCCCTAGTGACTACCATGGTGGAATTCCTAGTAATGTTCCTCTTCACCATGTCATGAAAGAATTTGGTGTTGTGGTCCCCCTCTTTAAGGTAGTGGATTTTGGCTTTCTGGTAGTAGAAGTGTCGTTCGGCATCGGCAAGGAAAACGACCTTATTCCTGATATCTCCCAAAGAGTCCCGAAGCGCTACATCTCCCGGATCGGATTCAAGCTGATTATGAGCATCTTGCAGGCAAGCTCAGCTTCTTTGGCCCTGGTGGATATGTGGTTGTAGTGCTGCTTGTTGAATGCTTTGAGTGCGCCTTTGAGTGCTTTCAGTCTCCTACAAAGGCTGAATTGCGGCATTCCCACCACATTCAAATTTCATCTTTCTTCAACAGTAGCCAAGAAGTCCAAGTGATCTGCTCACATATTGAAAAAGCGAAATGGTTTTGGCTTAATGGGTGAATGATCAAGGATAGTGACTATACCTGGAGAGTGGTCGGAGAAGCATCCTGCTGGATTGAAATGGGTGCCGCAATGCAAACCAGCCTCGAGCCATTCATTGTTGTAGGGGATCCGATCAAGCTTGCACCACATGGGGTTGCTTTTGCTGTTGGAATATCATGTGTAATAACAGCCCGTTGTGGGAGCGTCAAGCAATCCGAGCGTTACACAGCAGTCCACGAAATCCTTAAGTTCATACCAAGTTGGGGCCACTCCAAGCTGTTCTTCTCAGAAGATTTCACACAGTTGAAATAGCCCATAATGAGCCATGACATGCTCAGTGTTTGTCCCAAATCAAAAAGCTTTTCCCACATGCTCCTTCTATTGACAAAAGAATAAAGGCCATATGTAAACAAGATACAGAAGGAAAGTTGAGAAGACTTATTCGTGGAACGACAGTGGATCACTTGGGGCGAGATATCCTCCGGGTGAAGGTCGATGACTGCCGGGTTCCAAACCACAAGGATGCGTCCACCAGCGATGGTGTCAAAATTGTTGGTTTGGCACCATCCCGAAATGAGCGGAGAATCTTCGGAATTGTTGATGCTGCAAGCTTCGCCTCCAAAATGCCCAAGAGGCAAAGCTGCACTATTCTTGATGAGGTGAGCTACCCCATTGTGTTTGAGAGGCCGATTAAAGCTCCTCATGTTTCAAAAATTGATCTTCATAGGGATAGGGGGACTCCCCTCTGGCCTAGTTCTTCGGTTGCTACCCTTCGTTGCAATCTCAGCGATCTTTGTCCCCGACATTGCATATTGTGTGCACGTCAGGAAATTTAGGTCAGTTGACGAGCTCGCTGAATCTGCCGGTGAGAGAACCTCATTCTCCTTAAGTTTGAGTGGCTGCAGTGTCTTTGTAGCTGGCTGTCCCTTTTCTACCTTGCCGACCAGTGGAGAAGTCGGTCTCTGCACTTCTATTGTCGGTTTCACGGCATTATTGGTCTTGCCCTTGTTCCTCCTTTGCACCACCGTCCATTCAGCAGGCTTTGTCTTTTTTGCCTGTCGGCTTAATAGATTCAACAGCAGGGGCGGTTGCGGCAGGAACGGTCGGTAAGTGGGAGCCTTGGCAGGTCTTCTACATGTGCCCAAACCTGTTGCAAACAGTGCAGAACTTGGGCGTGAACTCGTACACGATCGGCTGCTTTTGGGTTACGTTGTTCGGCAAAACAAACTCCACTTGCTCAATGAGTTTCTTGGATGCATCCACCTCTACCAGGATTCTGGCATACGATACCCGTTCCATCTTCATTGTTAACGAGTCCATGGCAATGGGTGTGCCAAATCTCGAGCCAATTTTGCCGAAGGCGTTTGGATGCCAACACTCAAGGGAAAGTGATGGAAGTGTGGCCCAGATCGACATGAGACTAATATCATCCTCCTTGAATTCGAAGTATTCCGGCATATGCTTCAAAAGGAGGGGCCGCCCATAGACGAAATAGGGTCCACCGGCCAGAATACGCTGTCTGTCTTCCTCACGTGCAAATCGAAAAATTAACTAGGCACTCTTATGTTGTTGGAACTTGGCTCCTTAAGATTGGGAAAGTGCACGAATTGCCTTCAGTCCTGGGAACTTGTCGACAATGTAGCCGACGAGGCAGAAACCAAGCTTGGTTTGAATGTCTAGCAAGTCATTGGACCCCAACATGAGGGGTCTATCATCAACCGCAAATTTGTTGAGTTTGTTTTCGTCGGTAAGCTTGCGGTTGGTGCAGAATAATCCCTCGAAAGAGACCATTTTCTTGCCGGCATTTTCAACAGTAGCATCTTTTGCTGGTTGTTTTCCTCCGGCCGAGGGCCGATTGAGTTCACTGCATCATTATTCATGATAAAGGAGGGAGAAGCCTCAAAGTTAGAAATAAAACCATGAAAAATAGTCTGGCTAACCTTTGCGCAATAGCGATGGTGTTAGGCTGCCCGTCGGCCGGCTGGGTGGACGACTGGCCCGCAGTGGCGGTTGTTTTGTTGGAGGCAGCGGCTACAGGTGGCCGATCGAAGTTTGGCTGGCCGGCAGTAGCAGAAACAGCAGGTTGCCTAATTTTCTTTCCTTTTACCGTGGTAGATTTTTTTTGCAAAGAGGGAAAGTGCAGCAGTGGCTGGCTGCTGCAGCACCAAAATGGAAAAAAAAAAAAAAACAACCTGTGCAGCAGGCAGCAGCAGGCAGGGCAAGGTGCAGTCTGTGCAGGCTGCTGGCAGTTTCTGCTGCGCCCAAAAATGGAAAACCTTCACCTACCTCCGGTCAGCTGGTTTTGGCCAGAAAAGATGGAGGAAAAATGACCAGCAGCAGCAGGGAAATATTGTGCAGCAATACGACTGTGAAATAGGCTGCTTTTTGCAGCAAAACTCTCTCCAAATAGCCAGGAAGACGATGCAGCTGCTTGAAGAGGAAAAAAATGGCAGATTCTATTTCTAACCTTCGGAAGAGGTTTAGCAGGCGGCAAGACAACCTCAAAACCCCAAAAACGTTTGGTAGAAACGAAGGGCAACACTAGGAGTCGAGTTTAATAGGAGCAAACCTTGCAGAAACTTGAAAGAAAGTCGTTAAAGAGTGATTCCAAGTTGAGACACTCTAAAGAGAAGGGAGAGCATTCTTTCTAGAGAGAGAAACCTCTTGACTTCACACTTCTTTGCTCTATTTTTTATTCTGCACATGGTATTAGAGCCATTTCTAATGGTTCTTCAGCTTTCTTGATTTTTTTTAAACCATACATACCAACAACAAGATCAGAATCATGGCTAAATCTGAAGGCAAGATGAACAAACAAAAGAGAATGGCTGAAAATTCAGATATGATGAAGCTATAAATTCAAAAAATCCTGGAATGTGCTTAGTCTCTTCACTTCTAAACGAAAAAAATTATCTTTCTTGGAGTAGATTCATAAATAGCCTTGGGTGTAAAGATGAAATTTGATTTCAACAATGGCAAAAACCAAAAGTTGAAAGAAGATTCAGAGGAATGTGAATAGGAGAGTAATGGACCAATGATTTATCAAATTCAGAGGGAAATAGCTTTTGTTTCCCATGGTAATTTGTCAGTCTACATATTATGCAAAGTTGAAGAAATTGTGGGACAAACTCATTTGTCTCAAACCAATGTCACAATGTGAGTGTATGGCAACCAAGATCTTTGCAGAAATAAATCTATCAAATCAACTCATGCAATTTTTGATGGGATTGCATGACAACTTTGATCATATAAGGAATCAAATCTTGTTAATGGAGACTCTACCAAGTGTTAATAAAGCATATTCTATGGCCTTAAGGGTTGAAAAACAAAGAGAAATAAATTATGCGATTACAAGTGCAGTACAAAATGTAGCAATGCAAGCTAGGGAGAGAAAAAAAACTGTTGGTTTCATTCCAAGATTTGTACAAAAGAAGGAAACACAGGCAGAGAAACAAAGCATGGTATGTGAAGAGTGTGGAAAGACACAGGCAGATTTAGTGACCTCCCAGATATAGGCGGCGACACTACGATCTGATGCCCAGTCCACCTAACTATCCTGGAGAGGCTTGCGGTGGAGGCTGACAGGCGAATGTGAACGCTAGGGGTGGATGTTGGGAGGCGCAGACGGGGGCGGAGGGGGTGGCAATTGGGGGTTGGGCAGTTCGGTGGCATGGAGGTAGGGGCGATCCGTTTATTTCTTTCTTTTTTAAATTTTTATTTATTTATTTATTATATTTTTTATTTTGTAAATTTCAATATAATGAATTAGTTTAATTATGTATTTTTATGCTTAAATATATTATATTAAAATAATTAAATTTATTTATTGTAATTTATATATTTAATATAATTTCAAAATATATCCAAGAAAAAAATTAATTAACTAATAATATTTTAGAATTAAAATCATGTGTTTTAATTTGAAAAATTTATAAATAATATTAAATAATCTTAAAAATTTAATATTTTCATATGTAAAATATTTTAATTTGATGTAATAATATTGTTACATGTAAAAATTGATGAATACTATTTTTTGTTATATTTATTATATTTTTTCAACAAAATATAAAAATATAAAGAATTAATGAAAAATAATATTGATAGGGGCAATTTTGTCTATTCAAAGAGGATAAAAAATGAAAATACAGCAAAAACTTATCCCATTCGCATGTCCAACGCGCGTAGACAATTTTTCATTTTTTTTATGAAAAGGGTCTTTTTTTACAGAATTTATAATTATATGAGGTCTTTTTTTACAGAATTTATAATTATATGAGGTCTTTTTTGCCTATTTTATAATATAGATAAGTATTTAGCAATTTTTTTAGGATGTATATGCAATTTTTTCAAAAAAATAATTAAACCAAAATTGGCCCATATGGGCTATAGATCGTATAGTGGATGACTTATCCAAAGAACCATCTCAAAGAATACACAAAGGTGCTGACATTTTTGGTGCACATTTCAAACAGATAATCAACAAAACTTTTGCTCAAAGAACGGCCAGTCATGGCCTCTTCACTACGCTTCAACTTTTCTATTCCAAGCACCATCTGCAAGTCGGCAAAGCCCAGATTTCAGAGAACCAAAATTCGCTGCATAGGATGGGTATCTTCTGTTCTCTTTATTCGAAACACACCGC
The DNA here is from genome assembly GCF_000512975.1 of Sesamum indicum. Taxonomy (NCBI): domain Eukaryota; kingdom Viridiplantae; phylum Streptophyta; class Magnoliopsida; order Lamiales; family Pedaliaceae; genus Sesamum; species Sesamum indicum. The sequence goes on from NC_026150.1 coordinate 9,939,945, forward strand.
GGTTGAGCTGTTTGTTCAATTGCCCGTTTGAAAGGATTTTGAACAGCTTTTGTATGATTGTTGATATGTTGTGTGGTGTGTGAAGGAAGGACCCGGAAGGCGTTCTAGGACCTCCGCAGTCAGGGCACATAGCGAGGCTAGAGTTCAAGAAACGCCTTGAGAAGGATTCTGAGGCCCGAGAAGCTTTCGAACGCCAGGTCCGCGAAGAGAAGGAGCGTATGCGAGCTCTTCGTGAGGTGGGCTTTTCATACATTTCCATTATTGGATGCAAATTTATATGTACATATTCAGAGCAGTTTTTCATATTTTCAATTTTTATTGTCTGACTTTATGCTTTTCAATTGGCGCAGAAATGCATGTTTTGGAATCTGATATACATTTGTTGTTTTCTGTTCTTTGACATGTGAACATTAGTCTCGGGTGATACCAGATACTATAGAAAAGTTGGTTGAGTATTTTCTTGATACTGAAGCTCAGGAGATCGAATTCGAGATTGCAAGATTGAGGCCTCGGTCAGTTTTTTTTTTTTACTTTCTATACATGGTTGCTCTGGAATCCTTTGCTTTACTTGGGTTTGCATATCTTGTAGGGTCTAATTCTTGGACCGACACATAATTAGCAAGCTGTTCATTCAATATTCTGTTTCATCTGTCCAACTATTAATGAACCCTTTTGAACTTTGGTTTCACATGAAGTAAGTGGGCAGGCAAAGCGGCAATCTGGAAGTGCAACAAAAATGCAGGGTTTTTATCCAAAGGGTTGAAGTTATTTTAGAAATATGATATAGGAAAGGGGATGATTTCCTCAGTAAAGTTTGGGCTTCGAAATGTGAGTTAGAACCTTGGCCCTTCCTCTTCCTCTGAGGATTAGTGTGATTATACGTAGATTTCTTGTCGTTTGAAAAATTACATTTAACACTCCTGAAGTTTGCTTTAGTCTAACAAATAAGCTCATTCGTCAGTCAAGATTCACCGAATTTGTCGATATTAACAAAAAAAATAAAAAAAAAATCTATATGTGCCCCGATTGACTTATTACTGACTTATTGCAAGTGAAAGAAATCTTTTTATGAACAAATTACCCTCATACGTCTTCATGCTTTAATGCATGTGAGGAGGTATATTTTCACGGTTATAAAAGTAATTTAGTCCAAAAAAATTATTTGACTTGCAATAAGTCAAAATAAGTAAATCAAGAGTAAATATCAATCTTCATTCAATTTTTTTTGTTAATATCAGCAAATTCAGTTATTTTGACTAACGGAGGGACTTATTTGTTAGACGGAATCAAACTTCAGAGGTGCTAGATGTAATTTTCCAAACTAAGGGGGTCTACGTGTAATTACACCAAATTTAAGGGAATGAAATGTAATTATTCCAAGATTTTTAAACCCTCAGCTAGCAATCAGTAATGATCAGTAGAATTGCAGTCGAAGCAATGAGGTTGGTATATGGCTACTTATACCACAAAGCACAGCAAACTTGTGAAGTCTTCTTTGGTGATGTTCTCTTGATACATACAGTGACAATATTATTTCTACGAATTAAAATGAGTGGTGATGCTATTTCTTGGCTGAGCTGCAAAACAGGGTCCATTTAACTGGCATTGAATTGTGCTCATTTCGAAATGTTCTGTTGAGCCGCTGAAATCAATACATACATCTTGAGACAGTTATTTTATTCCTTGGAAATATTAAGCACTTGATAAGTGACGCTTAAAGTGCTTACAGTTTGTTTCTCTGTTATTTTTTTGGTTGTTTATTTGAAACAACAGTTGCCGTATGTTCATAATTTGTATTCTGGTTGTTACCAATAGTACATGTTAATGTAGCTTCTCCAAATTGTTATGTAGAGAGATCAATGTCATATTTCATGAGATGCAATACTGTATATCTTTATAAGACCATTTATGGTATCATTTCCCCTGTACAGGTTGAATGAAGAATTTTTCTCTCACCTGAAACTTGAGTTAGGAAAACTGAGATTTGCTGTGTCCAAGACTCAGGTTTGTTTCTGAATTGTATCCCTGTTTGTTTCGACTAGATGAATGAGCAGAACCACTAAATGCATGTCGGACGCTTTGTGTTTGTAGGATATGGAAGACAGAGTAATAGAGCTGGAAGCACTGCAGAAAGCCCTGCAGGAAGGAATAGGTCAGGTTTAATAATACTAGCAAATAGTTGCACGAGACAAGTTCCTTTAACTGTTTGGCCAACATCTCTATCTACTCTTCTTCTGCAGAAGCATATGATAGAATGCAATCTGAGCTCGTATCAGCAAGGAAGAACTTGATGAAGCTTTTTACATCAGATGATGTCAAGGCTACGGTATGCTACTTTCTTAACCTTGCCCTCTTCTGTTGGAATGTATATTGTGTCCTGGTTTCCTTTGGGTCGTTGGTTAGTTCTCTTTCTATTTGCAGTTACTGGACTTGGTTGAGCAGAATGAACTGAATAGATCCTTGTTGACTCTTCTTGATGAAAATATTGCAAATGCATATCAGGGGAACCAGGTGAGAGAAGTCGAAACTAGAAATTCTATCAAGTACACGCTCCTCTTAGTTTCATTTTGTTCATCTATAGCAGCATTATTCAAGTGATAGCTCAAGAGCTCATTGTGGACGACGAGTAAAATTTAACAAATAAGATAGAATCTCACAGAAAAATTAGCGAAAAGGGGGTTAAAGATTCTCTCCATTAAATTAGTTCAGAAGAACCAGAGTCCTATAAATTCATGGTAACCGTATTGACCCTTTATCTAATGCCCGTTTCGATCTGTTCTTGTGTAGTCCATATAGTTACCAAATTCACCTCAAACTCAACAGTTCGTACTTATTTGTCGTCTCCATAAGCACTGAATGCTCACATATATCTCATACTGTCATAGTATTCGAAGAGGAATTTTGCTGTCTGGTTCTAATCCTGGTTAGCACTCAACTTCTATGATGCAGATACAAGCTGCAGAATACATGGAAAAGATTCGTGGGGCTATGCTGAAGTATATAACGGTGTAATCTATGTACATTTGGTAAATGCTACAATATATTCATCCTTAGCTGAGAGTTTGATTTTCTTGAAGTCTAACTTAGCTCGGCTTCTTCTCAATCATCTGATAGTAGTTTTGGTTGCCTCATGAGAGAAACATTGTTCTTGGGGATGTTATACCTCTATATTGATCACAAAATAAAAATTCAGGATCTCGAATAATTTCACGACGGGAAAGTAATGTCTATATTAATATAAACAGAAAAGTCCATCCTGACTCACAAACGGCGTTTAATGTTACCATTGTACCAAATTTTGGTCAAGTTAAAAATGCCCTTTATGACAAAATAACTAACTTATTAAATTTTTCAATATTTATATTAATTGATAAATTATTTTTGTTTCTTTCTTTCTTTTTATTAATGTAATGTGTTGATTTATACATTTTACTTTTATTTATATATATTTTAAAGCGTGAAAGATTATTTATTATATGCACGTAGGAACGATGTGCCACAACAGCTAGTATTGAATAAATAGAGATGGCAATTGGAGGTTTTAGTTATTTAATATTATTAAAAAATAATAATAATTAAATTAAAACCTATAAAAAAAATATATTAAGTTGTCGATATTGAAGAACTTTTTTTTATTTTTTTTATAAATGCTGTCCAGACATATATAATAAAATAACAAAAATAACGCTCGCACCAGCCTTGAAATATATAATAATATATATAATATTAATAGAAGTAATTGGAAGATCTAATATATAATATAATAAATCTATGATATAATTTTAACTAATTTACTAAAAAAACTTAATATTCAGTTATTCACTATCAATCGAAGAGATATTACAAATTAATCAAAAGTAATCGATTTTCTCAATTTGCTTTACATTGCTTTAATATTAATTTATTACTGTCCCGATTTGTTTTTGTTTAATTGAATTATTGTTTTGTATATTGAGATAAATTATTAATTTTATTTACCGCTGTTAATAAAAAAAATAAGGGAACCAATAAAATTTTTTGTAAGATGTCGACAAATCTGATGACTTTGTTGGTACTTAATACATTATTACAATTATAGGTACCAAATTTTCTAACACCCTACCTATATTTAAATCATACATATATACATCTCATATTTGTATAATTTTAAGAAACATTAAATTTTTTAACCTATTTAATTTATATATAAATACATATATCTATTTATATAAAAAACAATATTTAATATATAATAAGATAATAAATATATATCTAACAACAAAATCAATAATATATATATATATATATATATATATATATTCCTCGACTGCTTCCACCATCGTCTCTCCCCTGCCATCTTCTTCCACAAAAAACTCCTCCCATTACAAGAAAATAGTTTAATAGCTATGAAAATATCTAATACTAACACCAGCATCAAGTTAACTAGTAAGTAAAATTTTTGTTGCTAATCTACAATGTTTGATATATATTTTCAAAATAATTCGTTGCTAAATTCGTTAGCAAGTAAATTTTTGTTTCTAAATTCACTAATAAGTAAATATCTTGTATTAAATAATATAAATTAACAACGAAAATTTTACTTGTTAATTAGTTTGATGTTATTTTTTGGATAAATTATATTTTGTCATTCGAACTATGTCCGTTTTTATACTTTGCCATCAAAACTCTATTTTTATTGTCAACTTACTATCTCAACTTTGTGAAATTTACAATTTGCTATATATGACAATGTTTTTATTGATCTTTTTGCCGAAAACAAATTACATATTGTGCATATATGAAAAATATCACATCACATAATCCTTAAATATCATATGTGCATATATGTGATTTTTTTTTTGAAAAAAAAACTTGGTTAAAAAATTATTATAAATGACAAAGAGCAAAATTTTATAAAGTTGAGATGGTAAATTGATACAAAAAAAATTTGGACACCAAAGTATAAAAACGGTTATAATTCAAATCACAAAATATAATTAATCTTTGCTTTTCCGTTGTAATTGACCAATATAATTCAAATCACAAAATGTAATTAATCTTTTCTTTTCGGTTGTAATTGACCAATTTTCTTGTAGTGTCCGCTGCCATTTTCCTTCCCCCAACACTGCTGGCCCTCCCTTCCATCTCCTCCACAAAAGAATATACCGAAAAGCAAGAACCTTTTGTATCTCTCCGGGTATGCCCGGAGTACTCTGTAAATATTATTGGATGAATGAAAACTTACAATTCACCCCAAAAAAAAAAAAAGAAAGCAAGAACCAGAGCTTGAAGATGATGAGAATAATGGCCTATTTATTTCAATACAAATGACTCGAATTCTCAGAAGGCCATCTTTGAAGTAGAGCATTCTTAAGCAAAATGGAGCTGATAGATAGAAATGAGGAGAAGACGATGTGTCCATATTAACTTTGCAGGTTGTTGGGTCATTTTAAATGAGAGAAATTATACATTGTAGCGAGAACTCAATAATATTATTCCACCATTTTGGGTATGATTTAATAATGACCCACTATATTAGTGTCGAGCTTCGTCTAAATGAAGTAAAACGAAAAATATATCTGGACTAATTGGGATATCTAACTGTTAAGTGGCTATCAGACAAATCTTACCAAACTAATACAAGCGATTGGAGTACGAAACCCCCTTTTTTTATTATAAGCCAATAATTACTGAAATTATTGAAACAAAAATAAGAACAGAAACAAACAAGAATTATTTCTGTAGCAGAATAGGCTCAGATTTTAAGCCAGATCCAAGAACCGAGAAGGGTAATCGGTCACACAGTTCCGTACCCACAACACCAACACAAGGTTGCACCACTCTCACAAAGACCACTTACGACAACACCCAAAGATCACAGAGATCTTGTCTCAGAAATCGGTCACAGAGACCCACTACAAGAGCTCACAAAGAACTGTTTGAAAGAGAGAAGAAGAGTGTATGTTCTATTTCGTGTGTTTGAGCTGAGAGGGAAATGCCCTTATAAAGGGATGAGAATAAACTGCCATCGACTTGGATAAGGAGAAATTCCATGAAATTCGGTGAAGAAGATGGAGGAGATATGCAAAGATTAGAGAGAGAGGAAGATGGATATGCAGAGATTTGAGGAGAGAGGAAGATGGATATGCAGAGGTTTGAGGAGAGAGGAAGACGGATTCAGCACAAAGATTAGGATTACCATATGAATAAGGTGGGTAGTTGGGTCGGGTCGGTTAGTCACGGGTTTGGGTAGTGGGCCGTCCAAAATGTGTTGGGTTGTGGGCTGTTGCTTGGGCCAATTAATCTAACAAACTCCACCTTGGACCAAGTACCTTATCAAAGTACAAGGCCTGGAGTATTGGATCTGGCTTTTCTCACCAATGCCTAAAAGGGTACCTACCCCTGTGTACCTGCAAGAAAGAGTAGTAAAGTTAGTCAGGGACTAAATTTAAAATTTTTAAATAATTAACAAATTTCTCAGTAGGAAGACTTTTTGTACCCATATCAGCTGGGTTCTCTTTAGTTATTACCTTTTCCAATTTGATGATCTCCCTACTCATAATATCACAAATAAAATGGAATCTAACGTCAATGTGCTTAGTCCTATCATGAAAAACGGGATTTTTGCAAAGTTGAATAGATGATTGACTGTCAGAGAAAACAGTAAGCCGATTTTTTAGAAAACCAATTTCTTTTACAAGGCCCTCGAGCCAAATAGCTTCTTTGAAAGCTTCGGTAGTAGCAATATATTCGGCTTCAGTTGTAGATAGTGCAACAATGTGTTGTAGTTGGGACTTCCAACTAATGCATGATCCACACAAAGTGAAGATGTATGAAGTTGTGGATTTTCTACTATCCTTCTCATTAGCATAATTCGAATCCACATAACCAACAAGATTAATAGAATCAAAAAATTTGGAGAAATTTATACCTACATTATCGGTACCACGTAGGTACCTTATGAGCCATTTTAGAGCCTCCCAATGAGGAGGTCCCGGATTGGACATGTACCTGCTCAAGCAACTTATAGCATATGCAATATCGAGTCTAGTACATACCATAAGAAGCATTATAGACCCAATAACATTAGAATAAGGAACCTTACTCATTTTCTCTTTTTCGGAGGCAGTCTTAGGACATTGTTCCCTACATAATTGAAAATGGGCAGCTAAAGGCACAGAAGTGGGTTTTTTTATTTTTCATAGAAAACCTTTTCAAAATAGAGTGAATGTATGACTTTTGATTTAAGAGTATGGAAAACCTTTGTCTATTTCTACAAATATCCATGCCAAGAATTCTTTTTGCATCACCAAGATTTTTCATTTCAAAATTTTTGGAAAGATCATTTTGCAGAGTTTCAACTAATTTTATGCTAGGACTAGCAATAAGCATGTCGTCAACGTACAAAACGAGAAAGACAGGAATATCATTCAAAAATTTGAAATATAGACAACGGTCATAGTCACTCCTTTTAAAATTCAACGAAAGCATGAACATATCAAACTTCTTGTTCCATTGTCTTGGTGATTGTTTCAAATCATATAAAGTTTTCTTTAACAAGCAAACATGATGGGGTTTGTTTTTATTAATAAAGCCAACAGGTTGTCGCATATATATGCATTCATCAACATCACCATGCAAGAAAGCAGTTTTGACATCCATTTGTTTCAATTCCCAATCAAAATGAGCAGTTAGGGCAAGGATAATACGTACAGTAGTATATTTCATAACAGGCGAAAAAATCTCATTGTAATCTATCCCTTCCTTTTGAGTGAACCCATTGGCTACTAATCTAGCTTTGTATTTTAAAGGGTTTTCTTGCTTGATTTTAAAGATCCATTTGCAATCCACTAAGGAGCAGTCTCTAGGTTTAGGCACTAGTTCCCAAGTATGGTTGTCTTTAAGAGACTTCATTTCCTCATTCATGGCACTAAGCCATTCTTTTGACTTAAGGGCTTCGTCTACGTTCGAAGGTTCTAAATTTTCAATGTTCAATGCTACTTGGAAATCATTTAGCCTAGAGGGAATCCTTCGTTCTCTTCTATTCCTATCTCGTGCTAGTTGGTAATCTTCTAAGGGATTGGGATTTTCTATGGGCTCTTCTATGTTTTGTTCATTATTCGTTTCTACATACTCTCCCTCTTCTTGGTTATCCTCCACCTTATTAAAGGTTAAGTCTTTTTCTGTTGTTTCGGGTTTTGAGAGATAGGGCATTTCATCCTCGTTAAAGGTTACATTTCTTCTAGTAATCACTTTGTACCCAGGTTGGCTACGATCCCACAACCTATACCCTTTAACCCCAACAGGATAACCAATAAAAACACATTTCAAAGAGCGAGGTTCAAGTTTATCAGAACTTTGATGAACAAACGCAGAGCAACCAAAAGTACGTAAGAAAGAAATATCAGGTTTCTTACCACTGCAAACAGTTTCAGGAGATTTACCCAACAAAGGCACAGAAGGAGACAAGTTTATCAAGTAAGCAGCAGTTAAAATAGCTTCACCCCAAAAAGATTTATGTAATCCAGAACTAATCAGTAAACATCTCACTTTTTCAAGTAAGGTTCTCAAGTAAGGTTCGGTTCATGCGTTCAGCAACGCCATTTTGTTGTGGGGTGTAGGGATTGGTCTTGTGTCTCTTAATACCAAATTTATCACAAAGATCATCAAAGTTTTTATTACAAAACTCAAGACCATTATCAGTACGCAAAGATTTAAGCCGCTTACCCGTTTGGTTTTCAACAAAAATTTTCCACGTTTCAAATTTTTCAAAAACCTCAAACTTGTGCTTTAGCAAGATAACAAATACCTTTCGAGAAAAATTATCAACAATGGAAAGAAAATAACAGTTTCCACCATGGGTAGGTTCCTTAGAAGGTCCCCATACATCAACATGAACGTAGTCTAATATGCAAGACGACATAGAGGGATTTGGGGAGGGTGTAGCAGGAAAGTGAACACGATGTTGTTTTCCCATAACACAATCATCACAAAATTGCAATTTGTCAACCTTATCACACAGAATGCCTTCTTTGTTCAGAAATTCAAGTCCTTTTTGGCTAATATGCCCAAAACGTTTATGCCACAAAAAGGTTTTGTCATGCATATTCACAGATGCAGCCATAGAATCATAAGTAACTGAACATAAATACAAATTGCGTTTCTTCTCCGCTTTGAAAACAACAAGAGAACCTTTCATGATTTTCATGATGCCCTTTCCCCACCTACCTTCTAAACCCTCATCTTCCAATGCAGCACATGAAATGAGATTATGACTAAGTTCAGGAACATATCTAACATTCTTAAGAGTCATTTTGTAACCATCATTGAAAGTCAAAGAAATATCACCAATACTTTTAATTTCACAACGTTTTTCATTAGCCATAGATACGAAACCAACCCAGCAATCGACAAGACTTGGCTTCAGTATGGTGCTATCACCTATCAAGTTCTAAGCCTGAACTTGTTAGAACTATACAATTTCCACTTAGTTAAGAAGAAAAGTTTGCTATCTTGTGATTTTTTCAACCACACCTTATAATTCTCACCAAAATTCCTCTTGCTTTTATATTCTTCATTATTGATTTTTAATTTCTTCTTATAGTTTCGTAATTCGTTTGCATTTAGATTAAATAAATTTTAGTTTCTCTAGATTATTTATTTGGTTCTTGTAGAGAGAGCGCCCAAAAGAATGTGCGAATTGATGAGAAAAAAAATTATTGTTTCTGTCCAATTTTTAATGTTCATTATTCAAAATTTTAAATTATAGTTGTTTATTATTTTATTTGGTATATCTTTTCATCCACGTCTCTCAAGACAAATACACAAGTTTAGATATAAATTTTGATTATCACTTTTTTTTAAGATTAAAAAAATATAAATGTAAGTTTTAATTTTCAAGAAATGAATAGATTTGTTATCCAGAGATCATGAAATTTGTCACTTGTAAAACTTTAACCCATCACTCGTTGCCAGAATAATAATTATAAAAATTAATTGTACTTATATTATTGTATTTGTTAAATTTGCAATGGTTATTATAGTAATTTAAATTTTTCTATAAATTAAATATTTTTATTTATATCTACCTAATTAAATTATAATAATGCTAAGCCAAGTTTTTAGCTTCGCCCACCTAATTAATGATGCAACTTGCATCACTAAGTTCAAACGAAAATCGCAAGAACTTGAGTTGGTCATTGATCCTACTTCGCATAAGGTAACGTTGTGCATGAACTTATAAACGTGTGATAGAGAAGCCTTCTCCGTCATTTACCACACCAAATAGGGGGCATTTTCCTGGACAGCGTCAAATAAAATAGGGGCGGAAATCCAATTCATTTAATTTTGAATTAGGTTAGGGTTAACATTTTTTAATACCAGTCAAATATAATTTTATTTAAATAAATTTAAATAGGTTATGGGTTATAACAGATTCTAAACGGGTTTTTTATATTTATTTTTTCTAATAGTTTATCAAAAGTCATTTTAATAATATAATAGAAGCCATAAAAGATATTAGTATAAATTATAATCATGAGTTTATTATGAACCCTATATGAATTGGTGAAAAATTTTAAGTGGGTTGGTGATAGATTTTGAGTGGATTAGGATGATCCCTATATAGTTCTGTGATGGGTCTAACCCCACGATTTAATTAATTAAATTTATTATTGATCAAGTTAACTATGTATGACTACTTCCATATGTTCTAATTTTTTCACATTTTTATTAGAAATAAATTTACAAGAATATATTAAGCATGTTTTAGTTTAACTTAGTTTTCACTAGGTATCTTATACGATTTAATTTGCTTAAATTTAGTATTAATTTAATTATACTATATATTAAAGGAAAGTGAAGGGTTTTATAAGATAGTCAAGACATGCAATTCTCATATGACCATTTAAAATTCTTTTTTTTTTCCCAATAAATTGACGATATGCAATTACATTATAAATTTCAACGAGCATATCAAATATCAATATCTAATAATAATTTATAATGAACTAATATATACTATTATTATCCGACTGAAAATCCACAATTCAATTTTATAAATAATTATGGAGGAAATTGATTGTACAACTATTCATCTTATGATTTATTTGGAAAAATTTCGTAATGAATAATACAAATTTAGTCGTATCATATTACAAGTTGCGTTAAAAATATTGTCATTTTATTATTATTTAAAATTTTGAATTTTGTAAACAGCAGATGTAAAATGAGTACCATCGGTCCAACCTTACACATTTGCAACCCAATCATTATCAACCCGTTAATTCAAATTCATTTGAACCCAACTCATAGTGGACTCTACCCGTCTGGATCTGACCCAAGACCTTGCCATTTACCACCCGCTAATAATGGTGATTTCCATTAAAATGGATAGAGGACGGATAGACAAGAGAGAGACAGCTCGAAGGAACTTCCACCCGTCCAATATTTGCTATTGATCGTTTGTGATCCAACGATTAACCGCCCATATGAATTTGAAAATTACATTAAAACTTACCAAAATTAATATCACTTAATATATTTTTTAATTATAATTTTAAAATCACCACTTAATATTTATATTTTTATCCTAATTACGTGGGACTCATTATAATAATATAAGAAAAATAGATCTAAACCCTTTTTACCTAGAAACAGCAACTTGTCTCCCATGAGAGGTTTCTGCCCTTGATCCGTTCTTGATTAGTGAGAAAGAACAAGCACACAACAAATTTCTATTCTAAATTTTTCTGTACTGCATTCCCTTCCGTGTTCTTGATAGATGCAATTGGTACAACTCGTCATCGGAAATTGAAGCCGGAAATTATTTATAATAATAATTTCCTCGTGGGTCTTGATGCATATTCATATTAATTAATTCCTATTAATTACCTGTTTAATACTTGCAAATATTGTACGGAGATGCCTCCATCTTAGGCTGATCCAATCCAGTTACATAACCAAATATTAATTAACAGTTATGGAAAAAAATTAGGGTTTTCCTGATTCTACATCATAGACTAGCATAAAATAATTGTGCTACATTGGTTATATTATTGCAGCTATCTACTTTCTCTAGCCCACT
>NC_026150.1:9952018-9958653 GCF_000512975.1 Sesamum indicum
CATGTCCTCGTTTATTTTGTTTGGAGTTGTTTTTAGGTAGGTATTTAAAAGATTTGAGAATGCATTTGGATTTTTTTTAAAAAAAAAATTTTGAAGTATACGGTAGGAAATGAGGTTAAATACAATTTAACTCTAATAAAATTCGAAAAGTTAAAAAAAATCGTATAAAAAGAAGATACAGAAAATCTCTTGGTGTTTGAAAAATAAAGGGGAAAAAAAAATCTCTTGGTGTTTGAAAAATAAAGGGGAAAAAAAGCCCATGGCCAGAGAGACAATGCGCATCAATTTTTAAATATTGGGGTTTTTTTTATCTTTTTTTTTTTTATAAAGATTTTTCTGAACTTTTCAAAAATCACAAGAGGATAGATTGCATTTAACCCGCAAAGAATGTGAGTGCTGGTGTTATTTTTAAAAATGTTCACATTGTGTTGAAAATAGATGATTATATGCTTGATACGTAATGAGAAAAGCATATTACTGTAACAAAAATAATAATAGTGATAATTTAAAATTATCAGTAAAGATATATTTTAAGTGGTGCTAATTTTGATATTGTCAAAATATAATTATTAACGATAAAAATTTATATAAAATTATCATGATTATAGGTAATTAGTGATACATTTATTGATATAATTATGCAAATATATAATTTTGGAGGAAATCAAATTATAAAGTTGTAAAGCCATCCCAACCGACAAAATATCACTTCGTCATTGTAATTGGTAAATGTTAATTTTTCAATTTATTATTTGATAAAACTGCAAATGATGACAATTTAAGTTTTAGTAAAATAGAATCAAACCCATACTGCTTTCTTAGCTTCGAAGCGTGAAGAAGAGCGCTTATGTCTCGAAAAGACGAGGTGACCCAAATTAAATTTTAATTGGCTTAGCTGTTAAGAAAAATATTAATTAAATGTTGGTTGTAGTAACGCTATAAGAAAAGATAATATATTTATTGGCAAACTTTAAATGACAAATTTAATATTGTCACCAAAAATATGTATTAAGGGACAATAATTTTAATTAATAATGTTACAATATAATTATTAGAGATAAGAATTGAGCATAACGTTGTGTTTATAGATAATTAATGACAAGCTCTGGGTGATATATAACTTTAATGACAAGCTCGAGAATTCATTGGCGAGCTCGAGCTCGAAGTAGCTCGACAAAAATGGTCGAGCTCGACTCATTGACAGCCCTAGTAGTGGGGTGGGTTGGGGTGAGAGGAAGAAGACTACATTTTTAATTTTTTTAATATATTTAAATATTTTATTCATATTCAATAAATAAAATATGATAAAAATTTATATATTAAATCTGGACCATTAATTTAAATTAGATGAAATCGAACAATTGAATTGTGCATTAAATTTAGATCTTTGATTCAAATTTAATAAAATCTAACTGTTGATTTGTTTCTACAAATTTCAACTGTTAGATGTATATGATTAAGCAAGATCCAACGGTTCATAAATTAAGATGTAAAATTAATTTATTATTAAAATTTAAGCCCAAGCTGCATGAAGGGCGAGTGTGATACACCTCCAGATCCGAGGGGGTATTTTGCTATATTTCTAAAATCACAGGGGTTTTTTTTACTGTTTTATTTTTCATAGGGAGTATTTTACATATTTATGAAAACACAGGGGGTTATATTGTATCTTATCCATTAATTATTACTAATGATAATATTTATAATAAATTACATGGATATCTTGAGATAATATTTTATTATCAAACACTCGACCTTGTCAATTGCAAAATTATAAGTATACCCTCTATTTAGTAGTTAAATTTTACACAAAATCCATGAGGTACATTTCGTTAACAATTCCCAACCATTTTCAGTAATGAAATTTTACACAAATACTTTCTAAAACTCATTACAATAACACCCCTTAGGGGTGTACCAGTTATTTTAAAAAAAAAATATGGGTTGTTTGCACAATGAAACTTGACCTCAAGGATAGTCGAAGCATGCAACCCTACTTTTTATCAAAATTTTCTCATTTAAATGCTTAGTTATATAATATTAATACCTCTAAAAGTTAGGTCTAATAATACAAATATCTCGTATTTTTTGTAAAATTATAAGTACATCCTTTGAAGTTGTAGTTATAATTACAAGTGCACTCCCTGTTCTATAGCGAAATTTTACACAAACACCCGTTTTGGATACACTGCACTAATTAACACATCCTCAAGAAGTGCACCTATATATAATTTTATAAAGAATAGGTGGCTCTATAATTAAATTTAATCTCAAAATGTGTGGATATAATTTATCCTAATTACTAAAATTTTAATATTAGCACTTAATTATTTTACTGCAATGCAAATAGGAAGAATCGAGACTGACCGACGAAACAATCACGTTGACCTCCCTTCCATTTCTCGTCTTTTCATTTTGTCCAACTGTATTAGCTTATTTTAAACTACATATGTACGGTCAGAGCCTTTCATTAATTGCTTCGAACTTCGAAATAACAATGTGTTTTATCAAACCTTTGTTGCAGTACTCTTAAATCGCATTTTGAAATGAATAATATTGACTTTGATCTAACTGCAGGAATTGAAGTACTCAGTTATAATTTAATTGATCTTCGAGGCTTTCACCATTGACTAGCATTGCGCACTTACTATATATATATACACTTTGTGCTCAGTACGTATTACATGTATTTAGATTCGATGGTGTTTTTTTATTAGATCGAGCGTTTGTTGTTGTATTATATATATATATGGGTTAGATGGTATTTTTTTATATTGACCAAACGTCTGTGATTGTATTAGTAGAGACGGAAATGGAGCCAGTGGATTAGGGCTATGCTTCGAACAAGTATTGGGCGAGTTTGTATTTAATTTATCGAAATTAGATTTTTGGGGACAAATTGTAATTTTATGGATCTAATCGATCCAAGACAGATCTCGAATTTTATTTCGGAACCACCTCAAATCCAGTTAAGATAATATTTATTTAACTTATTTAAAATAATTAACTTTTATTTAGAAATATAGTTATGAAATAACTTATTAAATACTCATAACAATAACTTTAGTTTTTTCTCTAAAAGAATATATATTTAATTGAAGGAAAAAAAAACATGAGTAATTGTTTATCACATATATTCACTATTAACTGTACACGTTTTGCGTATCATAAAACGTAAAATTTAATTTAATAATTAAACAAGCATATTAAAAATTATTTTGGGTAAAATAATATTTGAGTAAGATTCTTCTCTATTCAATTACTTGCTTTGTTTTTATTGTAATAGATATGTAAAACTTTCAAATGATTTTGGTAAAGATAGTAAAACTACTTTTTCGGAAATACACAAAGATTCTTAATATCTTTTTTTTTTTATGATAACTTATAAATTATAATTCAGTAAATAAATAAAAAAATACCAAGTAATTTCTATAATTGTTTTGAGGGACTAAATGCATTTTTGGTCCCGTAACTTAGTTCATTTCGCATTTTCGTCCTTTAAATTTCATAGTAGTATTTTAGTCCTCTATTTTTTTAATTTTTAAAATTTCAATCATTTTTCAACCGGAGTTCACCTCCACCAGCGAGAATGGTAAATTCCGACAAAAAAAATGATTAAAATTAAAAAAAATTAAAAAGATACAAAATCAAATACTACCGTAGAAAGTTATAGCACAAAAATGCTAAAACAAATGAACCAATAGAAACAGTAGCCCTAAGTTTAAAAAATTACCTGAAATGCACATGTATTGTTTTGGGTGAGGAGAGCTCAGAACAGTAGTCTCAATTTTAAAAGGCCACCTTAGATACACATGTATTTCTTCTTTTATAAGAAGTGTAAACTCCAACAAAAAAAATAACTGAAAGTACGAAAATTCAATAAAATATAGGAAAATGTGCATTAACCTAAATGACGAACCAAAAATGCATTTAAACCTTATTCTGAGTGTGGTGGGTTTTCTTAAGACTAAATAATACTAACTATTTCAAGTAATTATTATCACCTAACTCATTTTTATCAAAAATTAATATACAAATTGGGCATCCACTAAAAAGTTGCATACAAGTCTATGTAATTGGTGATGAGCCGAAAAGGAGAAGAGGTGCTTTAATTAACCCAACTTTTGCAAGTTGGAGTGTGTATATGCATGATGCATGGTGCTATGGGTAGGCAGAAAAAAGGCTGATATTTATTAGTGAAATTTATGCAAGCAATAAAGCCTGCAAAGAGAGAAGGCTTACCCAAATTAAATATGGACTCTCGAAAGAAGTCATCATGTGATCACAAGCTTTTGATTTATAAATTTACCTCAAAAGAAGATGAATATTTTATTAGGGACACAACTTTTTCCTTTTCTTGAAATTAATGTGTTGCTCTAATTTAAAAAAAAAAAAAAAGGTTTGGATCTTGTAACACAATTATCACTGGAAGATGTATACATAATGTTTGGATTCGTTTTTTGAGTATTTTGTTGTGTTTTGTGAAAATAGAGAGAGAAAAATAAAGATAAACAAGTGTGTGTTAGAGATAGTATGTATGTTTGGATTTGTTTTTGGAGATAATTTAAAATAAGTATTATATATTTAATGTTGTGTTTTGGGAGACAAAAATTACTATTCATTGTCAAATCATGTCTTTGGAGATAATTTAAAATAAGTATTATATGTTTAATGTTGTATTTTGGGAGACAAAAATTCTTATTCATTGTCAAATCATGCCTTTTTTATATATATTTATGTATATATGTGTGTATATATATATGTATGTTTTTATGCTAAAACAGTTAAAAACACCTAAATAAGGTGTTTTTGAATGATGACAAACATTGGGTATGTTTTGACTTGTCTCGAAAATAAGTTGAAAATGAAAATAAACATAGTATAGCGTTTTTATTTGATTAATTATAGTGGATATTAATTAACTATATTGTGGAATGATTAAAATATTTGCTATTATTAATTGCGAGCAAGTTCAAAACATTTGCTGCTATTAAGAAATATGGGAATTAGTATTTTGGCCATATATAGGTAAGTGATTGAAATTTAAGTTTTTGCACTGATTTTATTTGATCATGATAGACAGTATTGATTTATAGTGTGGGAAATAATTAATTTTTTTGTAGTGTATATATTATTTTATTTTCATTTCTTACTTAACATCATGCACCAGAAGAAATATGACTTTTTGTCAAGGTTAATTATCATAATTAAGAGTAAAAAATTATAGTGAAGACTAATTAATTAACAATATCTGCATAATGGCTATTAGCAATTATTTCTACAGACGAGGGCAAGACACTAGCTATTACAAAAAATATTGGCAAATGTTTTGTCCTTAACTAAAATTATGGGAGATGTTGATTAAACGTGGTTAAAATCTTGGATCTTGGTCGAAAATATTGATTTACAATGATTTTTAAGTAGTTGTTATTTATAATATAGAGACTAATTAGTCCATTTTTTTTTTTTTGTAGTGCGGTATATACTATATACACGTATTTAACTAATACTAGTAACAGAAGCACATTTGCAGGGAAAAATGTAATTTTAGTCCTGTAACTTATTGAGGGTGGCATTCTTGGTCTTGTATGAATTGATTTTCACAATTTAGTTCTATAACTTTAAAATTTTGGCAAATTTCATCATTTTTCAGCCAATTTGGTTGGAAAATTACATGTAATTTACACATGTCTCAATTAAATTGCATTTTTAGTTCTATAATTTAGGGAACATTGGCAATTTTTAGTCCTATAATTTAAAAAAGTTGGTATTTTTAGTCCTACATGAATTTATTTGCAGGATTAAAATTGCAAATAAATTGTAATTTTCGGCCAAGTTGGTCGGAAAAGGACTAAAATTGCCAAAATTATAAATTTACTAGACTAAATTATAAAAATTAATTCGTACAGGACTAAAAATGTCACCCCTTAAGTTACAAGACTAAAATTGCAATTTTTCCCACATCCACACTAGGAAAAATATGAGTTTTCACTACAGTTAATTACTAGAGCAAAAAAAAAAAAAAATTATGACAAATACAAATCAACCACTTAATATTTTTCAATAAATATTTTATACTGATTATTTATATTTACTCTGCTTGAAAAATATTAACAAGCATAAAACCATCGTGAATAAAAAAAAAAAAAACCTAAAATAACAACGAAATCTTAGAACATATAAAACAAAAGTGCATTATAAAATAGCAATTTATTCCCTGTGTTGAAAATGAGCATATTACACCCATATAAAAAAAATAGCAATTTACCCCCTATACTTTTAAGAATGAAGTAATTTACCTCTTTATACAGGAAAGTATATTTAAAAAATATAGGGAGATAAATCGTTGTATTTTAAAAAATATAAGGAGGTAATTCGTTATTTATTTGTTTATAAGGGGTAATTTGATCATTTTATGATATCACAAAGGATTGCTTGCATTTTTCCCAATAAAAAAATAAAACATAAAATTACAATAGAAACAAAGACTTTTGACACCTCTATATAAACCCTCCTCATAGCTGATATTCACTTCACTGAAAACCTAAGCATTTTCACACTCTAAAATCACAATGCCAAAGCTCACCAACATCCTCTTCCTGCTTCTCTTCTCTTTCTATTACCGGCTTCACGCC
>NC_026150.1:9958684-9975696 GCF_000512975.1 Sesamum indicum
ATTTCATAAAGGCGGAATGCGGAGCCACTCGCTACCCGGCTATGTGCGTCCAGTGTCTCTCCAACTACACCCCCCCAGTCCAGCAAAGCCAGCGCCAGCTGGCTCAAGCCGCGCTGTCGGTGAGCCTAACCCGGGCTAAGTCCGCGACTAGCTTCGTCTCCAAGCTGGCTAGAATCAGAGGCATAAAACCCATGGAGTACCAGGCCGTGAAAGACTGCATACAGAACATGGGGGACACAGTGGATCAGCTGAGCCGCTCCATGAAGGAGCTGGGCGCGATGGGCCGGGTCGCGGGCCAGGACTTCGACTGGCGGGTCAGCAACGTCCAGACATGGGTCAGCGCTGCCCTAACCAATGAGAACACCTGCATGGACGGGTTCCGGGGCTCCGCCATGGACGGAAATGTTAAGGTTGCAATAAGGAGGAGGGTCCTCGACTGCGCACAAGTCACTAGTAATGCACTTGCGTTGGTCAATCGCTTCGCGTCAAGACACAAGGTCGGTGACTCGTTGGATTAATGTCTTTTAGAAAGTTTGGACGTGTACGTCTGATAATCATGTCACGTCGACACAATACGAAAATGTCTGATCTTGATAATAGTTTTTCGGACTTTCTTGTTGGTTTGTGTGTAAAATGTTAATAGTAGTAGTACTAAAATGTGTGTGTCAATTTTGTTGTGTGTGTTTTATGTAGTTTGTGGGGTTTTGGTTCATGATTTTTGTAGCTAAAGCCTGTGTCTTTGGCTGTCAATGTAAAATATTATTACATACATACATAGATACATATATATATGTATTATAAGTTAACAATGTTTAATGGTATATATGTATTCTCCCGCAAATTCAGTTATGATGTTGTAATTTTAGTCTTTTACCAATTTATTTTAATAATTTTATCTTATAATTTGAAAAATATTGCATATTGGGGATAAAATGACTAAAATTTGCTAAATGGTCGGAAAAGTACACATAACAAATTAAGCTTAATTGGGTGTACTTTTCCAACAATTTTCGTCTTAAATGTGAAAAAAAATTATTACAGGACAAGATTGGTAAAAAGGATTCATGCAAGATTAAAATTATCACTTTTTTATACTTACGGAACAACAATGGCAACTTTTCCATTATAATGGTTATGAAATTTTTAATTGTTAATTTTATCGGTTCCCCATGTTATAACAATTTAAATATTTTATTTATGTTGTATCGTATACTTAATTTTGGTGAGTTTATGCATGTTAATATATTTTTTACTATATTTATGCATTCGCTACAACTTATATATATTATATATATCCAATAACTTGAAAAACGAAATTCTATCCTAAAAATATTAATTCAATGAACCATTCTTATAGAAAGATTTAGCAATAATATTCGTTAAAATCTTAATGTTGGCGGGGTCTCGTTTTTTGGACTGAGAAATAGTTTCTTGAGTTTGAAATTGGATGGAAATTTAGTGAAAGACTAACGAAATGATCAGTTAAGTGATAAATAGATGCTAAAACTAGAGAGATATTTGTAATTTATAAATAAAAGAAATTTTTGTAGTTATATCAAATTTCAAAGAAGATGACTCTAATTATCTTTATTTTTGAATAAACATTTGACGGCTCTCTACTACGGCTAACTCCAAATAGCCAAATAAATGCAAATCCATCTCTTTCTATTAGGTCTTTCCTCTTGACATGCACGTGCACGGCACAAATTTTAATTGGACAAATTATATTTTGTCATTTGAATTATGTCCGTTTTTAAATTTTGTCATTATTTTTTTTTGTACCGACTTACTATCTCAACTTTGCAAAATTTACAATTTGTCATATAAAATCGTATTTTTGTCAAAAAAATATCACATGCTGTGTATATGTAAAAAATATCTGTTAATATTTGTGGCCCAAATTCCTTTGGCTCAAGCCATCTCACTAGATCGCTGGGACTGGCCCGCCTCATGATGCTCGACCATTTGCTGGCCCTAGCCCATTCTCTAACTCGGTCCACTAAGGTTATCCGCTTCTCCCGTTTATTTAGATCTGTCTCTTCCTCTCTCTCTCATAACCCTAATTCCTTTCCTGATGCATCATTTCTCTCAATCTTCTCTTTCTCTCTCTTATTCTCTCTGGTGTTGATTCTCTCTCCATTGTCATTTATCCTCGATTCTCTTCTGGAATTAAATGGGTTGTTCCTATATATACTTTTTGCTTCAATCAGGTTTTTGTCCAGAACTTGAAACCCTTCTCCTCTCTCTAATCTCCTTCTGTGTTTCTTAAAGTTCTTCGTGAACTAGCCTTAATGGTTGGCAGATCTTGTAGATCTAAGCTTTTGTGGCCCTGGTTAATCTAATAGCCTTTGTAGTAGTTGTGTTGCCTTTATGGCTCTTGATTCCAAGCCTCCGTGAGCGTAGGTTGTGGCCTTTGTGGCTTTTGAGTTTACATTGATTGGATGTGATTTTTTTAGCCTTATTCCTTCAAATCGCTGTGTTTTCTTTCTTTCTTTCTGTTAAATATTTTCTGTAATTTTAGTTTTTGTACCTGTATAGATCTATAATTTTTATTCTATAAATTATTGTATAAGGGGCTTTCAAATCATATCAAAATCTATAATAGTGGGTAAGCCTGGTTTTTTGTCCTTTGGGCTTGGTTCGTTTTCTGGAGGATTGATACCTTACAATATCACATCACATAATCTTTAAATATCACATGTGAAATATATGTGATATTCGTTCGTCAAATAACTTGGTTGAAAAATATTTATAAATGGAAAAATATAAAATTTCGTAAATTTGAGATCGTAAGTTGACACATAAAAAAATATTTAGATGTCAAAGTATAAAAATAGTTATAATTTCGGAGGCAAAATGTAATTAACCCAATATTAATTAGTAGTATATATTATAGATTAGCACAATTAACTAATTTCCAAAATAAGATAAAGTATAATAAATAAAGTAGCTTTGATCATATCTATATATCTAGCTAGTAGTTATTAAAATAAAATAAATTCTATTATTTTATATAGAAGATGCCTGACTTTATTGTTAAGGCTGGGGGAAAACAGGTCGATGTTCCCGCCGCATTTACTGGAAATTTAGGTAAATAAAATTTAAATATATCGTCATTTTCAATTTTGTTTATGTTATTTAAAATATTTTCAGGAGACAGCTTTAGACTTTCTTTTACTAGCAGAAGACGGTATCTCGTTGTTGTTGGCTTTTTTTACTATTTTAGGAGAATTATGATTTTAGCCGTAACAAATATTTTGACATTAATTACCACCACGATTATTTTTTACTTCGAACCATGATAATTAATTATACTTAAAAATTATATTTCTTCTAACGAAATGTATTGCTTAAATTTTTCGGCAAAGTGATAAATTCATAATAAATAGGACCAAAATTGGACTTTTTTTTTTAAAGAATACGTAAAAACATAAGATTTAAACAAGTAACTGAATGACCTTCGAGATTATGAGTTTGAATCTCGCTTTATGCGTGGAATGTTGTTCTACTGAATAGTATGTGTATTATTTCTACTGAATAGTAGCTGTTGGTTAGAGTTAGTGTATTTGATATTAGTGATCATAGTATAATTATTATAATAATTTATTAGATATTAATATTCAAGTTAAATAATTTAAATTTATTTTAATTAATAATATTTGATCGTTATTACTTTATAAAAAAAAATAAAAAATCCGCATGAGTCCGAAGTCCCAACATTATTTATGCAGTTGGAAAAACAAAAGGATGTTTGAGCTGTTGTAAGAGGGAATCTTTATATGTGAAGCCAATTCAGAAATAATTTTATTTAGACCCCACAATGTAATGTGAATTCCATGAGAAACCCAACTCCCACATTAAAGCTAGTGGGCTGCATGAGTATCAGAGCACCTTATCTATGGGCCCACCAAGATCCCGGTTTTGGGCTCCACCAATTCAAGTTTTTAACTATTTTTAAATCTGGTGAGCTTATGAAAAAACTAAATAAATAATAGGCTAAATGCAATTTACTCCGTATGATATGCGAAATGAGCAAATATCTCTTATAAAAAAAGAATTAGCAAATTATCCCCCTATATTTTAAAAAATGAAGCAAATTATCCCTCTATCAATGATTTAAATAAGGGGATAATTTGTTTCATTTTTCAAAACATACGGAGTAATTTACTATTTTATTTTTCACAATTGTATTTTTTCAAAATAATAATAATAATAATAAAGATGAGGAATATAATTAATTTTTTGAGTAAATTACAACAACGTTCTCTAAAATTTAATATAATTACAAATGCTTTTTGATTGTTTGATCAAATTATCAAAACACATATTTCTCTAAAGTGACCCATTGCTCATTAAATTATAATTACTTAGATTTTTTGTTTTTTTCAGCAATCTTCCGTTTGATAATGCAGATAGGCACCTCAACATCTTCATCACATAACACGTCATGATATGGATAAATTATGAATATTGGTTGCACATGTAATGCAATAGATGACGTGCAAGTTCATATATTTGGACGTGGTCATACCATGTTGCTTTTACTTCTTTATCTTTCTCTCCTGAAAATAACTAGGTTACAACTTGTCTATGCAATTTCAAATTTAATTTAGGGCCTCACATATTTATATTTATGTATATATATATATTGATGTGCAGATATCTTAATAAAGTCGTCTTACGATTTTCTTGTTAAATATCTACGATTTTCATATAAGCTCCGAATTCATTTTATTAATTAATTTAAAGTCTTTGTGCCCCCATCCACATGCATCATACACCCTAATATGTACGGATTCACCGTACTCATTAGATTATCTTTGTCTTTGTGATTCACGTGAAATTGTACAATTGAAAAAATTTATAAATGGTCGCCTCCATGTAGCAAATATAAGTTGATTTCTCCCATAATATTCTTACGATCTTCATTATCCTTTCTCTTACCACATATTAATTTAAGTATTAAAGGACTATAATCAAGGCCTTCCCTGTATGTTCTAGAAGTGGTATATCACATCTTGAATAATCGAGGCATATCCCTTTTATTTCGAGTAACAATCGCCTAAAATTACTTTAAAATTCTTGCTTCCAGTTTTTGACGTAACTTTATATATATATATATGTGTGTGTGTGTGTGTGTGTGTGGAGTTATGTATTATATCCGATCTGTTGAAAGATCGTATTTTTAAAAAATTTAAATTTTAAATAAAAAACACATGTACACCCCATACATATACATGGCTCCTTTCATTTCTCCTAAATGGACGACCCTGATAATTAAATTAAGACTTCTTGTTTATCCTGTATCTAGCACTATATATTGAATAACCACATAATTCAAAAATTTAAATTGTTAGAAAAAACTGATATAATATCTAATATTTCTAACAGGATTTGTAAGACTTATAAATTTTTTTTGGGAAAAATGCAATTTAGCCTCCTATGATATTGTAAGTATGCAAAATTACCCTCTTATGAATTAAAATTAAGCATTTCACCTCCCTAGATAGGGGGTAAATTGCTACATTTTTAAAAATACTGAAAAATAAATTAATATTTTTTTATAGGAAGATAATTTGCTCATTTACAATATCAGAAACAATAAATTGCATTGAACCCAAAGCATGGTTCATATCAGACTTCAATTATTTTTGTTCATAAAAAACCTGTCAATTATTTTTGTTAAGAAAAAAAGAAAAAGAAACTTGTCAATTATGTAATTATCAAGAATTAATTACCTGACAGATCCATATCCATGGCAGTCTAGCCTTGTTCAAAGCCAAACTGCCAGAAGCAAGGGAAAAGACAAGGACTTGGGATGGAAAGAAGTTCTGCAAACTTTCGGACAATATTTCCTGTTCATTTATTTTGCTGTAGTGGGTTGACGCTTGACTCCACAGGGCAGCACGTCTCCGATCGATTAATAATTTTTTTACTGTTTTTTGGTAGTTTGTGGGTAAATATAATTTTTTATTTTTTAATGAATTTTTTTTCTCATTTCTCACAGAACGTAAATTATATTTTTTTTTTATAAAATATTTTAAACAGTTTATAAGTTAATCCAATCACCCTCCAAATTACGGTTGCCAACAGGTTAATCATATCATTGT
Organism: Sesamum indicum; assembly: GCF_000512975.1. Classification (NCBI taxonomy): domain Eukaryota; kingdom Viridiplantae; phylum Streptophyta; class Magnoliopsida; order Lamiales; family Pedaliaceae; genus Sesamum; species Sesamum indicum. The sequence goes on from NC_026150.1 coordinate 9,964,795, forward strand.
CCATTTTTTCTTGGATTTGAATCTGTCCATGAGCCTTGCAACTTAATCAAATTAATTACCACAATAGCGGGTAGAGTTCCTACTATGCCATTTTTCTATTTTGCACTTGGGCATAATTATTCTCTAAATTATAAATTTCTATGGTTTAAAAATCATAATAAATCAGTACTATCTATTATAGTTAAACAAAATCGATAGCCACGAGTAATTAATATTCGCTATGATTTTATTTGTGGTCAAAAATATTTGTCATAGTTTGTAGTTATAGCAAATACTTTTGCTTTACTTGCAGAAATAATAGTTAATAGCCATTGTCGCCACCGTAATTAATTAGTATCTGATATAATTTTTTATCTTTAACCATGATAATTAATCATAAAAAAAAATCATATTTCTTGCAAAAACCTATAGTACATATTAAAATTTTAGAGACTAAAGTAAAAATCAAACCTTGAATTGACCATTTTGACTCCAAAAACATTTGCTGCATGTATGGTGACTTTTTGGCCTGAAACAGTTTACAAATATTTGGGTAAATTATATTTTGTCATTCGAACTATGCCCGTTATTATACTTTGGAATCTAAAGTTTTTTTTATGCCAATTTACCATCTCAACTTTACAGAATCTGCAGTTTAAGAGCCGAAAAAACATTACATGCCGTGCATATGTGAAAAATATTCCATCAAATAACCCTTAAATATCAATATCCACTGCATGTGATTTTTTTAACAAAAAACTTGATGGAGAAATAGTTATAAACGGCTAAGTGCAAAATTTTGCAAAATTCAAGTAATAAATTGACATAAAAAATAGTTTAAATGCCAAAATATAAAAGCCATCATAATTCGAATTGTAAAATGTAATTTACCCAAATATTTTGAAAAACTTATAGGTTGACCTCAAACACAGCTAAATTGCTCCTAAATGTAAGGCACTCAATTAAGATGATAAGACACTCATAAATTTGATGATAAGACAGTCGTGAAAATCCTCTTGAAGGCGTTTACTAGTTTTAAGTTGAACTAGGCCAGGTCTTATCCTAGGAAATACCAATTCACAAGTAAACAAAACTTAGATCAACGCAAAACTAATTTTCATGAATTGTCACTTTATTAGGTTTTGATTATTTGATGCTTCATGTTATCTCATCTTATCTCATTCTATTCAAGAGAGAGAGAGGGAAAAGTGACGAAAATTAGTAGTTTGATTAAAGTTAAAAAATAAAGTAAAATTGAAGTATATGCAAGTGTCGTATTTTTTTGACGAAAAGTGGCTTTTTTGTGACTATATATGGAAAAAAACTCGAAATTTTGGACAAATTTAAAAAATCACGTAATATGAATGACAAAAAAATGTAGAGCCCCTTCTTGTGGAACAAAAAATGCAATATTATGTCCAAATATTGTTTTTATCACTTGGTTTTACCAATAGTTTTCTATTATGTACACTTAAAGTTGAATATTTTATGGTTTTGATAACTTATTCATTGTACTTTTGTTATTGAATTAAATAAGTACAATAAAGTTTTGTATTATACACGTGTAAATATACACACGCAACTCGACATGTATTTTTTATAAATTTATGTCAAAATTTAGTAATTTCTATGAATTAATCTAAAAATAATGATGATGATGATGATAATAATAATAATAATAATAATAATAATAATAATATGATGATGATGATGATGATGATGATGGTTGAATAATTTTAATTATTACTTTATTATGTATATAATTAGATCAAAAAATTTATTTAGTAATTACGATATTTTAGAATCGGGCACTCGATTCATACTAAATTTAAATATATACAAGATTGTATCCATTATACCATATCAGACGGTATGATTTAAAATCACATTGCCTGATTCAACAATACACCGTCTTGAATAATTACTTTTATGTTTTGAGTATGATATCTCGACATCCGTATATCCAATAAATCTAAAACTTAACCAAATTTATTTTTCTGTAAGTTTGATCATATCTAACGGTTTGATCTAAATTTTGGTGGGCCGACTAACCAATGTTGTTCAACAATGTAAAATGATAGTTACATCAATGTTATACTAACATTTATAAATATATAAATTTTGCATATTGTGAACATATATTAATTTCAACTATATCTATGTAAAAATTTGATCATTCGATCCCATAATTTAATATAATAATTCAATCCCATTATTTAATATAATAATAATAATAATTACAAAAAAATTATACCAAAAAACCGTGTTCTCTTTCTTTCTCTTCTTTCTCCTCTCTTATTTCTCTCCAATCCAACTCCTAAAACCCTAGCCCAAATCAACGATTGCAACTCTTCCATCTACCAGAGGCAACGAGGACGACGCTCGCTTTCTGGTGAGAATTTCTTTCTTCACACAAACAACGAAACAAACAGAGTGTGTAACCAGAGGAGGTTGAACCCTTTTCAGGCACAAGCGCTGAAGCTCGTGCGTTGTAATATTGCTTCTGTGTCTGTTGCTTATGGGATAGGGTAACCTAAGGTGTTTCGAGGTAAGTATTTAACTTTTTAAATTTTACAAGATGAAATTAGATTGCAAATGCACAGTTTTGCTTACCAGAACATAATGTATTAAGATTCACTGTGCATATGCATGTCTTCTGGCATAACTGTGATGTACTGTCTATCTCAACTTTTGTAAGCTTGAGTAGGTTGACTCCCTTGTAATACAAAAGCATTTGGATGAGAATTGGTTTCCAGGTGAAATTTCAGTAGGAAAATTAGCCATATCCTTCACTTAAATGTTGTTTTTCCTCCTAGAGATGCTAAAATTTATAATAACAATGGTTAGTCACATAGATGAAGCTTGAACATGCATCTAATGCCACAATGTTATACAGATGTACAGTTCTTTGTGTACTGATATTCACATACAGGCGTGTAATTGGTTGCTTCCTTTTGACATATGAGATATTTTGCTTAAGGTAGAATCTGTTGCGTGCATCTGCCTTAAAAATAGGCAGAGACATATAAACTACAAATATTATATTATTCTTAATCTTATAAAATTTAAAGGGTTCATCAATTGGGAGGAGCAGCAGTTGCACAAATACCCACAAGCTTTTGGCATGATATCTTGTTGTGTCTATGGAAATAAATTAGTTGTTTGTTAATAAAAATGTCAAGATACATGTATTAGGAAAAATAAAAAGTTGTATAGGCACATTTTGGTGATGTTGATGCAGAAGGCCTCTTTTTCATGGCATTTGTTGCATTACTAGATGAAATCGTTTATTGGTTGGTAATAGTTGTGAACTTTGTCTTTTGTTTTCATCTTCAATTTTCCAAATGGGATCTTTTTTTTTGGAGTTTATTTTTTCTAGTTTGACATTCAAATAACTTCCCAAATCCATCCTACTGCACCCTTTTTCTAACAATTGTTGAAATCATTTACTTATGGTCAACTATAAGTTGTCCTCTTCTAATTGATGTCTCTGTATATTCTCTAAATCTGAGTAGTAGGTTTGGAGAATGAGCAGTAGTAGGAGGGCTGCATCTGACCACAATTAATATGCACTACACGTACTAGATTCCAATTCCTTCGCATTAGTGGGTGAATTTCTTTATTTATCTTCACTATCTATTAATGGGTAAATTTCTAAAATGCAGTTGTATTTTGCTGCACTCACAATTTGTTCACGGGGTTTCTGAAATATGATAAAACTGTTGAGAAAGCTATGCGCCTAAACTTCAATTTCATTAGTTTTGTTGTTCCATTCATATATGAATATTTCAGCAAATACTTCTTTCTGTATAACCGATTCAACAAGTCCAGTAATGCAAAGTGAAGAGCAAATACTTGAACAAACAACCAGTGCTACTAATGAAGAAATGACTAATAGAGTTGATAGGGATACTATTGGCATAAAAAAGAACATTGAGGTTAGTAAAGATAATGAAACTTTGGGGTCAAAACCCAAATGTTAAAAAAAATCAGCAGTTTGGTCAGATTTTAGAGAAATGAAGGATGCAGATGGAGTTATGAAGATCTCTTGTATACATAGTAAGATGATGTATACCACAACCAAGACTACTCCAACAACTCAATTGCATCGGCATTTGCAAAGTTGTGTTAACTATCTTAAAGCAAAAGCTGACAAAACTAAAGATGGACTTTTTGAAATACAACTTGGTTTTATAACTAGTAGTGTAGATCCAACTTCTTATCCAAGTCTGCATGTTGGGAAGTTTGATATGGAGAAGATGAAAGAATCAGTGGTTCATTGAATCATGATGTATGAGCATCTTTTTTCTATTGTGGACGAAGAATGATTCAATTTGATACAAAGAAGAGGAATGCCTGAGTGGCGAGGAATTACAAAAAACATAACAAAAACTTATTGCATCAACATTTATGAGGCAGAAAGAAGAAGATGAAGAGTTTATTGAAAAATATGAATAAAATCAGCCTCAATGGATTGCTGGAAATCAAAGAACCAAAAGATTGAGTACATGATCATAACGGGTCATTGGATTGATGAAAGTTGGCAATAACATAAGCATGTGCTTAACTTTGTTCATATTCCACCTCCACGTCGAGGTCTTGAAATTGCAAATGCAATTTTGAGCTGCTTGGAAGATCCACACCATATCTGTGGATAATGCTTCTGCCAATGATTCAGCAATTCAAAATCTGAAGATTTATGTGAAAAATAAAAGAAGACTGCTTTGTGAGGGAAGACTATTCTACGTAAGACGTTGCGTCCATATACTTAATCCCATTGCTCAAGATGGACTTTGTAAGATTAAAAATATTGTTGATGTTATACGTGATAGTGTAGAGTATGTCCGACAATCCAATGCAAGACTTAAAACATTCTCTGAGATAGTGAAGCAATTGAATTTACCAGATAAGAAGTTAGTTGATGACTGTTGGACGAGGTGGAATTCAACATATAAAATGTTGGTTGCTGCAATCAAATTGAAAGATAAGACCCAAGGTTTGCTGATTGCGAACCATATTATGATATTTGTCCAAGTGCAGAGGATTGGACAAAAATAGAGAAAGTGTTCTCGGTATTAGAGCTATTTTGGACTGCTACGCACATTGTTTCTGAAAGTGATTTACTTTAAATTTGTTCCTTAATGAGGTGAGCAAAGTGAAAGTTTTGTTAGATAAGAAGACATTAGAGAATGATATATTCATTTAGGACATGGTTGCAAGAATGAAGAACAAGTTTGATAAATATTGGGGAGAGACCAATTTGCTAATGTCTATAGCAGCTGTTTTGGATCCAAAGGTGTAAATTGAGAGCACTTGAATTATGTTTTCCAAGGTTATATTGTTCAGAGAATGTTGAGAGGCAAATTACTATTTTTTGGAAGACATTATATGAGCTCTATTACGACTATGTGGCTATTTTCAACATTGAAGTTGAGTCAATTAGAGAAGAGCAAAGAAACAAACTATCGAATCGAGATCTTAGAAATGTTGAAACTCAATGTGGCTAGTCTGAGTTTGTTGAATATCTGAAGTCAGTGGAATCTATTCAACATCAAAAGTTTGAATTGATTTATATCTTGAGGAAAATTGTTATATATTTGAGAATGATAAGAAGGATGGGAAAGACTTTGATGTTCTAGAATAGTGGAGAGTTCATGCCTTGAAGTATAAGATTTCATCAATAGTGGCAAGAGATATTCTAGCTATCTCAATCACCACTGTTGCTTCTGAGGCTAAATTTAGTGAGGAAAGTAGAGTTATAGACAAATGCATCATTGACTTCAGACACGGTTCAAGTGTTGATGTGCGGAGGAGATTGGCTGAGAAACCACTTTGGAGTTATAGTCATTTTGAATTTTTAAAGTTTTGAAAATATCACTATTGTTTTTAACTTATTATAAGTGTATTGAATTTTATTCATTGATTTGCAGAGCGACAAAAAAGTAATATATGTAAATTTGCCTCTTGATAGTGATGTGCTAAAGATACCTTCATGTAACTCAACTGCTGAAAATTGACTCGATTGTTTCTTTTAAATTGCATCATGTTGTGACATCTTTGAGATGACTTAATATGGTGGATTTGAGGTTTGGAGTTTGAGATTTGAGGTTTGAGATTGGAGGTTGGAGGTTACATAATTCAATTAATATTGACATCAAATTACGTGGTAACTTTCTTATCTTTTTTGTTGGGTTTGTTAACTTTTCTAGCAAACCATATCGATAATCTTATGATATTCTCATTCACTTGCAAAGAGATGCATACATATTTGTTGAATTGTGTTAAACGGTTCTAATTTAGCTTATTATCATTTATTTATGTAGATTTGAGACAATAGCAACAAGAACGACTTCGTTATGTGGAATTTGTTACTTTTGTTGAAACATGGGTTTAGAAAGGCTTTTGGGTTTTGATAAATGTAACTAATTTATTTTTATTTAAATAGTTTATTGATATTTAGAAAATTTTAATCTTCATATATTGTGGTTTTATGGTTTCTATTTGGTTTTTATGAATTTGGTAAGGCTTGTTTGTTTCTCTAAGTGGTTAGTTGATTAACAATAAATTGTTATATAAATGTGCTCAAAATTATAATTCAAAACAGGATATTACGAGCTCGACCTCGACTCGTTTTCACCTCTAGGTAAATTTGGTCTAGGTTACAGAAAAATTAATTCTTGTGTAAACAATTGCGTATTGTATTACAAAGAAAACAAGGACCGCCAAAAATGCCTATATCTTATCATCCTTGATATAAGCCAATCAAGGCTATATCAAGGCAGGATCACGAAAAAAAATACCTTTCAAGGTGTTGCGTTATTTGCCTTTGATGCTTAGGCTCAAAACGCCATATGCATCTGACTACACCTGTGAGCACATGACATGGTATGCAAATAATTATTGCAGCGAGGAAAGTATGGGATATCCATCTCATGGAGAGGCATGGAAATATTTTGATCGCACTCATCCATCATTTGCCTCGGATGCACGTAATGTACGTCTTGGGTTGTCCATAGATGGTTTCAGTCCATTTGGAAATTCTAGTATTCCTTACAGTTGTTGGCTTGTGATCATTATTGTATATAATCTTCCCCCATGGATATGCATGCAAAAGTCTTGCTTGTTCCTGAATATGGTTATAACAGGCCAAAAAGTCCAGAAAAAAATCTTGATGTATTTTTACGCTCATTAGTAGACGAGTTGAAAATATTATGGACCATTGGGGTGCAAGCTTAAGACGTGTGCAAAAAATAAAAATTCAACATGAGAGTTGCTCTTTTATGGACGATCAGTGATTTTCCTGCAAATGAGATGATATCTGGATAGAGCACTCATGGGTTGTTCGCATGTCTTTATTGTATGGAAAAGACAAAATCTTTCAAACTTCGTTATGGAAGGAAGGCTTGTTGGTTTTGATTATCATCGTCAATTTTTGCCTCCTAACCATCCCTATGGAAGACAACCCTACAAGTTTCAGAAGGAAAAATGTGAAAATGATTCTCCACCTATATGCTTAATTGAAAAAGGCATGCAACAAAGGGTGGATGAGTTCCTGACACCATCTTCGAAAAACCACCAGGTGGTACACACCCAATTAATGGATTTGGCAGGACACATAATTGGGTTAAAAGGAGTATATTTTTGGAGTTACCATATTGACACACAAATCTTATCCAACATAATCTGGATGTAATGCATTTCGAAAAAAAACGTCATTGATAATATCTTTAACATCAGTATGGATGTGAAAGATAAAACAAAAGATAATGTCACATCTCTAAAAGATTTGGTGTTGTATTGTAGCCATACTGAGATGCATTTGTTTGAAGGTGCAAATAGAAAAATCTACAAACCTAATGTGCCACATACTTTAACTAAAGCACAGAAGAAAGAATTGTGCTCTTGGATAAAATCATTAAAGTTACCTGATGGGTCTTCCTCAAACATTACTCGTTGTGTGAATGAAGAAGAATGCAAATTTTATAGAAGGAAGAATCATGACTATCATGTGTTCATACAGAAATTACTCCCAATTGCATTTAGAGATCTACTACCGAAACCTATTTGGGAAGCACTGACAGAACTCAACAATTTCTTTAAGGATCTATGTGCAATTGTATTGCGTGTAGAGCACATGCAAAAACTTGAGAAGGATATTGTTGAGATATTGTGCAAGCTTCAGAAGATTTCCGCCCCCAAGTTCTTTGATTTTATGGAACACCTACCAGTTCATCTTGCATATGAAGCTCAGGTTGGTGGGCTTGTACAGTATTGATGGATGTACCCATTTGAAAAGTAATCTTTCTAAATTCAATTATCTTATATAACTTGAAAATATAAGTTATCTTGTGTAAATTAAAAGTTTAACAAATTTTAGGTTTCTATACCGTTTGAAGAAAAAGGTTGGAAATCGAGCTTGAGTAGAAGCATCAATTGTTGAGGCATATATGATTGAAGAAGTCTCAACATTTTGGTCTTCATATTTTGAACCACATGTAAAATCCCGATTGAATCACGTTCCACGAAATGATGATGGAGGAATGGTAGATTCTGGTGAAAGTCTATTTTCTACACATCATGGATGACACTTGATTTTAGAATTGCAGTTAAATATCTCGATGACAATGAGATGAAGGTTGCACATAGATATGTTTTGATGAATTATGAGAAGATCAATCCATTCCTGTAGTGAGTGATGTAACTCGTGCATTATGTCCTCAAAATGTTTAGATTGACTTGTGTCTATAATATAAAACAATTTCCAAAAATGACTAACATGAAACTTGAAACATTGCGGGACAGATTTTTCTCAGTGGCTACTTGCTCATGTAAGTAATAGATTACTTTCTAACTATGTAAATATTAGAAAATTCAAAATTATGTTATCTTATCAAGTATTTTTTTTCATAGATTCGAGATACCTGAAATGAAGTTGACGACCTCATAACAAAGTTGGCTCATGGTCCCAGTTAACGTGTTTCTTGCTATAAAGAGTACTTTGCAAATGGATTCAAATTCCACACTTTAGAGTATGGGCATTCTAAAACAACATCAAATTATGGTGTATGTGTTTTGACAAGTCCAATCAATTCTAAACTTAGAGCATCTAAGAAGAAGTTTAATGAGTTAACAAAAGTTGTGAGAATATACGCTCTAATGCTACAAAGATAGAAGAAGAATTTTCCAGACGAGAAGAAGAAAATAAAAAATTATTTAAACTGCTCTTGAAGAAACTTGAAAGAGGGAGGCAGACCTACAAGAATTGGTTAGTAAATTACTTCAAGATGTAGGATACACAAACCATCAATTTGCTGGTGGGTCTGGACAGCGCGACAACATTTTAGGAAAGACCATTAATTTCTTTTTTTTATTGGTTGTTTATGACTTAGTTTATGTTGATTTTGATTGTATTTTGACTTATTTTTGTTAGTTTGGGAGTGCAGACATTAATATTATTTGATAGTATTTGGATGATACAATGACATCAATATATTACTGTTGATTGTGTTATGAGTATTTTTTTTTATAATTATTTATTGTTCTTGGTTTGGAAAATTCATATTTTTTGTATTTAATGGTATAATGAGCAGAATATTAATTTGGGTACATAAATTAAAAAATCTGTCAAAAAAATTAGAGACGGAAAATTTTGGGAGTTCAGAGAAAGAATCAGAGATGAAAATTTGTAAGGATTTACAGACGGAATAGAGACGGAACATTTTGAAGTTAGAGATGGAATTAGAGACAGAATTAACAAACAAAAATTTTACCTTCAGAGACGGATTAGAAATGGAAAGTATTTCTCTTCATCGACGGAATTAGAGACGGATTACTCTAAAACGTTGTTGTTTTTTGTCAAGAGAATCAGAGACGGAAATATTCGGTCTCGAAATTAGAGACGGATATTTTCGTCTCTAATATTTAGCCACTGGGCTTTCAGCCACAGAGTAGGGCAATGGATTTTTCTGTTGCTATTCATTTTCACAGATAAAATCATAGTTTCAGAGACGAAAATTCGATCTCTGATACCTTGTTTTTTAGTCATTTTAGAGACGAATTTTCACTATCATTTAAGCCTAAAAGACCAAAAAGCTCTTAGAAATCATGCAAATTATTGAACATTTCAAGATTTCATGTGTTGTAGCATGATCATGAACGCAGTTCATCTAAGAGTATCATGCTGGCTGAAGAAGACGCTGTCATTGTTGTTGTATTTAAACTTCTCATTTTAGTTGTCAATAGTAGTTGTGTTTTGCTACTATATATTATTAATTAGTGTAATGCATTTGTTAGTAGCTTAGATGGAAATCTTGGTTGGCAGGTAGTCACTGTATTAGTTTTTCATACTCCCTCTTTTCCTTGTATATAAATGGTTGTAACCCTGTCGACAATCGATTGATTGAATTGACATCGTTCTCCTCGATGAAAGAGAGGGTCCACTATAAAAATATATAAGTTTTTTAAACAGTTAATCATTATAGTCAAAACAAAAAAATTGTGGCAAATACAAATCAATCAAGGCTTCGCAACAGTCATTGACTATTGTTTCTGCAAGTGTAATCAAACATTAGACATGGCTAAAACCATGGCAAATGTTTCGACTAGAGGTATAATCATGGCGAATATTGATTTATGATGGTAGAAGTTTAAGTTTTTACTTTGATTTTATTTATGGAGGTAAAAATCAAGGTTGTGATGGCGATGACGAGATTCTGGGCGACCTCATTGTCAACTAGCGCAAAGGGGGCGACCGCGATCTGGCCGATAGAGATGAGTAAGCCACCTAATTCATAGCACCTCAAGATCGCCCAAAGAAGAACATGGGCTGGGCGATTGGGGTGTCGTTGTTGCCCAACTAGGGGACAACAATTCGTCCTGATCCTTGTGGTGGTTGGTGGTTGCCGGTAGCAAAGGGAAGGGAGA
>NC_026150.1:9975706-9979510 GCF_000512975.1 Sesamum indicum
GAGCAAAAAAAATTATTTTTCCATTTTTAAAAAATTTGTAAATAAAAAATAATGCTTACATAACTTAGATATTTGATATATTATGAATTAGTATCTAACATAAAATGTAAGTATACTTTAAATATTATGAATTAATATCTACAATAATTTAATATACATTTTTTAATATTAAACATTTTAAAGTATTCTTTAGAGTAAATAATATAACTTTGAAAAATTGATTTTTTTGCGTATTTTGATAATTAATTGATACATTCTATAAATAAATATAATTTATTAAAATATATTTAAATTATATAATAATTTAAATTAGTTAATAATATATAATTATTACCTAACACCTCAAGGTGCAGGGTGGGCCGAGTAGGTTCAGGACCGGCAAGGACTAGTCCAAAAAAGCCCGGCCCAAGATCGGTTCCTACTGTCATGGCTAGTCTTGGGGTGATCCTATGATTCCAAGTGCCTCCAATTGGGTCTATTTTTAAACCCAGACCCACCTATGAACCCGGCCAAGTTGAGACCTGAACCAGGACATGATCAGGCTTGAATGTATCTGTTTATTTATTTTTATGAGGTATTCTTATAAATAATTACTTAATTTATAATTGTCTTATGAAATAAATAAATAATATATTAAATCACACCAAAATTTATATATAAAAAAATAATAGTTAAAAATATATAATAAACTTAAACCTCCTTAATCATACGGGTATTAGGTATGATATTACAAGTTATCGGGCCCAGTTTCTTATTTACTTTAAAATGGCTTGGCCCGTTACAAGAGCATAGTGCCCGACACTGATTCGGATTGAGTTGTGATATTACTCCTGACCATCTAGTTGGTATTAAATTCATCCCACAATTTATTCCATTAATTTCTAAAATTGTCCTTAATTTGTGTGATAGTCGTCAGAAAATGGTTTTTTCATGGCGTCACACAAATGGATTTTGTGATGAATTCTGAGACAAATGTATTTTTTGTCCCAACAAATTTGCGACGGCATTTAGTGGGACTTCCAGACGCACGTTACAAAGTACTCACAATAATTTTTTCAAAAAAAAAAAAAATTGCAATTCCAAAACTCCGTCCCTAACATGCTTTTCTTCTAGTGAATCTCCAAAAAAATGTTTTATAATCTCATAAAAATATCTTATAAAAAATTTAAGACACTAAAAGAAAATAGAGTTTTTATTACATTATAAATGATCACGGGCTTAAAAATCATGGTAGATCAATACTATTAATTATGATTAAACATAATTAGCAAAAATTTAAATTTTTACCACGATTAATCAATATTTGTTGTTTTTAATCATAGATAAAATATCTGCCATGGTCTTAGCCATATCTAATGTTTTGGTCAAATATGCAGAAACAACAACTAATGGTCGTTTTGAAGCTGTAATTAATTTTTATTTACTATGATTTTTTTTTATTTATAATAATTAACCATAATAAACATTATATATTTTTTCTAGTGAGAACATATAAAATGTATAAAATAAATCTAGCCAAAACAACCTCTTAGAGAATTGTCCTGGTTCAAATTGTTGGATTCGCGTGAAACCAACATATACATGGTATGAGTTAGTGGCTGCAATGCATTGACATATTTGTGACCACCAAGTTTCCGACCTATCAAGAAATTTTCATATCTATTGATTCATAAGTTAATGTTTCACTTGTGTCTGTAAGGCGGAATTCTAAAATATCAAACACATTGTTCACTTCACAAAAATCCAATTATTATCACATGTCTTGTCCTGGGGACCCCAGCACAGAAATCCCTCCCTCAGCAAACTATAACTCCAAAAAGAGACAAAAACTATAGATCAATGTCAACATAATTTCCATAAATTGGCAACCTTAAATCCTCAATCTCCTCAAACCCTCTTCTCAATTCTTCCAAAATCCTCACTTTCCTCATAGGAAAAACAAAAAAACAAAAGAAAAAATATGAAAAACAATCCTCCTCCCTCTCAAAACCTAATGGTTCTATTCATTCTTCTTCTATGTCTTATTACGGACAGCTTATCTTGCTCGCCCACTAGCCCTCGAAACAAATACCACATTTCTAAGTACATCAGAGTGTCGTGCCGACAAACGCTGTACCCTAAATTATGTCAAAAATCACTCGCAAAATACGCAACTGAAATCAAGACAAGCCCCAAACTCCTAGCCACCACTGCCCTTCTTGTCACCTTCAACACCACACATTCGGTGTCGAAAAGACTGAGGAAACTGTCCGTAAATCGGGCCTTGAAGCTTAAGCCCGGAGAAATTCAGGCCCTGCTCGAGTGCGTGGAGGAGGTGAGTGACTCTGTGTATGAGCTCCGGAAGTCCATCAAAGAACTGAATGATTCACGAAAAGGGCCCGAATTCGAGCTCCGAATGAGTGATGTTCAGACATGGGTGAGTGCAGCCTTGACGGACGATGATACCTGTATGGATGATTTCACGACAAGAGGGAAAGTCAAAGTTTTGGTCCGGCGTTTCGTCGTGAGGATCGCACGTTTGACGAGTATTGCTCTCGCCTTCATCAATAATTATGCTGCAGTTTGAACAGCTTATACGTATGTGTACTCCTCTATACATTGTATGGTACGGTATATTGTATACCTTGGAAAGCATATATATGTGATCAAGTGTTAATTAAGAACGCTTATATATATTTTTATCTTCTAATTTTAGTACTTTCTAATTTTTAACTTTTATATCTTAATTTCTAAAATCGCAAAAGAGGCCTGTAGTTTTTTAATATTTTACAATTTTTGTTCTTTCGATATTGAATTTTACAAAAAATATCAGAATAAATTATGTGTGCTTCACTTAATTTATTCAAGTTGGTTCTTTTGTTTGGATTAATTCACTTTTGACAACATAGACGTGACACATAATTTGTTTCACCAACTTTTGCGAATTTTTGCACCGGAAGGATCAAAATTGCGAAATGTTAAAAAGTTGCATGATTCTTTTGTAACTCCTAGAAAGATAAAGGATATAAATGTCGAAATCGTGAGGTGTATATGATTTCTTCCGCCAATTTTGCAAAGTCCTGCACTACAAGGACCAAAATTACAGAATGTGAAAAAGTTATAGGACTATTTTACAATCTTAAAAAGATAAAGACTAAAAATACCAAAATACCAAAATTATAGAATCAAAAATATATTAAAGCCTAATTAAAAATAATGTTGGTGCCACTACAAAAAAAAATATAACAATTAACCATGGTTAATTGTCATGGATAAAAATAAAATAGTCGTAACAAATAGTCATTGACCACGCCCATGCAACTGTTGTTGGACATGGTATCTACGAAAGTGGCTAAAATATTTGTTATTGCCAAAAGTCATAGCAAATATTTTTACCATGGCTTTTAGCCATAGCAAATAACTTTTTCTTGATAAAAGAAATCTATGTTTTTGCATCAATTTTATTTAATCATGGTAAATAAAAATTATTTACCATAATTTTTAGTCCTTAACTATTAAAATTATAGCTAATAATTATTTTTTTTCTAGTGTGCATACTGTACAATTATGTTAAAAAATAGTTTCATCTAAGTTTTTATTTTGAAAATGAACTGAAAATAAAAATTATAAGCCTCATCAACTTATCCAACTTATTAGTAAAATTATATCTTCTTAAACTTTGTCCTCAAACCCTCCGTCTTCAGTTTTTCTCCATTTTTATTTTTATTTTTAAATACTCTCAATTTTCACTATAATTTAACTTATAACTTTCTCTATAACTTATTTTTATTATAAAAATAAAAATTATTACGAACACTACACTAA
>NC_026150.1:9979589-9984232 GCF_000512975.1 Sesamum indicum
ACATATATATATATATATATATATATATGTTTTTTTTAATTTAATTAATTTATATTTGCTAGCCATTGTTGTCTATGTCACGGAAGTAATGACTTTGGGCCCATACAAGCAGACAGGTAGGAGTAGGAGAGGAGTCGTTCTAGTTTGAATTTTACTGCTGCAAAATTCATTTTACATATATATATATATATATATATATACACATTTAACATTTTTATATCATTTATATATTTAAAGAATAGATTATATATCTAATTTTAAATGTAGAGGTAACAAATACAAAATAAAGTATGAATTAAATTAATAATTATAACAACTATTATTCCCCTTCAATTGGAAGTACGTACAAATAATCAATTCTATGTGTAAATTATTTAAAATTGCAAGAGTTTGTAAACGTTGCTTCCATCTCTGCAGCACTGAGTGGGTCGAAAGCACGTGAACGTACTTGTATTAATTATCACAAAAAAAGGAGTGGATATTTGTATTGTCAAGTCATGGAAGATGAGATCAATGATTATTGAGGTTGTCCAATATATATATATTAGCTTAAAGACTGGTCTGAAGTGATAATCATGTAATAGTCATGACCAACACGTGTGTCCAAACAATTAATAAGTACATGTAATAATGCACCATATATATATATGACAAAAGCTTTGAGAAATTTTCCCACCACACACACATATATATATATATATATATGAAACTAATTCTTTTAGGACAAAATATTATCTTGAGTCTTGACATGAAAGATACGTGCTCTCCTACTAAGTTGTGAAAACAACTAACTAAAATGTCGGCAATGTATAATTTATAAAGTTCATTCCATCTTTTTTATGATGATTTTTATTGGGAAATGATCACGATTAAATAATATTTTCGTAACTATAAAAAAATTTTAATTCTTTTATTTCACTTACCTTCACTAAAAAAAAAATGAAAGTTGAGGCGGATTAAAGAACAATTTTTTTCTTTCGAATGGTTTAAAATATTGATGGATTTAATTCAAATCGAATTTTAGAACAATTTTGAAATAATTCACCTTCTATTCTTATAAACATCATTACAAATATTTAGGAACAGTTAATGAAGGAACATGCAGTGAACATGTAGTTGTCCTTCAAACATCATCAATTGGAAAAATTCATTTTGTTTTTGAATTATTTCCTTTTTTTTTCCTATCAATAGCCAACCAATTTTAAATATTCTTTAAAATTATTAAGGAGTTAAATTACATTGCAGGCTTTTATTTGATTGTGGGCTTGGCCCGTCTACAGTGTTTCTAGGGCTATACTCCCTGAGTATCTAGATTGATAGAGTTACTTGGTCAACGCATTATCAGTTAGTTATTCTCACTGGGTTTTGTGCAACATTTTGATATGGCTAGTAGAGGTATTTCTTGAGTATAAATGTTTTTTTTTATTTTTTTCAATTGTTACTTTTTCTTGTCTGCTTCTTCTAATTTCTTTGGGGTTAGAAATAATGAGTTAACGGCATAGTTGGGGGACCATTAGATATCTTTCCGACATAGGTCACAATTCTTCTCAATCAATCAATAATGATTTGGGGAAGTATGAGCAAAGGCATCTCCTTACATATTTGATGGGGCGCAGTCGACCAACTAGTAGAGGCAGTCAGTCTTATCTCTCGCCATTATCTTTTTTCTGAGTATTTTTTACTCTTTTGTTGGGGGTGTTATTAGTATTTTGCAAATAGGCAACAAAGATGATTTTTGTTATGAGGTTATAGAAGCCATATTTTGCCAGAGAGTCATTATAATTCCTTGAAATTTCATGAATTAGGACTCAATCTCTATACAAGTCCTAAATCTAATTTTCACTAAAAAAAATTATCTTGATAACTCGAGCATAAGTGCAACTGAGTCGTTTGTAGCCACCTAGTCCAAATCTCATTTCATGTCATGGATGTTGATAATCTTGGTAGTGTACCAAGTCTTGAGGAGTTCGATCATATTAGGAGCAAAGTTGTGCCCTCTTTTGAATTTTATTTTTTATTTTCTAATGTGGGGAAACGAATCAAGGAGCTTTTTGGATCTTTCAATTTACCGTTTACTATGCGTTCTTCAAATAGGAGTTTTCAGTTCCTCCTCATCCTCTTCTAATTATAGATATTATTAGGTGTTGAAATTTGAACGTTCTTTAGTTTATACCTAACTCGTTTACTTATTTTGAGAGGTTTCTTCATTGATTTAACTCCTTGTTTTAAAACCCTTTACAGTTTATATTCAATTAGAAAGATTACAAAATGACTCATACTTGTTATAATTTACTCAATGGGGATGTACATTTAATGAGGGAAGTGATTCTTCAAGGGCCTTTGCAGATAAGAGGTTTTTATATGTTAAAGATGTGGATTAGGGATTCACAACAAATAGTGAGAATTACCTTTTTGTCTTAGTCTAGTTCATGACTTTGTATGTCGTACGTAGGAGCAGATTTATTTGCTCAACTTGATGTGAATTTTTTATTTTTTGCTAGTATTATAAATAGTAATATTTATTTACCATCACAAATTTTTATTTTTCTCGTTGTTGTATTTTTCAAATGTACAATTTTTTCCGTGCCCTTTATGGAAGAATGTCTCATTTTATGATGTCCACCATTATAAGGTCAATCGCGTAAACCAACATGAGTGAAATCCTCGGGCGAAGGCCTTTCTTTTTTCAAAGAATGGGGAATGTTGCAAGAGACACCGCTCTCCTCTCCCTTCCCAACCTCAAGATGTGCATCATGGTCAAGAAGTATTCAACGAAGCTAGTGGGGCGCTTTTTCTTTCTCAATGTCATTGAAATAGCCCCTGAGAATGCTTTAGATCCCCTCGTCATGGTATTGGAAAAAATGATTGTTTTCTTATGGAATTAATGACATGGAGGTTGTTTTGTATCAAAATGCAACAAACTTTAATTTTTCATATTAATAATAAAAAAAAACACATGGTATTGTGAGTGACTACGACGTGGGACTACTTAGGTCTATTGCCAACAACACCATTACCCATCTTCTGTACGGAGAGTCTGCTAAGGTAAGCTTACCTAGTTGTTTATTATTTCAATAATTATTGGTATCCTTTAATAATTTTACATTCATTTCTTTTTTTAGATTACTACTCTGTTATAGTTCATTGACGAGTGTTCCGTGTATTATGAAAGGGAGTTGAAGCGTTCTAGTGTTACCCTCGACGATGCCAAAAAGGAACTAGCATACTGTAAAAAGAGCTTAAGGAAGCTACTGAAGATCAAAACAAGTATAAGTCAGATGCTAGTAAATCACAAGGCTTCTTCTAGGCAAGTTCATCCACACAATTTCCGATCACCTCATCTAGCCAATTTTCAAGTGTTCCAAGATTGTTCTATTAGTTACTTTCACTCGTCCATTAGGTTGAGGTGCTCCTATAGATGTAAAAACATTGTTTGATCTTTAGCTCTTGGTACCACTATCAAAAATTTATGCCTTGAAATTATGTGTCATTGGTCACGAGGGCTCTCGTGATGCCGAAATGACATATTATGTTCTGACAACTTCTAGGGTATTTGGTTTTATTTCCAAAACTGTGTCATGACCTAGAGCCTTGGATTTGAATGTCTTTAGGTTTGATGCTATACTGACTTATTGTGTCTATGTTTCTTGACTTGATCAGTTGTCTAGCTTGACTTTTTGTCCAACTAGACTTTTTGTTTACATTGACTTGTTGTATGTTTCGACTTGTTGTCTGACTTGACTCCACTTATTTTATGTATGTGTGACTTGACTTTTTGTCTAGCATGACTTCTTATCTGTTGCTCAACTTGATTTATTGTGTGTAATTATTAAAAAATATCTTCGTCTACAGTTGTAGGTAAAAACTCCTATCGTGATTCCTTGACGAGGTAGTGCGATTTGATTGGCTATTAATGATTTAATTGATATTATTTTCACAATCATAAGATATGATTCAAGTTATCAAATTATTAATATATTTTTATTTTTTCTAAGCTGGAGCCCACTTTTCTCGAATTTGAACACCATAAACGTTTTGGTGAATCACTTCTCCATGGGTCACATTTAAACATATTTTGACTCAATTGACCAATAAAAATATCAAATGATTACGTACTTCATTCGGCCCAATCCACCTCAACAATTTATAAATCCAAATTTGACATAAATTTTAATTTAAAACCAATTATTAGATAACTTCTTTAAATTTTTAATTAGTAATATATCCCAAAAATTTCGATGTCAAACATGGGGAAAATGCTTTGAGATTCAAAAAGCTTTCTTAACTGGACGAAAAAAATAAAAATAAAATAAAACTATAGTTAAATGCCCCTATAATTTTATTATCGCAAAAATAAAAAATTGTATTTTTATTTTCAATTGCTCGTGATATTTCTTATTGTAGTTTGTATTCAACCAGAATTAAAGCTGCAGGTTGGGCTAAAGCCACGTCATAGAACCAAACAAGAGGGCTGGCCAGCCTCAGGTTTCCTTGGTGAGCCCACTTCCCTCTTTTGAGGTTAGAATTTTGGGGTGACGTGGCACTTCTAAATGCCTGAAAATAATTTTTTTGTAATTTATTTTTCCGATTAATAAACTCAAACCATACTTGTTAACAAAATAAAAATAACAAAAAATAATTAC
>NC_026150.1:9984242-10013762 GCF_000512975.1 Sesamum indicum
GACCTACTGTAGTTTAAAAAATTACATCTCGTACCTTTGAAGTTCGCTTTTATTTAACAATAAGTCCCTCGTTAGTCAAAATTCACTAAACTTGATGATACTAAAAAAAAAAAAGTTGGATAGAAAATCCATACTATTCCGATTGATTTATTATTTATTTATTGCAGGTCAAATAAATTTTTTTATAATCAAATTATTCTTATACATTTTCACACATTAATCCATGTGAAGAAATATATTTTTACCGTGATAAGAGTAGTTTAGTCACAAAAAATTTATTTGACCTGAAATAAGTTAGTAATAAATCAATCGAGGATAAATATCAATTTTTATTCAGTTCTTTTTATTAATAATAACAAATCCATAGAATTTTGATATTGAAGTGACCTATTTATTAGAGAAAATAAAACTTTAAGAATATTGAATGTAATTTTTAAAATTATAAAAAATTCACATATAAGCTATCATTATACCAAATTTGAGAAAAAAAAATAGTGTAATTATCCCAATAAAAAAAGTTTCAATTTGGCAAAAGGGTTTGGAGTTATGAACTTCTTGTGGTTTTGTTTTTCAAGATAATAATAGTTTCAAATTTTGAATTAATGTTAGTAATTTTATTATTATTTCAAGATTCTTATTACCTTTTCTATATATATATATATATATTTATTTATACTATTTATTAAGGAGGAAATCATAGGTAATAACAACCTACTCGACAAGGTGTAAATGGATTAAAATACTTTTACGTATATTTATTCGATTTATAAATTAATAATCATTTTATCCAATTGACTATGTTACTACAATTTTATTCATGAACGTTTAAAGTTAATTCAATTGATCAATTTTGATGAATTATTTATTTTATTTTCTTTTTTTTATTTAATTACACAAATACGATATAAAATTTAGAGTTTGTACATGTATTGAAGGTATTACGTAAGGGATAATCACACTCCTCCTTTGAGATTTGTTGTAATTACACTTAAATCCTCGATAATTTGTATAATTATATCTAATGCTCTAAGGTTTATTTCTATCTAATAAATTAGTTAAAATTTATCGAATTTGCTGATATTAATAAAAATATTAAATTTTTTATATTTATCTCCAATTGATTTAGTACTTTCTTATTGCAAGTCAAATAATTTTTTTTGTGACCAAACTACTTTCATATGTTTTCACCATTAATACATGTGAGGAGATATATATCTTTACTTTACAAGGGTAGTTTAGTTCAAAAAAAATATTTGACCTGTAACAAAATCAATAATAAATCAATCAATGGTAATATTAATTCTTTTTTGTTAATATTAGTTAATTCAATAAATTTTAACTAATTGAGAAAATTATTTATTAGATGAAAGCAAACCTCAAGAGTGTTAAATGTATTTTTCAATTCACATAAAATTTACGTATAACTATACCAAATTTAAAAAAAAGTACGTAATTATCCCTTAAAATAATCTATTTATCTAGAATAATAAAATTTAAAATAAAAGAAAGGAAAAAGACATCGATGAAATTTAGGGGCCAAGAACAACCCAAGAACCAAAATTGTTATCACCAAATTTCCAATTGATTTCCGGCCACACAAAATTCATTTCCCCTCCACAAAACCCACCTCCAGTTCTTTCCCGTTATCCCTTCCTTCATAGTTATCCCTCACCTCTGTTTCTATTCCTTCTTCACCCCAAGAAAAGAACACACTCAGTGTGTGTATCACTGTGTGTTCAGAGGAAAAAATGGCGGCAGCATCAGCAGAGTCTGTGATGAAAATGTCATCTAATGCTTCTTCAACGCTCTGCAACTTAAATGGTTCTTCGAGGAGGCCTATGCCGCCCGTATCCCACTCTGCACGGCGTCGTAGGAGTAATTCTTCCGCCAGAGTTCGAGCTCTTTCGTCATCGTTTCTTGGGAGTGTTGGGCTCACTTCAACTGTCACAAAGCTCTCGGCTTTGCAACAGAAACAGCAAAGGAGGAACTTCTCTGTCTTTGCCATGGCTGCTGGTATAACTCTCTCTCTCTCTCTCTATATATATATATATATGCATACCCTATATTTGTTGGTAATTTGGTATCTATAGAAGTCCGTTTCTTGTAATTATTTGAGTAATTGAGCGACTTTGTGGGCTGCCCTATTGGGTGTTAATCCAACACTTCTGCAATATTATGATATATTTTTGTGCTATTTTTTGTTGGACCTCTTCTGTAGTTTTCATATCTTGCTATTATCTGTAATCGACCTTTTTATTTGTGTGAATGTTCTGTTACTAAAATGGGTGAGAGATGACAAGTAAAAGCTAATTCAGTCATTTCAGTGTGATTCTTGTTCTTGCAATAATCGAGCATGCTGTGTTTTGGTTATTGCTAGTGTTTGGCGAACAAAACGAATCCTCATTCAAATGGCTTTTACAGAGGGTTGTGTCTAATTGTTTGTCGTTGGATTACCACAGGAACCATATGATTGTATGATTTGGATCGTGAGAGAGATAGGCAGAATAACTAAATTTGTTGAATTGTAAGCTTTGTCTCATACTTAGACTAATTGTTGATCTTAATCAATTTATTGGCTATGTGCTAATCATGCAATGTTCTGAAATGTTATTGAAGATTAATGTGATTCTTAGTTCTAATTTATGGGTTGAGTGGCCGCTCGTCACTTGTAAATTGTGGTATTATTAGTCTGCATGGACCAGTAGACTTAAAGATGATGTACCTATACCTCTTACATTAATTTCTAGGCTTCAATTTGAGTTTCTCTTTTGAGAAAATGCCTTCCGCACACCAACTTTGCTGGTTTTTATCGTTTGTTATTGGAAAAAGACCAGGGTAAAAGTAAAACTTATCATGGTTAACAACTACGCTTGGTCATCTTGATGAATCAGCTATGGAGTATGAAATGTATGCTGAAATTTGTAGTTGAGTGTTACTGCTGCTAACTTGTTTCTCTCACTAAAGTGGATCTTTTGTTTGAATCCTCAACAAAAATTTCATGATATTTGCTTGACTTCTCTGCAGCGGAGAGGACTGTGCCGTTAAAGGACTATCGTAATATCGGAATTATGGCACATATAGATGCAGGGAAGACTACAACAACTGAGCGAATCTTGTACTACACTGGTAGAAACTACAAAATCGGTGAGGTGCATGAGGGAACAGCCACAATGGACTGGATGGAGCAAGAACAAGAAAGAGGGATTACCATTACCTCTGCTGCAACTACTACATTTTGGAACAAGCATCGAATTAACATAATTGATACTCCTGGCCATGTTGACTTCACCCTAGAAGTTGAGCGCGCTCTGAGGGTTTTAGATGGTGCAATATGCTTGTTTGACAGTGTTGCTGGTGTGGAGCCTCAGTCTGAAACTGTGTGGAGACAAGCTGATAAATATGGTGTTCCAAGGATCTGTTTTGTCAATAAAATGGACCGTCTTGGAGCCAATTTCTTTCGAACCAGAGACATGATTGTGACGAACCTGGGTGCAAAACCACTGGTGCTTCAAATCCCAATTGGTGCAGAGGATACTTTTAAAGGAGTTGTTGATCTTGTGAAGATGCAAGCGATTGTTTGGTCTGGGGAAGAATTGGGTGCAAAATTTGCATATGAGGATATTCCTGCAGATCTTCAAGAGTTGGCTCAAGAGTACAGGGCCCAGATGATTGAAACAATAGTTGAGTTGGATGATGCAGCTATGGAGAGCTACCTAGAAGGAATTGAGCCTGATGAGGCTACCATTCAGAAATTAATTAGGCAAGGAACTATTGCAAGCAGTTTTGTCCCAGTTTTATGTGGCTCAGCTTTCAAGAACAAGGGGGTTCAGCCACTGCTGGATGCTGTTGTCGATTATTTGCCCTCTCCTATTGACCTGCCGGCAATGAAAGGAACTGACCCTGATGACCCAGAGTTGGTTCTTGAAAGAAGCGCTAGCGATGACGAACCATTTGCTGGATTGGCTTTCAAGATCATGAGTGATCCTTTTGTGGGTTCTCTTACATTTGTCCGGGTGTATGCTGGGAAGCTCGATGCTGGATCTTATGTGCTGAATGCAAACAAGGGGAAAAAAGAGAGAATTGGTAGACTCCTGGAAATGCATGCTAACAGCAGAGAGGACGTTAAAGTAGCTTTAACCGGTGATATTGTGGCGCTTGCCGGCCTAAAAGATACAATTACTGGAGAAACATTGTGTGATCCGGAGAAGCCTATTGTTCTTGAACGGATGGATTTCCCAGAACCCGTGATTAAGGTTGCAATTGAACCAAAGACTAAAGCTGATGTTGATAAGATGGCAGTTGGCTTAATTAAGCTTGCTCAAGAAGATCCATCTTTCCACTTTTCACGAGATGAGGAGATTAACCAAACAGTTATTGAAGGAATGGGGGAATTGCACCTTGAAATTATTGTCGATAGGCTCAAGAGGGAATTTAAGGTCTGTATCTATCTTCTCTGTATTTCTTCAGCCTTTCTAATATGTTTTGCACATACGTCTAAAATGTTTATTGCCTCTATCTTACTTGTTTGCACTCCCATCATAGACATTCTTTGCTGCTGCATTATCTGTATGGATATTTCACCTCGACTCAGTTGCATTTCATATTCTTACAAGCAAATTTGCTTACATGACAACTTTTTCCAAGAATTCGCTCAATCCAATCTAATATCT
Organism: Sesamum indicum; assembly: GCF_000512975.1. Taxonomy (NCBI): domain Eukaryota; kingdom Viridiplantae; phylum Streptophyta; class Magnoliopsida; order Lamiales; family Pedaliaceae; genus Sesamum; species Sesamum indicum. The sequence goes on from NC_026150.1 coordinate 9,988,913, forward strand.
TGTTTCCCTCCAAATATCTATTTTTGAATCAATTAATAGGAGAACTAGATTGCCTGGTAAGTATTAAAACTGTATTTAGATAAGAACACGGGAAATTAGTAGACCATTGCTATTTTATTTGCTGTGACTTGAGTCTGGTGTCTTAACTGTCTTTTATTTATCAGTTAACCATTCAATCCTCTTCAGGCAGGAAAATTTTGGTGCTCATCATTTAAACTTATATTGATAGTTTAGCAAGTAAATGTTTCTTGCACAACATATTAGACTTTTTCTCCAGTAATCTTCTTTCACTGCGAAATAACTTTGCCTGCTGTTGGCTAAAGGTTGAAGCCAATGTTGGAGCACCGCAAGTAAACTATCGGGAAAGCATTTCCAAGGTCATGGAAGTGAAATACGTTCACAAGAAACAATCGGGTGGCGCAGGTCAATTTGCTGATGTCACAATCAGGTTCGAACCTTTGGAGGCGGGTAGTGGGTATGAGTTCAAAAGTGAGATCAAGGGAGGTGCAGTTCCAAGAGAATATATACCAGGTGTGATGAAAGGATTAGAAGAAAGCATGAGCAACGGAGTGCTGGCTGGCTACCCTGTAGTTGATGTCCGTGCAGTATTAGTTGATGGTTCTTACCATGATGTTGATTCAAGCGTTTTGGCATTCCAACTGGCTGCCAGAGGTGCGTTTAGGGAAGGGATGAGGAAAGCTGGCCCACAGATGCTTGAACCGATTATGAAGGTTGAAGTCGTCACCCCTGAAGAGCATCTGGGAGATGTAATCGGCGATCTCAACTCAAGGAGAGGTCAGATCAACAACTTTGGAGATAAGCCTGGTGGATTGAAGGTATGCATTAATCCAAAAATAAAGATTATCAAGACCATTAATAACAAACTGCACTGTAGTATTCTTTCAAAAAACTGATTCTGATTGAACCATTGTTTGCTTGTTAACTATCATCTCAGGTGGTTGATGCTCTGGTGCCCCTTGCCGAGATGTTCCAGTATGTGAGCACTCTTCGAGGAATGACAAAAGGCCGTGCTTCCTACACTATGCAGTTGGCCAAATTCGACGTTGTCCCTCAACATATTCAGAACCAGCTGGCAGCAAAACAGGAAGCCGTTGCTGCTTGATCCCGTTTTCTGGATTTGTAGTGGTAGCCAGTAAAAACACTGCTATCCCAGAAGCCGATTCTTTTTTGTGCAAAATGATAAGTGAGCTGCAGGTAAGATACAGGAGAGGCAGCATTTTATTTGTGAACTTGCCGACTGAGTTGTGATTAAAGAAGGCATTTGATTGTTCACGACTACATTTTTACTTACACATATGCATCACTGAATAGTAGTCGGACTTGGCGAAGTACTTTTCTTCCATCGATCCACAGGTAATACGATGGCCTGTAAGGAATGCTGTCGTATTAGTAGCATTTCAGTGTTCAAATGGTAAACAGATGAACTCAAATTTTGTGTATCTTTGATTCAACAAATGGTCATAGATTTGTTGGCCTTCACCTTTCATTATAATAATTTTATCCTATTCTATCAAAGTCTGGACCGTCGATTCATCAAACCCACATTAATTCTATCATCAAATGTAAACATAACTTTTTGTCCTGATGGGACTGCATATCCATATGATATGGCCAAACATACAAGTGATTTTACAATATTTTTTTAAATACTTTGTATGTTTAAGGGACTTGTGTAATTCGTATGATTATGTATGATAAGATTGTTTGTTATGTATTATAACATGTTTGGTTAGGATTAGGGGTGGCAAATGGACGGGTTCGGTTGGGTCCAAACGGGTTGGCTTTAAAATGAATTTGAATTAACGGGTTGAAAATGAGTTGGGTTACAAATGGGTTGGATTGGGTTCAAGATATTCATATTTTTATATTTAATATTTACAAAACTTAAAATTTCAGATAATAATAATAAGATGACAATATTTTTAATACAACTTGTAATATAATATAATATGACTAAATTTGTATTATTCATTATTTATGAAGAGTAATTAGGTTTCATTACAAATTTATTTGTTAATTATAAAATGAAAAGTTTGTAAAGAATTAAAAAATACCGTATTTTTTTAAACAAATCATGAGATGAATTGTACAATCAATTTCTCCATGATTCTTTTTAAAATTGAATTGTAAATTTTTAGTTTCAATGATAATAGTACATGTTAGCTTATTATAAATTATTATTAGATATTGATATTTGATATGTTCATTAAAGTTTATAATATAATTATATACTATTAGTTTATTTTTTTAAAAAAAATTATATGGTCATATATGAATTACAAGTTTAGAGTATTTTATAAAATTCTTCACTTTTTTTTATTTTGTTTCTCATTAATTTACTAAATAAATTTTGAAATTTTGTTTCTCATAGATATGTGAAAAGTTAGAAAGGTAAAAGTAGTTAGTAATATATAATATAATTAAATCAATTTTAATGAACTTAAGACCCATCGTCAACCCATATACATCACAAATTTGTTTAAAATTCATTACCAACTCATATAGGACCCATAATGAACTCATGATTATGGGAGTGTTTGCAAAAACTTCTACTTAGAGAAGTGATTTTTGTAGAAAAAATTGAAAGTTGTAGCAGAATCAAAAGTGGGTAGTGTTTGTAAAAAAAATAAAAAGCAGATAAAAAGTTAAATTGGATAGTATTTGGAGAAAAATTACTTCTAAAATAAACTTAATTGATGAATGATTGTTTTATCCCCTATATGTTAAAAAGATACTATTTTTTTGCTTATTGTTTCATTTGTTGTTTTGTTAATAATAGTTAGGGTTAATTACATTTTGCCATCCAACTATGACCGTTTTTACATTTTGGTGTTTAAATATTTTTTTGTGTCAACTTACCATCTCAATTTTATCAAAATTTGCATTTTGTCATTTATAACTATTTTTTATCAAGTTTTTTGTCAAAAAAAATCATATGCAGTGCACTTGTGATATTTAAGGGTTATGTGATATGATATTTCTCACATATGCATAGCATGTGATGTTTTTTCTGCAGAAAAATCAATAAAAAAGTCATATATGGTAAACTGTAAATTTGGCAAAATTGAAATGGTAAGTTAGACAAAAAAAAAAGTTTAGATGCCAAATGTAAAAATGGATATAGTTCGGATGACAAAATATAATTTACCATAATAATTATTTTTTCACAAAAAATCATAAATTTATCTTGAATAGTATTTCATATTTATGTTTTCAAAAGTATTTAAAAAAATGTGTTTAATTGAATAATGCTCTCACTAAATAATAATTATTGATTCATACACAATAATAAAACTTGCATGATTGCAAAAAGAATTATTTTATTAATTACTCAAATAATAGTATGTGAACGAAATAATATAATTAGATGAAATAGCACATAAAATATAAAAAAACTTAAAATATTAAATATGTGAAAATGTAAATTTTAATATTGTCAAAAATTCAAATTATTTGAAGACTCCGACATCAACTTTAAATATACAATTTTAAAAATAAATTAAAAACGGCAAAGTTGAATTAAGATTGTTATAATAAGGGCAAAATAATAAAAATAAAGTTGGATTTATTTACAAGAAAATCAAAGCAGCTTTTGGCCTAAAAGCGCTTTTATTAGCCGATTCAGAAGCAAAAGTTGTCATCCTAAACATTCAAAAAGTATTTTTTTGGAGTCAAAAATTGAAAAGCAGTTTTCTAAAGCACTTGCAAACACTCCCTATAATTTATTCTAATATCTTTCATTAATTCGTTACAAGACAAAAATTACTTTTGGTAAACTAATAAAAAATTAAATAAAGAACCCATTTTGGACCCATTAGAACCTATATAGGACCTATAATCTATTTAAATTTATTTAAACAAAATCATATTGAACTCATATTAAAAAATTTGAACCCAACCCAACCTAAAACTAGCCGAGTTAGGTTGGAACCATGGGTTTACACCTATATTGCCACCCCTAGTTAGGATTATTAGAGCCAAGTATTGATACTAGACCCAGTCTTATTTATAAGGATGTATGAGCTATAATGGATCCTGTCTCTTAGCTGGGAGACACAATTCCATCAAGTATTATAAACCAGTATTAAAAATATATTTTCTCTCTCCTCTTTCTCCTTTTTTTCTCCCTCCGCGAACAACAACTAGGTGAGTCGTCTGAAATCCTCAGAGTTCTTCCTCTTTCTATATGATTAAGACATCGTATTTCAAATTATAATAATAAAATATTAGAAAAAATATTACTTCATTTTTTTTGGGACTTTTGAAAATTATTTGAGTTATGATTAGTTACCAAATTATGTGTATTTCGAACTTATGTTTCTCATAAATATAGAAAAAAAATGAAATATTCTACAAATTAATTTTATTTTAAAAATTCTATTTCAATAAATAATTTAGAAGTATTTTTCTTTTAATATTTCACAAGTTACAATATAAAAATAACTTAAAAAGGGATACCTTAATAGGCTTTTTACATTTAATCATACTTTATAATCTTTTCAAGTAAACACCATATTATATTATTACATGAGTTATCAAACATATAATACCTCAAATCAAACAATATACAATGGACGATGAGATGATTAATATTCAATTTTTCATCCCGCCCAATTACATCACGCTTAATCATATCACATGAACCAAACGAGCTCAAAACGTACGGACATATACAAATGTGCAATATTGAACATAAAAGAAAATACTATTTAGTTTTCAACATTTTTTTATATCCATTTCAATTTTTAGAAATAGCTTTAGGTATGAAAATAAGGGAGAATACAAATAAAATACCCCCACTGGATTTGACAAAAAACGTAGAAATTCATTTGTTGAAGAACAACACACAGGATGCGCTAGAGGAAGGGGTTGAACCTTCGACCTTGTGGTTAACAGCCACACGCTCTAACCGACTGAGCTACTCCAGCTCGTTTGCTCTAGAACTTTTCAGAATTATACAATGATTATTTAGCCTGATTTCTGAGTATTATTATTTTATTAATTCTCTTAGTGGTTGATTCTGAATATAATTAATTTCTGTGGATGTTTCTAATTTTAGTTCTTAAGAAAACATAGATTAGTTTCTGTAAACTATTATTTAATTAATTCTCGCAGTAACTGATTTTTTAAATAACTAATTATGTAAAAAACATATATGATAAAAGTTTCAAATTTTAATTTTTGAAAAAATCAAATTATTGTAATTGAACAACCCAAGAAGTGATTATATCCTGATTGTCGAACGCCTTAAAAATCATAATTGACCAGAAGTGATATTCAATTCAGGTTGTCAAACGTCTTTATGACTACAATCGAATTTCAATATTGATTTTAAAAAAAGTTCCAATCGATTAGCCAAACCCACCCTTAATGTGAATCCACAATTGAAATTAAGTATATATATATATATATATATATATATATATATATTCAAGAAAGTCAATTAAAAATTTAACTAATGAAACAAATTGAAAGTCCGGGACCAATAATTCACTGAACTTAAGAATTTGATGAAACATATGTCAATGAGATCTAATTCAATTGGCGAAATTGAAGTTCATGATCTGTTCGAACCCCAGTTTATATGGATGTTGTTCTACTGCATATCAGGTGTTGTCTACTTCAATAGTAAATGTTGATTAAATTTTATTTATCTGATATTGTTGATCAGTGTATGATTCGAAAATTTCACAAAAATAATGCAAAATATTTCTTGAAAAAGTAGTACTTATTTCATTAATTTTCTCGTTCATTGACTTGCTCCCAAGTCAACAACTTTCTTTTTTCAATAATTTAAAAAAAAAAAAGAAAAAAAAAGACAACTTGTGCTCTATCAGACATTAATCATGGAGTAGTAGCTGCAGCACACCCACACAAGCATAGACCGTTGACACAATTCTTGCTCTTGCATTCTGGGCGGCAGTATTTGAGGCAATCCTTGTCAGTCTTGCAAACGTTCGCTTTGTCTCCCGCTGCTTCGTTGTTGTTCAACAGAGGTCTTGTTTGCCCTGAAACCATCGAGAATTCCCAACCTGCATGCATGCAAACAAGAAAATTCATAGATATTCCATTAACATCGGTATCTTTTTCCCCCCGCCCTCTAATTTTATGGGAATTTAACTTCGGAAAGAATGATGTTTTATTCAAATGAGATCTTCGTCTGAAGATTAGGGTTGAGATCTCATAACTTTTTAAGATTCATGGGCTTGAGTTTCTTGAGTATTTGTCTTATTTTGTATAGATTTATTTTAATTTGGTATGTTATTACTATTCGTGATTTGATAATTATTAAACCATATATTGATATTTTCAAATAATTATAGAGCAAAAAAGCTCAAAATGAGTGTTGAAGAATTTGAAATAGTCCGTTCTAACACGGGGCAAACCCAAAGTATTTATAATTAGTATAAATTTAAAACAATCAATCCTGAAATCTTTCAATCCAAACACAACCTTAAAAAAATAATCGGGTATTGCGTGCAGAAGAATATTAAATGATTAGGGGAAAATTGTAGTAAAATTGAGAAGCACAAACCAGATGCAATGAGAAATAGGGTAAGGAGGAAAAAAGCCTTGCATAGAGTGTTCTTCATCTCTGCGTGTTTGCGTTTTTAGAGTGAGTCCAGAGCAATTTTATATACTGTATTCTTGACTCAAAATTTTGTGTTTTTAGAGTGATTTGAGAACAATTTATTTATACTGTGTTCTTAACTCGAAAATCTGGTGATTTTGCAGATTTCCTGATACTTTATATGTAAATATTATATGAATTGGAAGATTTTTTACACAAAAATGGGTGATTTTTTTAATTACTAATATTCCTTATTTTCTTGATTTTCAAGGATATAATTTGGAAATCTAATTCAATGTGTATCACTTAATTTGTAAGAGGATAAATATTGTATCTTTGGTATAAAATTTATATAATTTTGACTAAGTTACTTTTTATGGGCACATGGAAAAACAAGTGCATTCAGAGTCACTAAAAAAACAAAAATAAAAAGGATTAGTGATAAAAAAAAAATTAAGTAATAATTTTAAATATTGTTACAGCTATATATGTTGAGTGACAAAAAATAATTGTGAGGTAATAATAAGTTTTATAATTTTAATAAATAATAATTATTTTTGTAAAGAAAAAATATGCAGATTATCATTAAAAATAACTAGCGATGACTCTACCACTGCAAAACAAAACTGATTTTTGAGAATGAGTTTTAGGATGAATGTACAATATTAGGATGGGGTGTCGGTTTTTGGGATGGGTAACTTCTCATCGTAGTCAATGGTGTCGGGAAAAATTTTAGAATAGGGGAAATATATATATAGAACTTTATAAAGCTGGTGCGAATTTAATAATCTTTAAGTACGTAATGTGCAACTGATAGTGGTTGTGATTCCTCCCTTTGATATTCTACGTGCACTCTTACGTGAACCGATACGTACATTCCTACGTGAATCAGTTCTCGGTATAGCTTTGGCCATATTGTATCATCTCATAAGTATGAGTCAGAAATATATGGATATATCCATTTCATGTCAAAAGAGATTCTTTATTTGTACATTGAGTCCTTTAGCGAGTCTGACTATCCTTGTCTTTGTTTATGTCTCGGGTTGAAACCATAGTAGATATCAGGGATGGAATGATGAAGCTGATGATGACTATTATTTTTTCTAAGTGAGTGTCCGACGACCTTCATTTTATTTTTTTAAGTCTAGAACTACTATATACATAAAAATTGAAGATGCACAAGTAACCTTTTCACTGGATGAATTTGACAATAGTAAAAATTTTATGAAATTGGGGTGAAGATTCCAAAACAGTCATCTGCAAGGTTGACTAGAGAGGGAGAAACTTCTTTGTCACTTTTAAGTTTTTGGAGAATGTTTTTCTTTTTCTTCTTGATTACTGTTTTGGCCAATTTTGCAGCTAAATATATTTTTCAAGTAAAAACTGCTCCCGTTGTGAATTGATTTCTTTCCTGAAAATTGTAGGGGTCTTGCAAAATGTGGGATCTTGTTAGAACCATTCAAGAATTGTTGCTTGTTCAAAATTGATAGAATTCATCGTATTCCACCATTTGACACAAAATTTTTTTTCGAGGGAGAAAATTTGGGTAGTTTCATATATCAATATTTGTAGGGACTTGAATTGAGGTCCAATTTTGAGCATCCATTTACAATTGTATTAAATATAGAAATTAAGGAGATTAGGAAGGTGTCCTCCTGAAAAAGAATTGTCTTGTAAAAAAAATTCAAAAGATTTTTTTACTAATTTTAGAAGAATTTGTGGTTCAGGACCGAAGTAATGCCACCATCTAATGAATCAGTTTGAGACTTTAGTTGGTGAAGTTTTTTATCCAAACAAAAAGTAAAATGACATGGTATTTTTTTTTTCATTTTGTTTAAGTAGGAAATGGGCTTTAATATAATCCCAATATGAGACTGGAGATTAGTTTTATTAGAAATATTTTTGAGTTTATACGGGCTACTTCCCCAATTAGACAAGGAGACGATGCAATTTATAAAAAATTTCGGTAGTCAAATTATGAGAAGTTGGTTGGGTCTCCTTTTCGTTTGTATGTAAATGAATTTTGTTGAGAAAAGAATATCTTCATAAAATCATTGAGGTTTTCGTGGATCTTTATAAATCCTCTTGTGCCTTTGATCAAGCACAATGTTTGTCATCTCAATTGAATCACTTTGGGTGTGTTGATTGATCCATTCATCTTTAATGACAATCAATATGAAAATTTGGTTTTCCAATATATAGAGTGTTTGAAAGAATTGTTTGTGTGTTGATTGGTTTAGTACTGGACATTTCTGCTACATCTTTGAATTTTTGAGAGGAACAAGAGGAATTGACTTTCCCAAAGGAGTGCGCAGCACACGAGGGATGGCAACCGGGCGGGTTTTCCCGGACTCGAGACCCGCTCCGGATAATCTCACCTCCTCCTCGTTTTGCCTCGCCAAACTCGCCTCACTTTACTTTCATGCACAATTTACAAATCTGTTGAATTGTCATGAATAACTACAAACGAACGAAAATTTCATAATAGTAAAATATAATCCATCAGTAAGTCAAAATTCAAACAAAGACGAATACCTACGAATTTACAAGCTACAGACAGATTCACATAAGAAATGATAAGTTTGAAATTGTGAAGACATATTTATACTCCTCGTCACAATGATTAGACTACATCAGCACAATCGTTTTTCGGTCATCTTCTTCATCAAGCATTGAAGGACAAGTTTTTATACCATCACTTGTCGAATATGTACCTAGAGGGAAAAAAAGGTATGGCAATTGTTGTAATTTAATAGTTAACGAGTTTATTAGATCGGAGTGAGATGAGTTAATAGTTAATGTATTAATTAAAAGAACTATTTTAATGAATTAATTAACTGAATAATTAGTGAAACTAAAGATGAAATTAGAAAATTTTCTTTCTGGTTTTATTCTTAATTTTGTATCTATAAGTGTCTCAAATTATATATTAAAAATAACATCATTATATGAAGATAATTTTAATAACAAATAATTTTTAATCTAAAATAAATCGTATAAGACAAAGTAATTAAATTCGTTATTAAGTAATATCATTTTATCTTATGATCTATAATAATTATAAATACAAAAAATACATCCAATTAATATTTTATTTGTTTAATAAGTGATATCAATTTTGATTTAAATGCCTGAACATAATTTTCAACCCAAAATGAATTATATAGCACAAAGTATATATTCGTTAAAATTATTAATTTTCTCATTAAGTGATATCATTTTACAATCTACAAATAGTGCGTTCAACTAATTTTTAATTTTTTGTATTTCTTACCCAAAATTGGATATATGAAAAATTATTTAAAAATCTACATATAATACCATAATTTTTGCTAATAATGCATTACATTCAACTAATAAATAATAAAAGAAATACATAAAATATGAGCGAAGTCGAATCTAGTACAATAGGACCCAATCAGGTTCCAATCCAATGGCCCTGTACCTGACCCACCAAAACCAATACCAAACACATCTGGGCGTGCTCCAATCAATTTTTCAAGCCCGATTTCCATCCATAAATACATTCCATCTCGTAGAAAATCCATTTTAAAGCCAATAAGATAAGACTCTATCTTTACCTGTAAACAACTTAGATATCATGAATTTAAATTTTCATTTAAAATTGTATTTAATACTCCTCTGTAGCATTTATGAACATAGAGGCTTTAATGCAACACTGTGTATTCAAGTTTTGGGGAATTGGCTTTGATTCTTCTCAAGAAAATGAATAGATTGAAAAAAACAAAACCAGACCAAACCGCTGCAAATCCACAGGTGCTCAACTATGAGTTCCCATCTGGTCCCCAAGTGCCCTTCAGACATGGAAATTGCATCAGCATCCAGATTTCAGAATGCTGTTATTTTGGAGAAAATCACTTTTGCGTAAGGCTCGCTTCAAGAAATTTAGTACACAGGTTACAGGTGATGGGGCTTTTGCCCTCTCCGCTTGCTCATGTCAGTGCGTCAGCAACACCTGCATCATGCATTCAGCTACCAACAGTCACCGAGGCCGGAGGCCAGAATACAGAAAGCACGATCATCATAATACCAGGTTCAGCAACCACGCCCATGGCATATATTTCGGTAAATCAATTAACTCCTACAAACATTTCACCAGTTGGGGTTTGAGGCCACACGTAGGACCACAATGAAGATAAAACTAATCCCTACAACAACAACCAGCAGTCCAAGAAACAAGACAATTTCAATAACACCAACAATCCACATCTGTATAAATCCATTCACCTCAGCATGGATGAATTTCATTCTCTTTCGCCATTTTAAGCTTCTTTAAGTTCATCCAATTCCATCTAAAACTATTCTGTTTTGTAGAAAGCATATGCAGTTTTAAAGATAGTAGCAATACTTAGCAGCCAAAATCAACAACTAGATGCCACAAATATCTTCAGTATAACACAAGAATTTGAAGAGTCGTTGGAAAGAAACAATTAAGTCCGGAAAAGGAAAAAAAAGAAAAAAAGGGCTCAAAGCTAGACTTCATTAACACAACTTCGAAGAAACTTCACATTAAAATGTAACTTGAAGACTTTGTTCAAAGCATGTGCATAAACTTAAGCACCAGCGAAGATTTTCATCACTGCAACCACAAAACTTTGCATCACTTCTAGGACACTCATGACGTCATTTTCGCCACTGGCACAGATCTAATGAATCCTCCAATGTTCCCAATTCTACTTATCTGACTTGAACAATTCCAGCACTGACAAGTTTCTGTATTTTGTTCATCACTTGAGGATTCTTCATATGGTCCTGTGCAGCACGCGGATTCTCCTGGAAGTCAACTAGGACCTGTTGGAACAGAACTCAAAGTGAGGAACATATTATGATCATATTCACATCTTAGTTTAGATCCTTGCAGGACAGAAAATTACACTATCAAATCTGTTTGTTATACCTGTCTCATTACAGGATCTGTTAGAATGTTTTGAATTTCCGGATCCTGCATTGCCTTGGCCTAAGAAATAAACTTTGAATAAGTACCATCATTGGAATTTAGCTTAACATCAGATCATTAAATAAAAGATATATATATATCAAACCTGTCTCTCTTTCAATTCCTCAGGGCTCAAATCTCCACGACTAGCCTTGTTAATCTGCTCTACACATCTGCAAAAAATGTAGCAGCATCACAAGATAATTACATGGTCTCTTTGAGACAAGTCAAAATTTGTTTCATCAAGAATCTACCAGAAGTAATAAGAATTTGGTTCTCCTACCTTCTGACACCATCTAGCAATTCCTGGTTCTGAGGATCATGCTTCAACCCCTCCTGGTATGTTTCCAATGCTTTCTCGTACTCTTTCATGAAAAATTGGACAGCACCCTTTCTAGTATAACCTTTTGAAAAAGTTGGATCAAGTTCGAGGCATTTCTCGGCATCTTTCAGGGCCTCAGGCATTGCACCAAGTTTTGTGTAACAAGCCGCCCTATTGCTGTATGCCTGCAAATTCAATCGTCCCACATGCTCACTAAAAAATGACAAAGTCTTCACTCTGTTTCTGCATATGCAAGAAATATCTAGGTTGAGAGTACCTTTGGATCCTTTGGATTCCTCTTTATTGCTTCAGTATAGTGCCTGACTGCTTCAGGGTACTTCTGCTCTTTAAAGTACTGGTTGCCTATAATCACCACCAGGCACCAACTTTAGTAACAAATTTGATTGCATGGGCACATCAAACTAAAACGATAAAGAAAGCCTCAATACCTTTCTCACGCTCCTCATCAGCTATTTGTGGATCAAAGTATTCCTGTTGCTCCAGATCTTTCTTGGCTTTCTCAGCATCATTGAGCTTCTTCAGTGTGTCTGGGTTGCGATGCTCAGTTAGCGCCTTCTGAAAAGTTTCAATGGCAGGCTCATAATCCTTCGAACTCTTGGCCATCTTCACCAATGCAGTTCCTTTTCTTGTCAAGGCTCTAGCTATCATCTTGAAATCTGATCTTAGTTCTCTACCCCTCTCAACAGCTTTGTCACAATCTTTAATGCAGTCCTCGTACTGAATTCAAAAAATTGCGTTGAACACAGATGATGTGAGATATTAGCTGAAGCACATATTCATTTTCAATTCAATATAGAAATTTACAACTACATTATCCAAAAATTATACTATAGAAGATGACAAAGTTCCAAGGCACCTCCTCTGAGCAACATCTTAACTTTAGGAAGAGCTCAGTTAATAACTTTACAACCACCACCACACTCAATGCACTTAGTGCTTGAAGCTACATAAAAGTATGTTTTATTTCCCCCTCCACATTCCAGTACCCCATGCCAACACAGTCACCATGTACAACTATTAACATCAAATATCAGAAGTTAAGAGTTCTCTATTACAGATAGAAAAGGAGAAATGGAAGCAAAATGTAATTCAAAAGAACATCCTCAAATGCAAACACAAGAAGTAAACAAAAAATAACATCCAACTGCTTATACTCACAAATTCGAAAAACCACAACAAACATCATCATTCCCACACCACAGCAAATGAAGGAAATGAAAGCAGGGCTGACCCATGGGCCGACAATATGTAGGAGGCCTGAAGCCCAGGAAGAAACAATTATTGATCATTCCCCCAGAGAAGAACAAGGGATCAAAAAGAGAGAGTAAAACATGTATTATGAAATATAAATAAAACCACCCAAAGCATAGACTCCGGGAAGAAACCAAAGAACAGACCACTCACCAGAAAAACAAAATCCTACATGCAAACGATCCTCTCAATAACATGCTAGTACAACTCAATATCCATCAAAGCCACAGCAGTAGACACATGTATACTGCTATCACAATGAGACAGGTAAGAGTAACCCAGAATTAGCTTCCCCCTAGCACTTAAACTAGAAGAGACTTCCATCCCAAAAAAGACAAGAAATATTGAAAAGAAGGGTCCAAAGCCTGGCCTGGCAATTCATTGGAAAAATCATACAACTTGTAATAATGCTATTCTTCTTTCAGATGTCAAACTACACCAACAAATAAAAAAACAATCTGAATCTATGAGTCCCAGCATAAAGTCATTCCACGCTCGCCAATAAATATTAGAAACACAAACATGGAATAAACTCATCTACAATTAACTACAGGCAAGCTGATAGTAAAAGAGATTTTTATTTCCTTTATAATGGTAAATAAAGAGATTTTTGTAAATTTACATCCAACTAAACATTGATTTAATAGTATTCTACTCCAGAATGGCAATTAGTCAGAGTTCTGATCTGTGATGACAAAAAACACTCAACATTCTAACCTTCTACATTAAAAAGGTAATAAAAAATATGATGCAAGAGAAATGCAAGCCCAAAACCAGACCCTGTAGGAGCCATTTGTCCACACTTGAGAGGGGGGTTCATCACAAATTTCAGATATTACTTAATTGACCTAAAGATTATTCTATATAGCCACAAAAGAATTAACTGAACAAGCACATTCCACAATCTCATACAACTCAGTGTAAACTAACAAGAGTTATCATTAACCAAAGCACGACATCTTAAGCAGTTTCAGCAACATAGCACAACGTAAGCTATCAATTTACCACAACGAAAACTAAGTTACCTTTCCCCATACTAAATGATGATGGAAACATTATTCAAAAATATCGTCCAACCATACTGTTAAAGATAGAGCAGAAAGTCTTCACTGAAAACCAAACATTTCAGTGCAAAACGGTAATCAACCAAATAAGGTGTTGTACCTTGCCCATCTCCAGGTAAACAGCAGCACGGTTAGTGAGGAATGAAATATCCTCATCGTCCAGCTCAATTGCCTTAGAGTAATGCTGAATTGCAGTCTCAAAATCCTTCTTCTTGTACGCAGCATTCCCAGCTTCCTTCTCTTTCTGAGCCTTTGCTTTTCTCTCCTTTTTCTCCTTCTCCTCCTCGGGAACATCCATCGGTTCAGGCTCTGGCTCTGGCTCCTTTTCTGGCCTCTTCTCCTCCTTCACTGGCTCAGCATCCGCCGCAGCAGGCCTCTTCCTCTCTGGCGACCCACCATCCGATGCCGATGGCATCTCCGCATCCTCCTCAGCTCCCCTCGTTTGAAACTTCAAATTCAACAGAACGCCCAAAGCTTGCATAACTCTCTGATCCTTGAGATACAAGTTAAGATTATTCGGGCTCTTCTGAATATCCTGCATCATCTTCACAAAATCTGGCTGCTGAAGGAACTCCCGGGTAGAAGCGTCGCTCGCTAGCCTGACCCACATCTCTGGCCCAAATGCCTCCCCAAACGGGCTTGCTCCCGGCGCTGCCCGTGGCCTGGAGCTCCGCGCCAGAGCCGCCTCCGCATCAGCGAGCCCGGACTTCAGGGCCTCATTATTGGGCTCAATTTCGATACCCTTTTTGTATGCAGAAACAGCATCACCGTAGTTGTGCAGGCCCATGTACGCCGCACCCAGCCGCGAGTAGCCCTTTCCCCAGTCGGGCTTAAGCTCGACGGTCTTCTGCGCATCGGAAAGGGCTTCAGAAAATTTGTTGAGTGAAGCATAGGCAGCAGATCGATTGGAGTAGAGGACGTGGTTGGTGGGGGCTAAGTTGATGGCATCAGTAAAATGGCTGACGGCGTCGTTGAACTTACCGGCGGAGAACGCCGCGTTGCCTTTGGCTTTGGCTTCGTCGGCCATTATCACTCAAATTATGAATTGGAAAGTGACGGGTTATGGTGATCTTGGTACTCTGTGATAAAATGTCTGCCTAATTTCCTAAGGAAGAGAAAACGATTGGGAAGTACACAGAACGAGGGTTCTTGAAGTAAATGAGGGTGTGAGGAGACTGGGAGAGACGAGAGAGTTCTAGGGGTGCTGAAGGGCTTCTCGAAAGTTCGACAAGGCGCAGGTTAGGATTGGGTGTGGAAGAGATACGGTGGACTTCTTTGGATACAAGAATTGCACATTAAGCAAATTATATTCTTATTTTTGTTCTATACGGCCTTGTTTATTAAATTGAGTGGAGTAAAATGGTGATACATAAATATGTGATAAAAATAAAAATATGTTTGAATATAATATTTTCATCCCTTATTTACTTTAAATTATGATTAATAATAGATAAATTCTATTATGAATAAAATTAAAATTGTCAGACTGTCCAATCCGAGGCCCAATTCAAACTGCACCGCATTAGTGGTTTTGGCTTGGATTGGTATTAGATTAATTTTAAAAAGATAGTATTTTGACAATCATGTTCGATTTTATATTTAATAGGCCACGTTCAACTACATTATATTTTTATTATTACTGATGTAAACAAAAAGACGCTCTTTCAAACAGGTCGAACTCAAGATTTTTCAGCATGACTTCTTGAAAGTTTTGAAAATGGATAGCAAAAAACACATTAGCATTCAAGAATTATTAAATTAAAGTAATAAGGATAAATATTGTAAAAAGCAAAAGTGAATGGTAAAATAAGAGCAAGTTTGATAGTGTGATAAAATTTTCTTGTGTACAAGTCTTAATAATTTTATTTGTATTATATATCATATATGCTCTTATAATGTTTTATACTTTTTATAAAATTGATAAGTATAAGAATTTATCTTCATGAAATCATCAAATGTTATAATATGCTTCAAAAATCACATTGCTTGATTTTTAAACTTGTATTTTAATTTTTTATATATACTTTTGCAATTAATTCTTATATAATTTAATTAATTTTAAAAATAAGAACTTTTTAAGTTATTCACAATCTCATTCACAAAATAAAATTAAACATACACTTAAAGTTTATATCTGTTTATATTTATTCATATTATTCTTTAAGTATATATATAATTGTCCAAAATTGTGTATAAGTATTTCCACAATTCAATCAATAGTTTTTACATCTTTCTTGATTATGTTCCGACTAAACGAATATTAGATATATAACAAAGAAACTACTAAATTGTGTATTTCTATCATTAAGGCAAATAAATGCATAGATATTTTCCAACACATTAGATTTTATAAATAATTAATTAAAAAATATTTAAATTATTACTATCATATATCTATTGGTATTAATTGTTATTTAATTTTTCTTATCATATTCCATAAATAATTACATTTCATCATTAAATTTAAATTAAAATTTTCTTAACTTTTTTTACGGTAACTTCAATTTTCTTACATTAATGTAAGATCATTTTGTGAGTTTTTTGTTTGTGACATATATATATATATATATATATATATATATATTGATGTCCCCTGAATATTTCATAAATTAAGCCCATAAGCAATGCGCATTAGCCCAAGTGGTATATATATTGATGTCCCCTGAATATTTTATAAATTAAGCCCATAAACAATGCGCATTAACCCAAGTGGTTGCAAATCAGTTGGCTCACCATTTGGGAGGTAAGGCCCATAAAGTTATTCTTCCTATAACTTTACTAAATTGACAGGCCCAGAAATCAAGCTCATTTCAGCTGGACACGTCATCATACAGCTAGACAAATATATCATACAACCTGCCAACGCATTAATACATGTAATCCAAAAATATCTCCATGTGGCTCCTTATAAATTGATGGTAAACAAGCTGGTAATTTATATATAACCAATTTTCAAGCAGACCTAGCAAAACCTAATCAATTAGGTGTATCTCAATCAATCAAAATCCAAATTTCACACGAATTTTTCGGTTAAATAGATGATTCAGAGGGTTTTTAAATGGCATAGGACTCTTAACAACAAACTCCCACACTCCATTTTATAACAGTTTATAAATAGAAATCTTATACATTCATCTAGTAACATCAGTTGTACACTAAAACTTTCACTTATTCTCTCAATTTTAAGTTATTTCAAACTTAAATTTTACTATCCTGATTATATTTTATCATTATTCTTTGATACAATTTATCTTATCATCTCTTTCATTAAGCACAATAAGAAAAGGGGGGAAATGAAAATCTTTGATACAATTTATCTTATCATCTCTTTCATTAAGCACAATAAGAAAAGGGGGGAAATGAAAACATCATGAAGATATTGAAAATGTGGTATGTATTGTATTATATATTGTAAAAAAGGGCTTTAGTGGAAACTGAAAATACAAAATTGCGCTAGAGGAAGGGGTTGAACCTTCGACCTTGTGGTTAACAGCCACACGCTCTAACCGACTGAGCTACTCCAGCTCCTTTGTTGTGGTTCGTTACACTATCCGCCATTAATATATTTCAATAAAAGAAATAATTACACTCTCCTCCCTTGAGATTTGGTGTAATATCACATCAATCCTCTGTGATATGAAAATTATATGTAATATCCCTGAAGTTTATTTCTATCTAACAAATAAGTTTCTCGGTAGTCAAAATTCATTGATTTTGCTGATATAAACCAAAAAAAAATTGCTATTTATCTTCAATTGACTGATTACTAATTTATTATAAATTAAATAATTTTTTTTGAACTAAACTATCCTTGTAACGATGAGATATACATCCTCTTTTGCATTAACACGTGAAGACGCATGAGAATCATTTGATAATAAAAATATTTATTTAACATGTAATAAGTCAGTAAATCATTCACGGATTACTTTACCTTATTGTATAAGTAATGGGTTAAGATTTTTTTTTGGAGGTTCTATTCGGATTGATAAATTTAAATAGATTATTTTAATAATAAATTAGTTGAATTAATTTAAATAAATTTTCATTATAAAGCTTGTTAAAAATTATAAATTATTTCATACAATTATATGGCACTTACTGTAAATTTTGTTTAATTATTATTCCTTACATACTTCATTATTATATTCACTTCAACATAAAATGTGTTTAAGTGTGTTGTTATGGTACAAGTAAAAAACAAAACGCTTTTAGCTGATCCAAAAAGGAAACCATAGGCATATGAAATTTGAGTTCGTGCAAAAAATCTGCCAATTCACACGCCATTTAGTAGACAGCGGACGGCGACACCAGCCAAAGATAGGGGAGGGAACAGTGGCTGCAAGCGATCATGGTCTCAAACAGCGTTGACATGGCTGACGGACGGCATCAAAATAAACAGGCAGCAAGCTGGAGTCCTATGGTGGAAGGTTGGAAGGCCGGAGAGGCACGACACAAGGAGTAGGCTAGAAGGAGGATGGGGTACAATTGAGATAGAATGGCTGAAGAAAACAATCGAAAGGCGGAAGACATACTATAGAAGGCAGGCGGGAAAATAAGCATTTGAAAGAATTTAGGTATCACTTCCATATACATATTTGCGATCTTCTAATTGACTAAGATGAATTGATAAAAACTTGAAAACATATTTGTTATACGTATTTTTATTAAAAATATAATTTCATTAATTAATTCAAATATATTCGCAAATTTGTACAGAATTTATACAAAATTGAAAAACACATAGTTTTCGTTAAAAATTGAAAATGAAAACATAAACAAATGGGCTGTAAGTCTTTTTATTAAGAGTAAATTATAGCAATTCCCCTTGAGTTTTGACATAATTGCGAATATCTCCACGTTGTTTAAAAATTACAAATACCTCCATAATTTTAATGGGCATATAACAACTACCCAATTTGTTAGTTTTTCATTTATATTTTATGGTGAATTAACAAAAATGCCCTTGTGACTATAAATTTAATTTTACTTATTTTCTTAAAAAATTTAAATTTTTTCATTGAGTAATTGAACGATTTTTTTTGTCAAATTTTTGAAAATTTTCATCCATCTCTTCTGACTTTTTTTAAAATTATTCAATAATTTTTTGTTAAAAATATAAAAAATTAAAATTAATAATTTCACGCCTCTATTCAAAAATTACATAATTTTATCAAATATTAAAAAAAAAATTCATAATTTTGTAAAGAAAGAGAAAAAATCATCAAAGATTTCACTGAGCCGCCCTCACATAGCCCAATTAGGCAGCTATGACTCCAGACCCAGTCCACCAACGGAATTCAACCTTTGTCAAAGCCCATCAATGCATAATTAAGCCTCCATCAAAGAAACGGGTTTGGATCGGACCCTATCCTAAAAATCAGATTTTGAGTTGGACTTAATAATTTGGGTAAGATCTGAGTATTTTTGTTTTGTTGGGCATCTTTGAATCTAGTTCGAATAGGATAAGACCCTACCCATTAACAAGCTTACTCCAGGGGACAAGACAAGATAGCGCACACACTAATTAATGATGATATTTTTGTTTACTACTCTTCTTTTCTATATCGACTAGTCACTCAAGCACGTAATGTTTGCTCGCATACAATAAGATAAGTATGCAACAAATTTTAAAAATAAAATTAAATATATAATTAAAAGCGGATCAAATTGTTACCATAAGCGAAAGTGAAGGATAATTACATATGATAATACATTCACGGTTAAAAGATGACATAAACTATTTAAAATAAATAAGTAATTTCATTGGTATAAATATTTAATGGTGTAATAATCAGTATTCTAAAATTTTGTTTTGGGATGTCGCGAACCGCCAGTTGTGAGTGAGAAGTAATTGTCTTTTTTATGTTAGTATAAACAATAATAAAGTATTCTCTTCATTTTTCTTATGTGTCGATAACTTTTTCCCGGCACACTGCAGCAATATTACCTTCTGTTATGACTAATTATTGTAGCTAAAAATTAAAAAATGATGGTGGTTAAGAATTAAACATAATTGCATAATTATTATTAACTGTTGTTTCAGCAAGCGAGCCAAAATATTAGTCCTCGACTTGAAAAATTATTATAATTATCTCGTGCATGATTAGTTTTTTTTATTTATTCTATGATTGTGGAGGTAAAACTTAGCTAATATGCTTTTGGTGCACTTTAATAATATTTGGAGGTTCATGAAGGTTAATAAAAGTGCCAAAAAAATTAATTAAATTCACTAAATTTTTGTATTAATCATATGTGAAAACATAGTGAGTACTAAAAAAAAATAAGTTCATATATAGTTGCAAAATCAAATTTTAATAAAACCAACATAGCTATAAACTAAATCTACTACCAAAAAATTTATTTCTTTTGACGGGACACTAGAAGAAATACGATTTTATACTTTTCATAATTATTTGATTAAAAGTGAAAAATTACGGATACTGATTAATCACATTGTGCAACAATTATTAGTCATTCTTTCTACAAGTAAAGTCAAAAAACATTGGTTACAACTAAAAATTATGGTAAATATTTTGACTATAAGTAAAATTATAGCAAATTTTGATTAAAGCTAATTATATATAAATACTTTATGCTCTTTGCAATAATTATAAGTACACTCCCTCGGGGTGTCAATGTAATTTAATTCAGGGGTATATTTATGAAATTTGCCTTAAAACAGGAAGTGTAATTGTAATTACAAGTAAATTTTAAGAAATATACTATAAATTTATAAAGAATATGAGGTATTTGTGTAATTAAATTTCACTTTAGGGATCTTAATGTAATTTAGTCTAGTTATTATTTTGATAATAATGTCCGAAGACTTAGAGACTCCTAAAAGGATTAGAATTACACTGAATTTATATATCAAAGACAAAATGTGAGTAAATTCTATTAATATTGATATGGTTGTGATTTTAACGAAATGATGAAATGAAAATTTTACCTACGACACAATTAAATATGAGGTAAAAATACGCGGCTTACGAGAGTGTTTTTGGTATGTATGAGAGGTCAAAATCAATAAATAGTAATCTACAGTAAAAAATAATATTTTGAATATTTATAATAGTGTTGGAAATTATATATATGATAGAGTGTATGTATTTATTATATGACTTATATATTCAAAATTAGTTTTTTGTCGTTGTAAATAGAAGGTGTAATACCAACATATACATCAAATGTAATGACAATGAAATGCACACTGCAACTGAGAAAAATCAGGAACAGGCAAAGAAGTTAGGACAGAACTGAAAATTCACCACCAATGGACAATCATGATGATGATATTATTCAAGAGTGACATTGTCAAGATTTTGATATGGGTAAATTAAAATGAATTTTTTTTTTTTAGATTCTACATAATCACAATTATCCTTCTATTATTTAAAAAATTATTAATATTTTCTTGTATTTAATTGAAATTATATAATTATTGGATAACGGCGTAGAATTGCAACTTTGTCTGTGATGTCTTTTTTTTAAAAAAAAATTGAAAATATTTAATTTTTTTTAATAAATAAGTAAAATTATAATTTATAATTCACAAAGACATTTTGGTCCGTTAACCAAAAAAAATGGATGAACATCTAGAAGATTAACGGATTGTGTTTGTTGTTGGATAGTAGTTAAAATTAGGATATTATTGATAATTTTTCAAACAACGAATTGGGTATTTATAATTATGTCGAATTTCAAGAGGTCTAGTTGTAATTTGTATTATCAATATTAAATAATTTCCTGTTCTTAAGAGTTTAAACTCTTAAATGATATAGCCGTTTAACATAGTATCAGAGTCAAGCCAAATATGTGAAGAATTTGAATGTAAAAAGGGCGTGTTAAGATATTAATGATAAATAATTCTCCTATGTGACAACTTAATCTTTTTAGACAAAGTAATCGTTTAACAAAAATAAAAATATTATAATGATTTTTAATTAATTAGATAGCACAATTATATTTTCTTTTTTATTTTTCAACCTCAAAAAATACGGATCGATTCCTCTATTTCAAATCATGTTACATCTTCTATTTCATATATAACATATGTATATACACACCATGGTGCAAAATTGACGCTATTCATTTTAGGATAAATTACAACGTGCTCCTCTAAAATTTGTCATAATTACAAATATTCATTATTGTTTAAAAAATTACAAATGCTGCCCCGTGACAACCCATTGCAAAGGAATGAATATTTGATAGGGTATTTGGCAGCAAGTGTGAATTTATAATTATGAAGAATTTCAGGGAGCTTGTTGTAATTCATCCTTTATTTTATTTTAAAAAAAAATTATACATGTAATGTGTATTTATTGTATAAAATAGAAGATGAAAAAAAATAGAATAGAAAACTCAATAAAAAAAAATATGGGTTAGTTGGAATAAGGAAAGAAGTGAATAGAAAATATCTGTGTCACTTTTATAGCAATTTTGCATGGAAAATTAGTTGGTGTGGAACAACGTTGTTGGTTTGTAGTGAAAGGACAACTGACTATTCCAAAACCATACAGCCATATGACTCTCCCAAAAGATCAATCAAGTGACTGAAAAAATTAAGTTACGGTATTAAAATTATCATTAATTGCAATGTATATGCATTAAGTCATAAAAAAATTATTTTATTACTATATTGATTTTTATAATTTTAATAGTGACAAAATTTTAAGTAAATCTTGTCCCTGGGAATAATTAGTGAAAAAAATATGCATAAATTTATCATTATAAATAATTAGAGGCATATGTATATATATATTTTGCAATAAAAAAATAGGGTGAATTACATTGCTCTTCCTTGAGGTTTGGTGCAATTATACGTAGACTTTTTGTGGTTTGAGGAATTGCATCTAATACTCCTATGTTTGTTTATGTCTAACAGAGCGATCATTCAGTTAATCAAAATTAATCAAATTTATTTATATTAATAAAAATAAATAAATAAAAGTATATATTTACCTTGGATTGACTTATGTAATTTTTCAAAATACAAAAAATTTATGTGTAATCACATCAAATCTAAAAAAACTACGGTTTAATTATTCCAAAGAAAAATTATAATCGCTATATTTGTGTTGTTACTATATCGATACTGTAGATATGACACTGATTATTTATAATGACAACTTAATACATAATTCTTAATACTAATAATTATATTGTAATAAGATTAAAATTATTGTGACTTAATAATTAAATAATTCTTTAGTGACAACTTTAAATTTATCATTGTATATTTTGTGAATAATATTTTGGGGAATTGCACTTAATCTCCATCCAAAAGTATAAAACATATATATATATATATTTTAAAATTATAATTATAATTACACCCCTCCTAAAAATACTATACTTTTAAAAAATATAACCTATTCAGTTAATGCAGCCCACAGGTAACTTGTTCTCCATGTCCGATTCAGGGCGATTTAATTAGGTAAAACGTTGTCACACGAATTTTTTTTTTGGTATTTATTGTTGTTATATATTTTAGGGTAAATTCAAATTTTTTAAAATTTATTATAATTATAAATATTTTTTATTATTTAAAAAATTATAAATATTCCTACAATGAATAATTAATTGTCTAATAAATATTATCTATAATAGACTTTTACAAGAAAATATTTGTTAGATGATCGTCAATATCAAAAGAGTATTTATAATTTTTTCAATAGCAAATGAGTAATTATAATTATGATAAACTTGAAAAAGAGTCGTTGTAATTTACCTTATATTTTATTTATTCAAATAATTACCTTAATTGAATTCCTTGACCATGGAACATTAAATTAAAATGAAAGTTTATACTATAATATTCAGGAAAGACTAACGAAAAACAAAAAATTTGTACAGGTAAATTTTCTAATAAATATCGACCACTAAAGGCCAATATATTTAAAAAAAAAAAAAAAAAAAAAAAAGAACTAAAATTCCATAAAACAAGTGGACCATGTGATGGGGACAATGAAGCATGCCTCACAAAAAATCACGGTGGTCCAATTAGCTCCGCCTCCTCCTCCGCCAGATTCCACCTCCACTGGCGGCGGCGGCGGCGATCTTCATTTGGACACTCTCCAATTCGGATTTCGGGCAAGGAATCTGGATCCCACCCGGATGATTGAACCCGTAAACCTTCTCAGCCTCCCTCAAGAGCTCACCAAACAGTGGGTGATTGAAGTATATGACGGGCACAAGGACCCGACACGTATCGTCCTTCTTGTCGCCCACGTACACGGCCAGGTGCCCTTTCGGTAACTTGGGCTGCTCAACCGGGTCTTTCCCGACTTGAATGTAACCCGAATTGATCTTGAAAGAGCACAGGCTCCTAGCTCCACGCCTGCTCAGAGAATAAACCCATTTGCAGAGCTTTGAGACGGGTCCTGCCGACGGTTTCAGCCGCTGGTAGGCGCCGGTTCTCCGCCGTGTACGGCGGTGGATGCACCATTTGAAGACTTTGACCAGCTTCCGTCCCAGCCTGAATCCCCTGGATTTTCCCATGATCTAAAAGTGGATGAAAATTCAAGAAACGTTGCGTATGTACGGGTGATAAGTGCGAGTTCTGATGGATTTCGTACGTATGTTTGAGCTGTTCTGCTTGGATTTCCGTGCAAACGGTGGGTTGGGGTTGGGTGGGG